>NC_079189.1:462597807-462932807 GCF_029499605.1 Hyla sarda | reverse complement strand
TTTTGTTTTTGATGCCTCTTTCTTCCTCCAGGTCAGGGGTTGTCCGATGGGGGCTAAATTCTAGCCCTCATTGGTCAACCTCTATATGGCCTGGTGGGAGAAAAGACGCATCTTCACCTCGGAAAGTCTCTTCTAACGCCACATCATCAGGTACACTCATTATATAGGCAACATCTTGATGATGTGGTGCGGGGACTGGACCTCCGCGGTGTAAACCCTTTTTATTTATTTTTTTTTAGAGTTTTTTAAATGATAATGAAGACAATATAAAATTCACCCTGGAAATAGGTAAATCTACCATTCATTTTCTAAATACAGAACTGATAGGGGATGCCCAGTCAGGTATAGGAAGAGCATTTCGGGCAATACCCTTTTAACATGCAAAGAGTGCCCATGAGAGGCATGTTATTAGGAACCTTCCAAAAGGATGAATTAATTAAGGCAAGACGTATATGCTCGGAAGACGGGTTTTTTCAGGAGGAATGTGAACCAGTGAAAAAACGATTATTGGAAAAGGGGATATGCCTAGGATCTCATAAACAATGCTTAATAGATGGTTTCCTCTAAACCCAGGTCAATTTATTTGTATAAAAAGGTAAAAAAAAAAAATAAAAACATACTTACCAATATTAAAACAGGACATTCATTAAGAACGCATTCTTGAGCAAATCTGTACATTTGTAGCAAAGAGTAATTGTACACTGGGTAAACAATTATCCCCAAGTTTCTTCCAAGATAACACAGGAAATGCAAACAGAAGAACTAAAGACATGTGGCTACCATACAAGAGCAATGTACCCGGTGATAGGGCATGATGTAATATTGTAAGCATATGGTACAGACCTATACGTATAAATCAGAGGTCACACAACAGATTTACACTATAGATACCCATTTGTTATGTGAATCATCATTTGCAGTTTACTGTTTTACTTGTGAAAGGTTCAAGTTGCAATACGTGGGATCTACAACTAGAAAAGTGAAAAAACAAATAGTGGAACATATAACAGGAGCGAAGCTGTCAACCAGTATTCAAACTAGGGCAGTGTCAGGAGTAATCAAGGCACTTTAAAGAGTGCCATGATGGCTCTGTTACAGAAATGAAAGTGGCAGTCTTCGAACATGTCAGTAAGCCCGTACGTGGAGGTGACTGGGTGAAAAAATAACATATAAGGGAGGATATTAAAGATTGATACTAGGAACCAAAGGGTTTTAATTATAGGACAGACATTATGTATTTCTACTGATACTTTTTATAAGGGTTAATTTATACATGGATGTTTTGTATACCCTCACACACAAACTCTGATAAAGAATCCACAAAAAAGACCTGTTATCAAACACTATTATATGCAAATTATGTTTTTAATTGCATACCTTACTTTATCCCCAGAGACTGAGGTGTTTCGCTCACCAAGGGTTAATATTGTGGCAGCGAGAAAGATTGGCTAAATATACAGGTGTGTCGTGAGGTAGGGGTGGACCACGTAGATTCAGCCTCGACACCCTGGCACTTAAGGACCCAGGGCGTACCTGTACGCCCGTAGGAATTTCGGTCACTGCCGCGTGCCGGGCGGGGACCGAACCGGGGTGACAGCTGATATCGATCAGCAGGCACCCCACGCAAATGCCCGGGGGGTCATCAGACAATCCCCCCCCCCCATGTCGGTGATCGCCGTAAATAGCCGGTGAATTCACTCCGGCGATTTGCTCTGACTCCGGGTCATACAGGTCTATGGTGACCTGGAATATAAGGGGGAATCGGGGTTGACCGAGACAGCCACGATGCCCCTGAAGGCATAGGAGTGAGTTGGCAGGGGTGCCACCCCTCCTATCCCTGCTATTGGTGGTCAAGAAGCTATGGCCAATAGCAGATCAGGGGCGGGGGGGGGGGTTAACTTTCAGTTTCCCATTTCTGCCCACCCACAATAGGCGGGGCAGAACGGGAAAAACGACGAGGACCGGTGTGAGGTGTTTTTTTGCGCCCCCGTAGATCCATGCGTCCGCTCCTCCCCCAGCTCTCCGAACATTTCCGAAGCTAGAGCTCGGGGAGGGCAGAGCAAGGGGAGGTTCACGCCCCCTCCCTCATCTCCCCTCCCTGAGCTCGGCTGGACTCAGATCTCTACGGCACGCCCCCTCCCTGAGGACATAGATCTCCACGGCAGGTCCCCTCCCTCATCTCCCCGAGCTGAGGACATAGAGCAGTGCTCCCAATGAGCTCTATGTGTAAAGGGGGACATACTGCAGGGGCTAAAGGGGGACATACTGTACGGGCTAAAGGGGGACATACTGCACGGGCTAAATGTCCCCCTTTAGCCAGTATAGTATGTCCTCCTTTACACATAGAGCTCATTGGGAGAACTGCTCTACGTCCTCAGGGAGGAGAGATGAGGGAGGGGACTTGCCGTGGAGATTTACATCCTTAGCTTGGGGAGATGAGGGAGGGGACCTGCCGTGGAGATTTACGTCCTCAGCTCGGGAAGATGAGGGAGGGACCTGCCGTGGCAATCTATGTCCTCAGGGAGGGGGCGTGCCGTAGAGATCTGCGTCCAGCCGAGCAGCCGAGCTCAGGGAGGGGAGATGAGGGAGGGGGCGTAAACCTCCTCCCTCCCCTTGCTCTGCCCTCCCCCAGTTCTAGCTTCGGAAATGTTCGTAGAGCTGGGGGAGGAGCGGACGCATGGATCTACGGGGGGCGCAAAAAACCACCTCACACCGGCGCTGAAGATCCACTTACCCATCGGCGGCGGCGGCAGTCGGTAATCGACAGCAGAAGACAGCGATGCGGCTCCCTGTATCCTACGGAAGCCGATGAGTTGCCTAGCAACATCTGGAGGGCTACAGTCTGAGACCACTATACAGTGATCTCTAAACTCTAGCCCTCCAGATGTTTCAAAACTGCAAATCCCAACATGCCCAAACAGCTGTCTCGGCATGCTTGGAGTTGTAGTTGCGTACCTCCAGCTATTGCATAACTACATCTCCCTTCGGAGATCAGTACATGCTGGGACTTTTGCAACAGCTGGAGGCACACTGGTTGGAAAATACTGAGTTAGGTAACAGACCCTAACTGAAAGTTTTCCAACCAGTATGCCTCCAGTATGCCTCCAAAAGTACAACTCCCAGCATGCACGGTCTGTCAGTACATGCTGGGAGTTGTAATTCTGAAACAGCTGGAGGTTTGCCTCCTCCCCCCCCCCCCTCCGAAACGAAGCCTCCAGCTGTTGCAAAACAACAACTCCCAGTATTTCTGGACAGCCACAAGACACCCAAAATTTTTCATGCAATTTCTCCTGAGTACGAAAATACCCCATATGTGGGCGTAAAATGCTCTGCGGGCGCACAACAAAGCTGAGGAGTGAGAGCACACTATGTACATTTGAGACCTAAATTGGTGATTTGCACGGGGGTGGCCGATTTTACAGCAGTTCAGACTTAAACGCAAAAAAATTAATACAGACATGTGACCCCCTTTTTGGAAACTACACCCCTCACAGAATGTAACAAGGGGTATAGTGAGCCTTAACACCCCACAGGTGTTTGACGTATTTTCATTAAAGTTGGAAGTGAAAATGAAAAAAAAATAAAAATAAATTTCACTTGATACTGTAAATTTTTCATTTTCACAAGGGAAAATAGGAAATAAAAGCCCCCCAAAATTTGTAACCCCATTTCCTTTGAGTATATAAATACCCCATATGTGGATGTAAAGTGCTCTGTGGGTGCACTACAATGCTCAGAAGAGAAGGAGCAGCATTGGTTTTTGAAGAGAAAATTTGTCCGGAATTGAAGGACAATGGAACAACCCCCCCCCCCCCCCCCACACACACACACACACACACACACACACACACACACACACACACACACACACGTGACCCCATTTTGGAAACTACACCCCTCACATAATGTACTAGGGGGTACAGTGAGAATTTACGCCACACTGGTGTCTCACAGATTTGTGGAACAGTGGTCCGTGAAAATAAAAAATGTAATCTTATTTGCACAGCCCACTGATCCAAAGATCTGTCAAACGCCAGTGGGAGGTAAATGCTCAGTGCACCCCTTATTAAATTCTGTGAGGGGTTTAGTTTCCAAAATGGGGTCACATGTGGGGGGGTCCACTGTTCTGGCACCACGGGGGGCTATGTAAATGCACATGGCCCCTGACTTCCATTCCAAACAAATTCTCTCTCCAAAAGATCAATGGCGCTCCTTCTCATCTGAGCATTGTAGTGCGCCAGCAGAGCACTTGACGTCCACACATGGGGTATTTCCATACTCAGAAAAATGGGGTTACAAATTTTGGGGGTCATTTTCTCCTATTACCCCTTGTAAAAATGTAAAATTTGGGGGGGGGGGGAAACAGCATTTTTGTGGAAAAAAAAATGTTTCTTCATTTACACATAAAACTTTAACAAAAAGTCGTCAAACACTTGTGAGGTGTTAAGTCTCACTGTACACCTCGTTACATTCCTCAAAGGGTGAAGTTTCCAAAATAGTATGCCATGTGTTTTTTTTTTTTTTTGCTGTTCTGGCACCATAGGGGCTTCCTAAATGCGACATGCCCCCCAAAAACCATTTCAGCAAAATTTGCTTTCCAAAAGCCAAATGTGACTCCTTCTCTTCTGAGCATTGTAGTTCGCCCACAGAGCATTTTACGTCCTAACATGGGGTATTTCCATACTCAGAAGAGATGGGGTTACAAATTTTGGGGGGCATTTTCTCCCATTACCCTTTGTAAAAATGGTAAATTTGGGAAAAACTCTGCACTTTAGTGAAAAAACATTTTTTTTTTTCATTTACACATGCGACTAACGAAAATTCGTCAAACACCCGTGGGGTGTTAAGGCTCACTGGACCCCTTGTTACATGCATTGAGGGGTGTAGTTTCCAAAATGGTATGCCATGTGGGTGTTTTCTGCTGTTCTGGCACCATAGGGGCTTCCTAAATGCGACATGCCGCCCAAAAAACATTTCAGCAAAATTCGCTCTCCAAAATCCCACTGTTGTTCTTTCCCTTCTGAGCCCGCCGAACACTTGACATACACATATGAGGTATTTCCTTACTCGAGAGAAATTGTGTTACAAATTTTGGGGGCCTTTTTCTCCTATTACCCCTTGTAAAAATTAAAAAACTGGGTCTACAAGAACATGCGAGTGTAAAAAATTAAGATTTTGAATTTTCTCCTTCACTTTGCTGCTATTCCTGTGAAACACCTAAAGGGTTAACATACTTACTGAATGTTATTTTTGATACTTTGAGGGGTGCAGTTTTTATAATGGGGTCATTTGTGGGGTATTTGTAATATAAAGGCCCTTTAAATCCACTTCAAACCTGAACTGGTCCCTGAAAGATTCTGATTTAGAAAATTTTGAGAAAAACTGGAAAATTGCTGCTGAACTTTGAAGCCCTCGATTTCTTCCAAAAGTAAAAACATGTCAACTTTGTGATGCAAACATTAAGTAGACATATTGTATATGTGAATCAATATATAAAATGTATTTGGAATATCCATTTTCCTTATAAGCAGAGAGCTTCAAAAGTAAAAAAAAAAAATAATAATTAAAAAATTTTAATTTTTTCATAACATTTTGGAATTATTCACCAAGAAATGATGCAAGTATCAACAAAATTGTACCAAAAACATGAAGTAGAATATGTCATGAAAAAAACTTAGAATCAGAATGAAAAGTAAAAGCATCCCAGAGTTATTAACGCCTTACTCAGTGTTTTTCCGTTTTTGCATTTACGCATTTTCATTTTTTCCTCATCACCTTCTAAAAATCATAACGCTTTAAATTTTGCACATAAAATTCCATAATATGGCTTATTTTTTGCGCCACCAATTCTACTTTGCAGTGACAGTCATTTTACCAAAAAAAATCCATGGCGAAAAAGGAAAAAATTTATTGTGCAACAAAACTGAAGAAAAAAATGTCATTTTGTGCATTTTGGGGGCTTCCGTTTCTACGCAGTGCATTTTTTGGTAAAACTAACTCCAGATCTTTATTCTGTAGGTCCATACGATTAAAATGATACCCTACTTATATAGGTATGATTTTGTCGTACTTCTAAAAAAAAAAAATCATATCTACATGCAGGAAAATTTATATGTTTAAAATTGCCATCTTCTAACCCCTATAACTTATTTTTCTGCGTACGGGCCAGTATGAGGGCTCATTTTTTGCACCGTGTTCTGAAGTTTTTATCGGTACCATTTTTGCATTGATCAGACATTTTGATCGCTTTTTATTCATTTTTTTATGATTTAAAGAGTGACCAAAAATACGCTACTTGGGAATTTGGAATTTTTTTGCGCGTATGCCATTGACCAAGCGCTTTAATTAACAATATATTTTTATAGTTCGGACATTTACGCATGCGACGATACCACATATGTTTATTTTTATTCACACAGTTTTGTTTTGTTTTTTTTATGGGAAAAGGGGGGTGATTCAAACTTTTATTAGGGAAGGGGTTAAATGACCTTTATTAACTTTTTTTTTCAGTGTTATTGCTCCCATAGGGACCTATAGCACTGCACACACATAGCTTTGCATGGATCAGCGTAATAGGGGGTTGATTGTTCAAGCCTGTAGCTCAGGCTTGGTGCAATCAAACGCCGATCAGACGTGATGGAGCGAGGTAAGGGGGCCTCGGCTCGCGTCCTAGCTGATCAGGACATCGCGATTTTATCACGATAGTCCCGATCAGCACGACTGAGCTGCCGGGAAGTTTTTACTTTCATTTTTGATGCGTGAGTGCTGGACTCTCTCCGGATAAGGAGTTTTTGCTTTTCCAAAAATGTCTTCTTAGTCTCTGAACTTGTATTTAATATTAAGCCTCACCAATAGGAAAGAAGATTATGTAATAATCATAATTACCTAAAAGAGTAACTCCCGTTTAGACATTTGTAATTATTGAAATTAAAGATATATTGATTTAAAATTGTGTAGTCCTGTGTATTATATAGCATTGTGTTTTCCCTATAGTAACACAGGATCTGTTATGGTACTGTAATAAGACCATTAAAAGTTGTTGCTAATGAAAAAAAAATTTATTAAAACGGCCAACACAGCAAGAAAACAGATACTAATTAAAAAATCATGAATAAAAAGTATTAAACAGAGTGTCAAAGAAGTCTGCGACCCAGATTTTTTAACTTATATAAAACAAAAACTATTTTTGGCCATAACAAGCTCTGGTAAAATTAAAGCTGAATTGTGATCCATTGCTATGGCCAGATTGATAAATAGGGGCCTATGTTTTCTATATATCATTAAAAACTTACCAAACTGCAGCTGAAGCAGGAGAGACTGACAAATACTGTCTAGGAGACATACAGATTTGTCTGCAACAATAATAAATCCTTCACTTGTGTTGCAAGCATAAAGTTTTGGGTTGAAAGAAACCTGACAAAGAAAGGTAGAATCAATAAATATTTTTTCTTCATCTGCAGCAGTTACAAGACCATCTCATCCCAGTAAAAGTAAAAAGAAAAAGTGACATCACATGGACTATTGCAAATGTGTTATTCACTGATTTGAGAGAAAATACTAACCATCTAAAAATTGTGTTATCCACTAATGAAATCACCATGTCATCTTTTGCTTTAAAAGGGGTACTCTGCCCCTAGACATCTTATTAAGATGTCTGATCGTGAGGGGACTAGCCGCTAAGGACCCCTGCGATCTCTGCTGCGGCACCCCAGACATCTGGTGCACAAAACGAACTTCGCTCCATGCCGGATGACTGGCAATGCAGGGCAGAGGCTTGTGACGTCACGGCCACGCCCTCTCAATGCATGTCTATGGGAGGGCGTGTGACTGGGGTGGCCGTCACAAGCCTCCAGCACCAACGCTCTAAACGAACGCCGGGAGCAGCAGGGAGATTGCGGTAGGACCCCCTCGATCAGACATCTTATCCCCTATCCTTTGGATAGAGAATAAGATGTCTAGGGGTTGAGTACCCCTTCAAGCTAAAACATCCCCGATTCCATGCTTAAAGGGGTACTCCGGTGCTTAGACATCTTATCCCCTATCCAAAGGATAGGGTATAAGATGCCTGATCGCAGGAGTCCTGCCGCTGGGGACCCCCGGGATCTTGCACGCGGCACCCAGTTTGTAATCAGTCCCCAGAGCGTGTTCGCTCCCGGTCCGATTACCGGCAACCACAGGGCCGACGGCATGTGACGTCACGCCTCCGCCCCGTGTGACGTCACGCTACGCCCCTCAATGCAAGCTTATGGGAGAGGGCGTGATAGCTGTCACGCCCCCTCCCGTAGGCTTGCATTGAGGGGCGGAGCGTGACGTCACAAGGGGCGGAGGCGTGACGTCACACGCCGCCGGCCGTGTGGTCGCCGGTAATCAGACCCGGAGCGAACACGCTCTGGGGACTGATTACAAACGGGGTGCCGCGTGCAAGATCCCGGGGGTCCCCAGGAGCGGGACTCCCGCGATCAGGCATCTTATCCCCTATCCTTTGGATAGGGGATAAGATGTCTAAGCACCGGAGTACCCCTTTAAGAAGATATTTCCATTTTTTGTGCTGTTCCAATTCTGTAAGTTTTGGGGGTTGGTAAGAAACTAAATTTACTCAGAGGACAACACAGATACAATGAGAGAAAAACTGTGTGTGGATGTGGTCTCTGTCACTGTGTTACTAGTAATGTGAATGCTGATCCTGTACACATGAATGTACACTAAAACAATAAATACATAATGTCTGTCGTATTATGCCATATCAACTAAACCTGCCAAGTTATACCATCAATTTCACAAAAAGGACTGTTCTCATATGAAAGCTTACTTTTTCAGTTGAGGAGATTTTCAGTAGAGTATCCACTTGATACAAAGCTGTGCCACTTTCCTGACGAGAGTCAATGTTCAAACGGCAACTTCCAGTATCATCGTTTGCTAAAAGCTCAATATCGTTCCACATATTGATGCTGTGTTTTCCTGTAGTAAATGTGTAAATGTTCTTTTACACCGTCTTGTTTTTGAAAAATAAAAAAAAAAATAAAAAAATCACAATATTTCAATACAAATTTTTACAAACCAAAATTAACAAGGACATTCAATGTTCTACACACAATCATGGCCGTAAATGTTGGTACCCCTGAAATTTTTATAGAAAATGAAGTATTTTTCACAGAAAAGTATTGCAGTAACGTGTTTTGCTATACACCTATACACATGTTTATTCCCTTTGTGTGTATTGGAACTAAACCATAAAAAGGGAGGGGAAAAAAGCAAATTGGACATAATGTCACACCAAGCTCCAAAAATGGGCTGGACAAAATTATTGGCACTCTTTCAAAAATTGTGGAAAAATAAGCATGCTCCTTTAAACTAGGGATGTCCGGATACCATTTTTGGTATCAAGACTGAGTACGAGTACTGATATTTTAATTCTAGTACTCGCCGATACCAAGTACGAGGGGTGACCCTGTCTATGGCGCTGCTTACCGTGCTGATATGTGGGTCCTTGTTGTGAGCAATGGAGGTGGCTGCTGTAGTATAAGCAAAGATTTATCTCTTCTCCATTGGGCAGAACAGGGAATTTGCATTGGTGGTGAGACCGATGTCTCCAGAGCGATTGCGCTGATGTTCACATGGTGAGCAGCAGTAAAAACCGTGTCACCTGCACTATCTACCTATAAATTCAAGTTCGTGCAGGTGACTCTGCTGTAAGATTGCCTTTAATAGTAGGTAGTATCCCCTTGTAGGTAGTATAGATAGCTGCAGACATTAGACAGCAGGGCTCCCCATGTAGCCAAGCAGGCCCCTCTTGTAGCCAAAAGGTAGTATCCACTTTTAGGCAGCAAGACCCACCTGTAGATAGCAGTCCCCCTTTGTAGCCAGCATCCCCCCTTTGTAGCCAGCAGGACCCCCCCCCCTTAGACAGCAGCCCCCCTGTTTAGTTGCTCATTGTCCGGTATCACTGCTCCGCAGCACCGTTCTCATCACTGCCACTGCCCTGTTCTGCAGTCCGCATTATGGAGTCTTACGGAGGAGCATGTAACATACACGTCACTCTGCTTCCTCCGTATCGTTATGCTGGGCGAAGTGGCGTGACGTGTCTGTTACATGCTCCTCCATAAGACGCCATAATGCGGACAGAAGAACGGGGCAGCTGCACTGATGAGAATGGGGTTGTGTCAGCGATGCGAACCTGCGGACAAGCGCTCAATACCATGCAGATACCTGGTATCAGCCCCAATACCGATTCTAGTATCAGAATCAGGACATCCCTACTTTAAACTCACCTGGGGCAAGTGACAGGTGTGGGCAATATAAAAATCACACCTGAAAGCAGATAAAAAGGAGAGAAGTTCACTTAGTCTTTGCATTGTGTGTCTGTGTGTGCGCCACACTAAGCATGCACAACAGAAAGAGGAGAAGAGAACGGTCTGAGGACTTGAGAACCAAAAATTGTGGAAAAATATCAACAATCTCAAGGTTACAAGTCCATCTCCAGAGATCTAGATTTGCCTTTGTCCACGATGCGCAACATTATCAACAAGTTTGCAACCCATGGCACTGTAGCTAATCTCCCTGGGCGTGGACAGAAGAGAAAAATGTATGAAAGGTTCAACACAGGATAGTCCGGATGGTGGGTAAGCAGCCCCAAACAAGTTCCAAAGATATTCAAGCTGTCCTGCAGGCTCAGGGACAATCAGTGTCACACAAACTATCCGTCAACATTTAAATGATATGAAACGCTTTGGTAGGAGACCCAGGAGGACCCCACTGCTGACACAGAGACTAAAAAAAAAAGCAAGGCAACATTTTGCCAAAATGAACTTGAGTTAGCCAAAATCCTTCTGGGAAAACATCTTGTGGACAGATGAGACCAAGATAGAGCTTCTTGGTAAAGCACATCATTCTACTGTTTACCGAAAACGGAATCAGGTCTACAAAGAAAAGAACACAGTACCTACAGTGAAATATGGTGGAGGTTCAATGGTGTTTTGGGGTTGTTTTGCTGCCTCTGGCACTGGGTGCCTTGAACGTGTGTAAGGCATCATGAAATCTGAGGATTTTGGATCGCAATGTATAGCCTAGTGTCAGAAAACTGGGTTTGGGTCCAAGATCTTGAGTCTTCCAGCAGGACAATGACCCCAAACATACGTCAAAAAGCACCCAGAAATGGATGGCAACAAAGTGCTGGAGAGTTCTGAAGTGGCCAGCAATGAGTCCAGATCTAAATCCCATTGAACACCTGTGGAGAGATCTTAAAATTGCTGTTGTGAAAAGGAGCCCTTCCAATAAGAGAGAGACCTGGAGCAGTTTGCAAAGGAAGAGTGGTCCAACATTCCAGATGAGAGGTGTAAGAAGCTAATTGGTGGTTATAGGAAGTAGGGATCAACCGATTATTGGTTTGGCCGATATTATCGGCCGATATTCACAATTTTGGACGTTATCAGTATCGGCAATTACCTTGCCCATAATCCGATAATGCCCCAACCCCCGTACTGCAGCACACCCCCCACGCACCACCCCAGCCAGAGACCGCCGCTGCTGCCCCATTGCCTCCCCCATCCCCGGTTTTATAATTACCTGTACCCACGGCACGGGGTCCAGGTTACTTCTGGCTTCTGCGGCGTCCTGTGTCTCGCTGTGCGCTGCGCAATGACGAGTGACGTCCTCAAGGCGACGTCAACGTCAGTGCGCACCGTGACAGCTCAGGACGCCGCCGTAGCCAGAAGTAGTGCAGACCCTGGGAACAGGTCAATATAAAACCGGGAATGGGGGAGGCAATGGGGCAGCGGCGGTTGTTGGACTAAGGACCGGCAGGGGGAGAGAAGCGGGCAGCGGTGGTCTCTGGGCAGAGGATAGATAGGGAGGGGCAGCGGGGGTGGTAGGACTCAGGGGGAGAGAAGCGGGTGGCGGCGGTCTTTGGCACCGCAAAAGCCTCTGCAGTTCATTCATTTAAAGCGTCCGCTTTAAATCAATGATCTGCATCTGCGATTGCTGGTGCGAGATAAATAGCCGATAACTTATACCGGAATATCGGTATAAATTATCGGCTATCTGCCTTAACCTCCACAGATTATCGGCCCTAAAAAATTTTTTAAAAAAATCGATATTGGTCGATCCCTAATAGGAAGCGACTGATTTCAGTTATTTTTTCCAAAGGGTGTGCAACCAAATATTAAGTTAAGGGTGCCAATAATTTTGTCCAACCCATTTTTGGAGTTTGGTGTGATATTATTTTCCAATTTGCTTTTTTTCCTCCCTTTTTTTGTTTAGTTCCAATACACACCATGGGAATAAACATGAGTATAGGAAAACATGTGTTACCGCAATCCTTTTCTGTGAGAAATACTTCATTTTCAAGAAATACTCTTATTTTTCTGGGAGGTGATGTAACCAAAAACACAGTCTGATATTTTAGTTTTTCATTTACCCAATTCACTACAAGCATTTCCTCATACAGCGATACCAAATGTTTTATTTTTGTATAAAATGTCTTTTATTTGGAAAATAAGAAAAAAGAGTGGCAATGTAAATTTTTATTATGGGAGGGGTTTACATTTTTTTTATCATTTTTTATTTTTTTTTTATCATTTTCACTTTTTTAGTCCCTCTAGGGGATTTGTATGAGCAGTCAAAGATCTGCACTCTATTGGTACCGCCTTTGGCAGGCAGGGTCAGTAGCAAAGTATATAAGACCACACAAACACAACCTAAAGGGTCATTACTTTTTAGCCCCTTAATCTTTAACAGTATGTCATAAAGGTTTGTAGTTGTATTGAAGTCATAACTTTGGCTGCTTTATAGCAGCCTTATTCTTCATTAAAATAGCTTTTCTTGGATGTCAGCAACAGTCGGATAGGCATGGCCAGGGGTACACAATTCCCCAGGGCTACCACACCTATCTCCTTCACGTTGGTGCTGTCTCCCAACTTGCTATAGGCAAATGTCGCGGGGAAGATTTAGGAGTTGGCGCTGGCTTAAAGAACTTCTTGTGTGTATGGAGAACAGATGGAGGGCACATGAACTGAGGTCTTGAGTGTCAATCACACAGCGGTCCCCGCACCAACATGAAGGAGATAGCCATGGCGGCCCTGGGGGAATTCCGAATCCCTGGCCACAACTATCTGACTCTTGCTGCAGCAGAAACATCTACCATGGACAATAATCACTTTATCAGCATATCTACTGTGAAACAAAAACAAAATTATTTATTTGTGGGGCAAAATTTGAAAAAAAAATTCCATTTTGCTATATTTGGGAGCTTGTTTCTGTTTCTGTGCAGGGCACTATTCAGTAAAAATGACACGTTATCTTTTTTCTGTAGTTCCATATGCTAAAAATGATACCAAATTTCTATAGTATTTGGTTTATTTTACTACTTTGAAAAATATTTTACAATATCACGAAATTTAGTATGCTTAAAATTATAACCCCCAAAACGCTCCTATTTTTCTGTATACAGGTGGTGTATAAGGGCTCATTTTGCAACATGTTCTGTATTTTACCATTACCATTTTTGTTTTAATAGGACTTTTTGATTAATTTTTTTCTAGTATATGAAGTGACAAAAAATAAGCATTTCTGGTATTTTTTACATTAGATGATAGCATATCCTTTATCTCAACACTAAACTATTTCAATTTACACGGGGGTATTCCAGGATTTTTTTTTTTTTACTATGCTACAGGGGCTGTAAAGTTAGTGTAGTTCATAATATAGTGTCTGTACCTGTGTGTGATGGTTTTCTCACAATTCTGTGATTTTCACTCCAGTATTTATTTTTACCAGCATACAAAATGACTGTTAATTCAGATTTTTCCCAGGTTGCAATGCGGCCAAAACCTGACTCACTAGTCAGCTGATGTCAGGGAGCCTGACTGCTTCAATGGGTGAAGCGATTGCTTGGTGGGAGAGATCAATCAGCAACTAATGCAACAGCTGTAGGCACCCTGATTGAAAATTACAGGTCTTTTGAATGAATGCAGCTCATTTATGTTTCAATGGGTGGGGTGGCTGATGTGAGGGAGGGAGGAAAATGGAATTGTGGGATTTATAGTCAACAAAAGAAAAGTCAAACAGGAAATACCAGTTCACTAAAAGCTAGCCACAGTGTTATGGTAATCTCATGACATAACCATTTAGCCCCAAGACAAGTGCAGATCCTTCCTAAGCATGTCCATTACTGCCTGCCAGGTACATACTAAAATCACCTTAAGGTGGATAACCCCTTTAATGGTAATAATTATTTACAGCAGACCGGCACACCCACGGGGACCAGATTTGCACCTAGTTATGCCAACCTGTTTATGTCGGCATGGCGACGCAACATTGATGATATAATACTCATATGGCACAGATCATCTACAGAACTAATCACATTTATCCACAACCTTAACACCAACAACTGTAATCTAAAATTCACGTCATCCACCGATTATTCCAAGACAGAATTTCTAGATCTCACCATCTCTAGCTCCTCAGGAAAACCCGTATGTAGCGCATATCACAAGCCCACTTCCACAGTTTTATTCTTTTCTCCAGTTGTCACTCACCCAGATGGCTCCTTAATATTCTGGCAGGACAGTATAGAAAAATCAAAAGGAATTGCACTGAGATTGTGCAATTTGAAATAGAAGCGCAAGACCTCACCACCAAATTTCAAGACTGTGTTTATCCACATAGTATTCTCCAGAACACAAAATCTAAGATTTCACAACAAGAAAGATCTTCCTACTTTGAAAACACTACAAAAACCAAAGATCATACTGACAACGAAATTCGCCTCATTTTACCCTATAACAAAAAAAGTCGACAAAAAAAGTCGATACAACTGGAACCTTCTTCATCAGGACAAATCATTACACTACATTATACCACCTGTATGGAAAATAACATACAACAAAACCCCAAATATGGGACTTACCGTTGCCCTAACCATCCAAAACTCACACACAGATAGAAACAACACTTGGTTAGCCATTAACCACTTAAGGAACAAGGGCGTACAGGTATGCCCTGGCTCCCTGGTACTTAAGGACCAAGGGTGTATTTGTACGCCCATGGGAATTCCGGTCCCCGCCGCTCACCGGGCAGGGACCGGAACGGGAAGCAACATCTGGAGGGCTACAGTTTGGAGATCACTATACAGTGGTCTCTAAACTGTAGCCCTCCAGAGGTTGAAAAACTACAACTCCAAGCATGCCCAGACAGCTGTTTGGGCATGCTGGGATTTGTAGTTTTGCAAGATTTAGAGGAGAACAGTTTGGAGATCACTGTGCAGTGGTCTCTAAACTATGGCCCTCTAGACCTTGCAAAACTACAACTCCCAGTATGCCCAGACAGCAGTTTGCTGTCTGGGCATGCTGTAAATTTGTAGTTTTGCAACATCTGGAGGGCCATAGTTTGGAGATCACTGTGCGGTGGTTTCTAAGCCCTCTAAATCTTGCTAAACTACAACTCCCAGAATGCACGAACAGCAAACGGCTGTCTCGCCATGCTGAGAGTTATAGTTGCGTACCTCCAGCTATTGAATAACTACATCTCCCAGCATAACCTTCGGTGATCATTACATGCTAGGAGTTGTAGTTTTGCAACAGCTGGAGGCACACTGGTTGGAAAATACAGAGTTAGGTAACAGAACCTAACTGAAGGTTTTCCAACTAGTTGGCCTCCAGCTGTTGCAAAAGTACAATTCCCAGCATGCATGGTCTGTCAGTGCATGCTGGGAGTTGAAGTTTTGCAACAGCTGGAGGTCTGCCAGAGTACGTTCACACGTGCAGGTTTACAGTGAGTTTCCTGCTTCAAGTTTGAGCTGCAGCAAATGTTCTGCCGCTGCGCAAACTCCTAGTGGAAAACTCACCGTAAACCCCCGCCTGTGTGAATGTACCCTAAAAACACTACATTACGCTAACACAAAATAAAGGGTAAAACACTACATATACACCCCCTTACACTGTCCCCCCCCCCCCCCCCCCCCGTATAAATGAAAAAGAAAAAAAAAACGATCGTACGGCAGTGTTTCCCAGTCGTATTTCAAAGAAATAGTTTAGGGCCACATATGGGGTATTTTCGTACTCTGGAGCAATAGCGTTACAAATTTTAGTGTGCTTTTTCTCCGCTTACCCCTTATGAAAAGGAAAAGTTGGGGTCTACACTAGCCTGTTAGTGTAAAAAATAATTAACATTTTACACTAACTTGCTGGTGTTGCCCCATACTTTTTATTTTCACAAGCGGTAAAAGGAAAAAAAGACCCTCAAAATTTGTAACGCTATTTCTCCCGAGTATGGAAATACCCCATATGTGGGCATATAATGCTCTGCGGACCCACAACAAGGCTCAGGAGTGAGAGGGCACTATGTACATTTGAGGCCTAAATTGGTGATTTGCACAGGGGTGGCTGATCGTTACAGCGGTTCTGACATAAATGCAAAGATATATATACCCACGTGTGATCCCATTTTGGAAACTACACCCCTCACGGAACTTAAGGGGTATAGTGAGCCTTAACACCCTACAGGTGTTTGACTAATTTTCGTTAAAGTTGGATAGGAAAATGAAGATTTTTTTATTTTTTTTAACTAAAATGCTGGTGTTACCCTACATTTTTCATTTACACAATTTCACAAGGGAAAATAGGAAGAAAAAAAAAAAGCCCCCCAAAATTTGCAACCCCAAGAACATACCCCATATTAGGGATCGACCGATTATCGGTTTGGCCTATATTATCGGCCGATAATCACGATTTTGGGCATTATCGGAATCGGCAATTACCTTGCCGATAATCCGATAATGCCTCGCCCCCCGCACCGCCCCCACACCGACCCACCGCACCGCCCCGGCCCCATTGCCTCCCCCATCCCCGAATTTATAATTACCTGTTCCCGGGGTCCACACTACTTCTGGCTCCTGCTGCATCCTGCGTTACGCTGTGCGCAATGACGAGTGACGTGACGCGAAGTCACCGTCAGTGCGCACAGTGACAGCTCAGGAGGACGCCACCGGAGCCAGAAGTAGAGTGGACCCCGGGAACAGGTAATTATAAAACCGGGGATGGGGGAGGCAATGGGGCCGAGGCGGTGCAGTGGGGGGTGCGACGCGGCGCAGTGCGGTGGGGCGGTAGGGGGTGCGGTGCGGCGGCAGTGGGGGGGTTGCGGTGCGGCGGCAGTGGGGGGGGGCGGTCGCGGTGATAGGACTCCGGAGGACCCCCGGACAGGCAGGGGGAGAGAAGCGAGTGGCGGCAGCGGTCTATGGCACCGCAAAAGCTGCTGCAGTTCATTGATTAAAAGGTTTACTCCGGTGCTTAAACATCTTATCCCCTATCCAAAGGAAAGGGGATAAGATGCCTGATCGCGGGAGTCCCGCAGATGGGGACCCCCGGGATCATGCACGCGGCACTCCGATTGTAATCAGTGCCTGGAGCGTGTTCGCTCCGGGTCTGATTATGGTCCACCGCAGGGCGGGCAGCGTGTGACATCACGCCTCCGCCCCGTGTGACGTCACGCTCCGCCCCTCAATGCAAGCCTACGGGAGGGGGCGTGATAGCTATCACGCTCCCTCCCGTCGGCTTGCATTGAGGGGCGGAGCGTGACATCCCACGGGGGCGGAGGCGTGACGTCACATGCCGCCCGCCCTGCGGTCACCGGTAATCAGTCCCGGAGCGAACACGCTCCGGACACTGATTACAAACTGGGTGCCGCGTGCATGATCCCGGGGGTCCCCATCTGCGGGACTCCCGCGATCAGGCTTCTTATCCCCTATCCTTTGGATAGGGGATAAGATGTTTAAGCACCGGAGAACCCCTTTAAAGTGCCCGCTTTGAATCAATGATCTGCAGCGGTGTCGTGGGGGGATAATTAGCCGATAACTTATACCGGAATATCGGTATAAATTATCGGCTATCGGCCCTAACCTCCACAGATTATCGGCCCTAAAAAAACTATATCGGTCGATCCCTTCCCCATATGTGGATGTAAAGTGCTCTGCGGGCGAACTACAATGCTCAGAAGAGAAGGAGAGTCATTGAGCTTTTGGAGAGAGAATATGTCTGGAATTGAAGGCCACATGTGTTTACAAAGCCCCCATGGGGCCAGAACATGTGCCCCTCAGGTAATGTAATAAGGGATACAGTGAGCATTTACACCCCACAGGTGTCTAAGACAGATTTTTGGAACAGTTCCAAAGATCTGTCAAACGCCAGTGGGGTATAAATGCTCACTGCACCCCTGTGAGGGGTGTAGTTTCCAAAATGGGGTCACATGTGGGGAGGGTCCACTGTTCTGGCACCATGGGGGACTCTGTAAACGCACATGGCCCCCAACTTCCATTCCAAACAAATACTCTCTCCAAAAGCTCAATGGCACTCTTTCTCTTCTGAGCAATGTAGTGCACTTGACATCTACACATGGGGTATTTCCCTACTCAGAAGAAATGGTGTTACAAATTTTGGGGGCCATTCTCTCCTATTACCCCTTGTAAAAAATGTAAAACTTGGGGGAAAACCAGCATTTTAGTGAAAATTTTTTTTTCTTAATTTACACATCCGACTAACGAAAAGTCGCATAACACCTGTGGGGTGATAAGGCTCAATGTACCCCTTGTTATATTCCTTGAGGGGTGTAGTTTCCAAAATAGTATGCCATGTGGGTTTTTTTTTGCTGTTCTGTAGGGGCTTCCTAAATGCTACATGCCCCCCAAAAACCATTTCAGCAAAATTTGCTTTCCAAAATGCCACTCCTTCCCTTCTGAGCCCTCTAGTGCATCCACAGAGCACTTGACATCCAAATATGAGGTAATTCCTTAATCGAGAGAAATTGGGTTACAAAATTTGGGGAGGCTTTTCCTCCTATTACCACTTGTGAAAATTCTAAAACTGGGTCTACAAGAACATGAGTGTAAAAAATAATTCTTTGAGGGGTTCAGTTTCTATAATGGGGTCATTTATGGGGTATTTCTAATATGAACTCCACTTCAAAATTGAACTGGTCCTTGAAAAATTTTGATAATGTTGTGAAAAATTAGAAGATTGCTGCTGAACTTTGAAGCCCTCTGGGGTCTTCCAAAAGTAAAAACATGTCCACTTTATGATGCAAACATAGTGTATATGTGAATCAATATAAAATTTAGTTGGAATGTCTATTTTCCTTACAATCATAGAGCTTCAAAGTTAGAAAAATTCAAGAAATGATGCAAGTATCTACAAAAATTTAGTTATTAATGCTTAAAGTGACAGTGGTTAGATGTGCCGAAAATGCTCTGGTCCTTAAGGTGAAAACGGGCTTGGTCCTTAAAGGGGTACTCCGGTGCTTACACATCTTATCCCCTATCCAAAGGACTGATTACAAACGGGGTGCCACGTGCATGACCACGGGCGTCCCCAGCTGCGGGACTCCCGCGATCATGCACGCGGCCCCCCGTTTGTAATCAGTCCCTGGAGCGTGCTCGCTCCGGGTTTGATTGCGGTCAACCGCAGGGCCGGCAGCGTGTGACGTCACGCTCCTCCCCTCAATGCAAGCCTACGGGAGGGGGCGCGACAGCTATCACGGTTATGGAACTTGACTTTAACTTCAAGTCTCAGCTTATCACAAAAAAAGGGAAGAATAATCTCCTGAGATTTATAAAAATTTTAAGACCACTTCTGGCAGAAAAAATGGTAAAGTTCTCATTCTCTGTCATCTAATATCTTAGTATAAGAAGGAAAGGCAGAGAGTGCTTGCAATTCCCCTACCCTCCTAGCCATTGTTATTGCCAGGAGGAAGCACATCTTGAGGGTGAGCAACTTGACGGAGATAGAATCCAGAGGTTCAAATGGTGGTCCTGAAAAGGCATCTAACCCCAAATTCAAGTCCCAAGGGGGAACGGTAGGTCTTGATAGAGGATTTAATCTTGTAGCCTGAGAAATAAAACATTTAACTAAGATATCTGCTAACTTGCAGTTAAAAAAAAGAAATTAAGAGCTGAAATTTCTACTTTAACCCCTTAACGACCACGGATGTAAATGTACGTCCTGGTTTGGTGGGACTTCGTGCACCAGGACGTACATTTATGTCCTGTGTATGACCGCGGCATCGGAACGGTGCTCGCGTCCTACACGGCAGGTTCCGGCTGCTATCATCAGCCGGGGACCCACCCTTAATGGCCGACATCCGCGATCGCGCGGATGTCCGCCATTAACCCCTCAGATGCCATGATCAATACAGATCACAGCATCTGCGGGAGTGCGGTACTTTAAATGGATGATCGGATCGCCCGCAGCGATCCGATCATCCAGCATGGCGGACCGGAGGTCCCCTCAGCTGGCTCCCGGGGTCTTCTGCTCTGGTCTGAGATCGAGCAGATCAGAGCAGAAGATCACCGATAATACTGATCGGTGCTATGTCCTATGCATAGCACTGCACAGTATTAGCAATCAAAGGATTGTTATAGATAGTCCCCTATAGGGACATAAAAAATGTCTAAAAAAAAAAGTTGAAAAATGTAAAAAGTTCCGGACGCCGGGCAGGTGATTTCTTCAGGCATTTAGCCCTGCTTCGGGCAAGCAGCGTTAAATGCCGGAAGAATTCACACAGGTCCGCTCACACTGTTACTGTACTTACATCTCCCTGCAGCAGTCTATAATGAGACTTCCTTGCGGGGATGCGCGCGATTGGTGATGTCATCACATACGCAGCTCAGGACGCTGACATCCCGTGCGGCGCCTATCGCGCGCATCCCCGCAAGGAAGTCTCGTTATTGACTGCTGCAGGGAGATGCAAGTACAGTAACAGTGTGAGCGGACCTGTGTGAATTCCTAATATGAGGGCCTGCCCGATCACCTTCATGTTGTAGGAATAAGCACAGCCAATATATCCATCACTGGGGATTAAAGAAAAAAAAAAAATCTTGAAAAAACTGGTTTATTTTGTTGGAGGGAGGGTGACAGTCCCCATTCATACTGCATTTCTGCAGTATAGGTGTCTGTTATGTCAAAAAAGCATGCCAATGTATACTATAGCAGACTCATTCAGAAACGAATGGAGCTGCTACAGTATGCGCCAGTATCACTTTTTTGACGTGATGCTGACGGATACCTCTAACATACTGCTGAAATGTAGTATGAACAGGACACAGTGTAGGGTCACATAGAGCGCATCCGCAGCATATTTCACACCGCAAATGCCCCCGTCAGTGACAAGGGCGAGATCACTGTTGCGGCTAGGTAGCTCAGTGTGTCCACTCCTGAGTGCCGGCAGGAAATCCGCCGCTATGAGTGGACACACAAAGCTACCCCGCCGCAGCAGGGAGCTCATTATTGTGACGGCTGGCGGGCATCCGCAGCATGTAATATGCTGCGGATGTGCGCTGGGTGATCCTACACATTATGCATTTTTATTTTTTTATTATATTTAATCATTATTTTAATTTTTTTTTATACACTTATTGTTTCTACATTTTTATTTATTTATTTTATATTATTTTTTTCACACTTAAAAATAAAAAAAATAAAAAAACAGCCAATAACCAGGACAAATTAGGGGGTCCTTGTAAAGACCCCCGGCTGCCCAGGTAACCAGCAGCACCCGAGATCATTGCGGGGTGCTACAGGAGAGAGACAGACAAAACTCCTTACAGTTCGTGGTCACTTCCAACTGCGGCTGTAAGGGTTAAACTGCCTGCCTGCTGGGGATCACACTCAGCACCCCGCGATCACGCTGCGGGGTGCTGCAGGGGTGACAGAGGGAGCTCCCTCCCTCTGTCAAAACACTTAGAGCCCCCGGTCACTTCCGACCGGGCTGTAAGGGTTAAACTGCCGAGACAGAAGTTTACTTTGGTCCCGGCAGTGCGGCAGGGTCCCAGCTGTGTGTTACAGCCGAGTCCCTGCCGCGATCTTGTGGGTGCACTGGAAAGCACCAACGAGAGCCATGGACCTGCATACTCGTCCAGGTGCGGGAACGTGCATCCCCCCTGGACGTGTTAAATTTCCTATTTCCTACCTCTGATTAGGCTTTCTGGATTGTTTTTGCTATGAAAGACATCAGGGGAATGACCCTGAGTGGAAAACCCTTTCTTCCTATCAGAAGCCTTCTCTAGTACTTCGTCTAAAACGGGGCGTCTAAGATCTAAGGATTGTATGGTCTGGTTAACAAGATGGGTTTGTAATTGTGAAACCCAGACTCTTAGCGACTCATGTAGCAGCTACATTGGTTCTAATAGAAGCTGTGGCCGCCTCCCAGGTCTTTTTGATAAAGAACTCAGCTTTTTTGTAAATTGGGTCAGACAGGGTTCCTAGATCCTCAAAAGGCAAGGTGGAATTTTGTGTCATTTTAGCCACCGGGGCATCAATTAATGGTGCAGTATCCCATGCAGGGATGTAGAATTCCTATTGCCCGACACCCAGGACATGCAGTTCAGGGGCCCGGGAAGGTGAATTTTTCCGAGCCTTAGCCCGGCTTCGGGCAAGTAGGGTCAGACCTGACCAGCACGGCGGCACTCAGCAGTCTGTATGGAGGGGGCTCCGGACTCGTGCCTGCTCCATACTCTGCAGACCCTGGCTGTTCTCAGTAGCTGGGGGCCGCCACTAATAGCCAGCATGCGGTGATCGCCGCGGCTGGCTATTAACCTTTAAATCGCCACTGTCAAAGCTGAAAGCAGATTCTAAAGTGACATGTGAATGCTCCCTGGTGGGCTAGTGGGGTGGATCCGCCCCCGCAGCGCGATCCCGAGGGGGCGATTCACTAAAGAGGTAAACGGAGGGCTTACCACTGTTCCCTGCTGTCCCATGGCTCTGTCTTCGATAGAGCCTGGCTGGACTAGGCTCCATCAATGGATCGCAGAGCACACAGATCAATGGAGTTCAATAGAATTCTATTGATTTGTATGAGGAATCTAATTATTTCTCATAAAAGTCTAATAAAGTGTAAAAAAAAATAAAAAATCCTTATCAATTATTTGCCTGATACTTTTATGTAAATTGAATGTACGAGACTTCTTGGGGCCCAAGCCTTCATAAAGGGAGTCTTCGGCTGTGCCCGGCACTACGGGCTCTCATCAAGCTTAGTCGTTAGGCGGATTGCTTTATGGAGCTGATCAGTATCATCTGCAGAAAAGAGCCATTTGGATATAAATTTTTCCTGCTCTTTATCAGAGGAAGAATATAGAGTAAGATTTTCCTCTTGAACACTAGGGGAACTGGAAATAGCAGGGGTGACCACAGAGGAGGCTGAAGCACCCACATTCCTGACAACTCCTAGTCCTTTAAAAGGGATGAATCTATCTCCTCTCGGATCATTACTCTTAGGTTGCTAGCAATTGCAGAAGATTCCTGGGCCATTTCAATACAGGCTGCACATATAGATTATTTATAGGCAGGATCTAACGGCTTCCTACATTCTGCACATTATTAGGGTACGTTAACACTAAGGAATTCCACAGGCAGAATTCCCCAAGTGGAATTCCGTGGTGTGAACTTAAGATTAGTGTGAACGGGTCGCGAGACTCACACTGCGGAATTTCAGCGGCGGACAAATCCACTGCTGAAATTGTTCCGCGCAAAGAAAGAACATGTTCATTCTTTGTGCGGATTCCGTCAGCACTGCACAGCCGCCAATGGTGACGAAGTATTTTCGGCGGCTGCCAGACGGAACCTCCGCTCACTTCCGCAGTGTGAACGCACCTTTATGGTTTTAGAAGAAGACTTCTTGTTACCCTACAAAACATCCTAACACCAGGAAGCAGCAAGAGCAGCGGCAAACAGTGAGGCCGGTTCCTTAGCAACGGAGGACGAAGGAAAGTTAAAGTTTGTTTTTTAATATTTGCAGCCCGGCCATCCGGGATCCGGCTGTTAATCACAGCTGGAGTCCCGCCGCAGCTGCCGGAGCTGCGATTGCGCTGGTCCCGGCAGCATTAACAATCCTGATCACGGCATCTATGGTGTTGACAGGGGAAGTGCTCTCCCCCTGTTCTCCAGAGGCTGGATCGCACAGGCTGTAGTGTCTGCAGCTCATCAGGTTATACTGTACGAATGTATGGCAGCATAGTATAACCTGTAAAAAAATGTAATAAAAAGTTCTTCAATATAAGTATGAAGTGTAAAAAAATATTTAAAAAATGCCCCTTTCCCAATAAAAGCCCTGTATTATCACCAAAAAAGATCAAAAACACAAATCATATACATAATAGGTATTGCCACTTCCATAATGACGTGTACTATAAAACTATCATGTAAATTATCCTGCACGGTGAACGACTAAGGGTACGTTCCTACACGGCGTATTTGCTGCGTATTTGCTGCTGCGTATTTTATTTTCTCTGTTGAAGTCAATGGGTAGGAAAATACGCAGCACCAAATACGCAGCAAATACGCAGCAAAATACGCCGTGTGGGAACGTACCCTTAAAAAACATTTTTAAAAAAGTGCAAAATTCGCCAATTTTGGTACAAATAGCGGAATAAAAAAAGATCAAAAGGTAGCACAAAAATGATACCATTAAAAAGTGCAGCTCATCCTGCAAAAAAAAAAAAGCAGTTACTCAATGGCATCGGACGAAAAATAAAAAAGTTACGGCTGTTGGAGAATGAATGGCAGAAAAATAATTTTGCTCAGAAAAGGAAAAAACATAGAAAGCTATATAAAATGGGTATCGCCATTATCGTACTGACCCACAGAATAAATATAACATCACTTTTACCGCACAGTGTACACTAGAAAAAAAATTATAAAAACGCCAGAAATTTTCCAGTTTTTCACAATATTTTCAAGTTTTTCACAAAACTGTGTCAACAAAAATGCACGACTTATATAAAGTATGCTATGTCACGAAAAAACAGTCTCAGAATCTATCTGCTCAGAAAAAGCGTTCTAAAGTGGTTACCATTTAAAGACATACATGTCAAATTTAATGTAAAGAGACTGGTCATAGAAGTAAAAAATGGGTCCGTCCTTAAGGGGTTAACAGTCTATTTTCATAATTTGGGCATTTACTCACACAGCGATACTATACATTTATGTGTAGTTTTGTTTACATTATTTGAAAAATGGGAAAAGGGGGATTATTCTACTTTTATTAGGGAAGTGTACCATCCCAATGCTGCAGTATAATCTCCATCCAACTCCTTTCATTCAGCAAAATGCCAGCTTGTTAAAAGGTATACACCATAAAGTATTCCCTATCAACCGGATAGGAGATGTTTCTGAACATAGGGGGTCCAGTGGCTGTGATGCCCCGCAAGCTCCAGAATGGCGCCCAAACCTCAACATGCCCCTTCTTGCATTTTCTACAGGAGTGGCATTGACAGCCATGTATAGCACTTGTGCATCTCCGTGAGCATCTCTGTTTCTGCTCTGTGTGCAGACATATTCAGATGCCGTTCTGGAGATTGATGGTGGGGGGGCCCAATAGTCTCTCCCCTTGGGATCAGACACTTAACCTCTATCATGTGGATAAGGGGTACGTTTTTATATACTGAATAACAAACTTAAGTCCTAAGCATTTCCACTATACCATAGCAAAGGGGAGTATGTGTTGTGCTGTGGTTGGTCAAAAAAGTAAGGGAAAGGATGTCCTGTGTGTGCACTAGTGGAAAACAACTGAGCTCCTGTAATGGCAGATTAAATGGCAAGAATAAGAAATAGCTGTGAATGACTTTGGGGGCTCAACAGCAGTGAGAGCATTGAAAACACCTTGTCACCACTTAACCATGCAGGTTTATAAAACTCTTTTGAAACAGAAATTCTTAAATGTTATATTCCTTTTTCGCTAAAACAATTAACCTACTATAAAAAATAAGTGTGTGAACAGCCCCCTCCATAAGCTACCTTAAAGTTACAGTAATTGGTTACTTTGTAGGTGACCCCACGTCCTCTTTTAAGCATGTGTCATTTAATAAACTGACATGTCAAAGAGACACATTACAAGTTTAATCGGGACTGGGTATTGCGCTCCAGCCTATTGCTACAAAGACTCAGATTCTATAGGTAGTCATCCACTATTCCCACACCAACTCATCTGTCAGTCCTGTATAACTTCGGCACCCCGGCCTCAGCTGTAGTCTGCCATCATTCCAGCATCATTCCAGCACCCCCTCAGCTGTAGTCTGCCATCATTCCAGCACCCCCTCAGCTGTAGTCTGCCATCATTCCAGCACCCCCTCAGCTGTAGTCTGCCATCATTCCAGCACCCCCTCAGCTGTAGTCTGCCATCATTCCAGCACCCCCTCAGCTGTAGTCTGCCATCATTCCAGCACCCCAGCCTCAGCTGTAGTCTGCCATCATTCCAGCACCCCAGCCTCAGCTGTAGTCTGCCATCATTCCAGCACCCCAGCCTCAGCTGTAGTCTGCCATCATTCCAGCACCCCAGCCTCAGCTGTAGTCTGCCATCATTCCAGCACCCCAGCCTCAGCTGTAGTCTGCCATCATTCCAGCACCCCAGCCTCAGCTGTAGACTGCCATCATTCCAGCACCCCAGCCTCAGCTGTAGTCTGCCATCATTCCAGCACCCCAGCCTCAGCTGTAGTCTGCCATCATTCCAGCACCCCAGCCTCAGCTGTAGACTGCCATCATTCCGGCACCCCCTCAGCTGTAGTCTGCCATCATTCCGGCACCCCCTCAGCTGTAGTCTGCCATCATTCCGGCACCCCCTCAGCTGTAGTCCACCATCACTCCGGCACCCCCCTCAGTTGACAGTCCTCCATCACTCCGGCACCCCCTGAGCTGTAGACTGCCATCACTCCGGCACCCCCTCAGCTGTAGACTGCCATCACTCCGGCACCCCCTCAGCTGTAGTCTGCCATCACTCCGGCACCCCCTCAGCTGTAGTCTGCCATCACTCCGGCACCCCCTCAGCTGTAGTCTGCCATCACTCCGGCACCCCCTCAGCTGTAGTCTGCCATCACTCCGGCACCCCCTCAGCTGTAGTCTGCCATCACTCCGGCACCCCCTCAGCTGTAGTCTGCCATCACTCCGGCACCCCCTCAGCTGTAGTCTGCCATCACTCCGGCACCCCCTCAGCTGTAGTCTGCCATCACTCCGGCACCCCCTCAAGCTGTAGTCTGCCATCACTCCGGCACCCCCTCAAGCTGTAGTCTGCCATCACTCCGGCACCCCCTCAAGCTGTAGTCTGCCATCACTCCGGCACCCCCTCAGCTGTAGTCTGCCATCACTCCGGCACCCCCTCAGCTGTAGTCTGCCATCACTCCGGCACCCCCTCAGCTGTAGTCTGCCATCACTCCGGCACCCCCTCAGGTGTAGTCTGCCATCACTCCGGCACCCCCTCAGCTGTAGTCTGCCATCACTCCGGCACCCCCTCAGCTGTAGTCTGCCATCACTCCGGCACCCCCTCAGCTGTAGTCTGCCATCACTCCGGCACCCCCTCAAGCTGTAGTCTGCCATCACTCCGGCACCCCCTCAAGCTGTAGTCTGCCATCACTCCGGCAACCCCTCAGCTGTAGTCTGCCATCACTCCGGCACCCCTCTCAGTTGACAGTCCTCCATCACTCTGGCACCCCCTGAGCTGTAGACTGCCATCATTCCGGCACCCCCCTCAGCTGTAGTCTGCCATCACTCCGGCACCCCCTCAGCTGTAGTCTGCCATCACTCCGGCAACCCCTCAGCTGTAGTCTGCCATCACTCCGGCACCCCCTCAGCTGTAGTCTGCCATCACTCCGGCACCCCCTCAGCTGTAGTCTGCCATCACTCCGGCACCCCCTCAGCTGTAGTCTGCCATCACTCCGGCACCCCCTCAGCTGTAGTCTGCCATCACTCCGGCACCCCCTCAGCTGTAGTCTGCCATCACTCCGGCACCCCCTCAGCTGTAGTCTGCCATCACTCCGGCACCCCCTCAGCTGTAGTCTACCATAATTTCAGCACCCCCTCAGCTGTAGTCTACCATCACTCTGGCACCGCAGCCTCAGCTGTAGTCTGCCATCATTCCAGCACCCCCTCAGCTGTAGTCTGCCGTCATTCCAGCACCCCCTCAGCTGTAGTCTGCCATCATTCCAGCACCCCCTCAGCTGTAGTCTGCCATCATTCCAGCACCCCAGCCTCAGCTGTAGTCTGCCATCATTCCAGCACCCCAGCCTCAGCTGTAGTCTGCCATCATTCCAGCACCCCAGCCTCAGCTGTAGTCTGCCATCATTCCAGCACCCCAGCCTCAGCTGTAGTCTGCCATCATTCCAGCACCCCAGCCTCAGCTGTAGTCTGCCATCATTCCAGCACCCCAGCCTCAGCTGTAGTCTGCCATCATTCCAGCACCCCAGCCTCAGCTGTAGTCTGCCATCATTCCAGCACCCCAGCCTCAGCTGTAGTCTGCCATCATTCCAGCACCCCAGCCTCAGCTGTAGTCTGCCATCATTCCAGCACCCCAGCCTCAGCTGTAGTCTGCCATCATTCCAGCACCCCAGCCTCAGCTGTAGTCTGCCATCATTCCAGCACCCCAGCCTCAGCTGTAGTCTGCCATCATTCCAGCACCCCAGCCTCAGCTGTAGACTGCCATCATTCCGGCACCCCCTCAGCTGTAGTCTGCCATCATTCCGGCACCCCCTCAGCTGTAGTCTACCATCACTCCGGCACCCCCCTCAGTTGACAGTCCTCCATCACTCCGGCACCCCTTGAGCTGTAGACTGCCATCACTCCGGCACCCCCTGAGCTGTAGACTGCCATCACTCCGGCACCCCCTGAGCTGTAGACTGCCATCACTCCGGCACCCCCTCAGCTGTAGTCTGCCATCACTCCGGCACCCCCTCAGCTGTAGTCTGCCATCACTCCGGCACCCCCTCAGCTGTAGTCTGCCATCACTCCGGCAACCCCTCAGCTGTAGTCTGCCATCACTCCGGCACCCCTCTCAGTTGACAGTCCTCCATCACTCTGGCACCCCCTGAGCTGTAGACTGCCATCATTCCGGCACCCCCTCAGCTGTAGTCTACCATAATTTCAGCACCCCCTCAGCTGTAGTCTACCATCACTCTGGCACCGCAGCCTCAGCTGTAGTCTGCCATCATTCCAGCACCCCCTCAGCTGTAGTCTGCCATCATTCCAGCACCCCCTCAGCTGTAGTCTGCCATCATTCCAGCACCCCCTCAGCTGTAGTCTGCCATCATTCCAGCACCCCAGCCTCAGCTGTAGTCTGCCATCATTCCAGCACCCCAGCCTCAGCTGTAGTCTGCCATCATTCCAGCACCCCAGCCTCAGCTGTAGTCTGCCATCATTCCAGCACCCCAGCCTCAGCTGTAGTCTGCCATCATTCCAGCACCCCAGCCTCAGCTGTAGTCTGCCATCATTCCAGCACCCCAGCCTCAGCTGTAGTCTGCCATCATTCCAGCACCCCAGCCTCAGCTGTAGTCTGCCATCATTCCAGCACCCCAGCCTCAGCTGTAGTCTGCCATCATTCCAGCACCCCAGCCTCAGCTGTAGTCTGCCATCATTCCAGCACCCCAGCCTCAGCTGTAGTCTGCCATCATTCCAGCACCCCAGCCTCAGCTGTAGTCTGCCATCATTCCAGCACCCCAGCCTCAGCTGTAGTCTGCCATCATTCCAGCACCCCAGCCTCAGCTGTAGTCTGCCATCATTCCAGCACCCCAGCCTCAGCTGTAGTCTGCCATCATTCCAGCACCCCAGCCTCAGCTGTAGACTGCCATCATTCCAGCACCCCCTCAGCTGTAGACTGCCATCATTCCAGCACCCCCTCAGCTGTAGTCTGCCATCATTCCGGCACCCCCTCAGCTGTAGTCTACCATCACTCCGGCACCCCCCTCAGTTGACAGTCCTCCATCACTCCGGCACCCCTTGAGCTGTAGACTGCCATCACTCCGGCACCCCCTGAGCTGTAGACTGCCATCACTCCGGCACCCCCTCAGCTGTAGTCTGCCATCACTCCGGCACCCCCTGAGCTGTAGACTGCCATCACTCCGGCACCCCCTCAGCTGTAGTCTGCCATCACTCCGGCACCCCCTCAGCTGTAGTCTGCCATCACTCCGGCACCCCCTCAGCTGTAGTCTGCCATCACTCCGGCACCCCCTCAGCTGTAGTCTGCCATCACTCCGGCACCCCCTCAGCTGTAGTCTGCCATCACTCCGGCACCCCCTCAGCTGTAGTCTGCCATCACTCCGGCACCCCCTCAGCTGTAGTCTGCCATCACTCCGGCACCCCCTCAGCTGTAGTCTGCCATCACTCCGGCACCCCCTCAGCTGTAGTCTGCCATCACTCCGGCACCCCCTCAGCTGTAGTCTGCCATCACTCCGGCACCCCCTCAGCTGTAGTCTGCCATCACTCCGGCACCCCTTCAGCTGTAGTCTGCCATCACTCTGGCACCCCCTCAGCTGTAGTCTGCCATCACTCTGGCACCCCCTCAGCTGTAGTCTGCCATCACTCCGGCACCCCCTCAGCTGTAGTCTGCCATCATTCCAGCACCCCCTCAGCTGTAGTCTGCCATCATTCCAGCACCCCCCTCAGCTGTAGTCTGCCATCATTCCAGCACCCCCTCAGCTGTAGTCTGCCATCACTCCGGCACCCCCCTCAGTTGACAGTCCTCCATCACTCCGGCACCCCCTGAGCTGTAGTCTGCCAGCCCTCCATCACTCCGGCACCCCCTGAGTCGTAGCCTGCCAGCCCTCCATCACCACCCCATGTGTCTGTCCTCCAACACCCGTATCTGTCCCACTTCCCACCCGTCTCACATACCAGCACAGCCCGCGAACACTTCAAGCTCTTGAATCTGGCGGGCTGGAAATCCTGACGTAAGGTTGCTAGGTCACCTGACGTGACGCCCCCTCCCAGAATGCTTAGCGCTGAGGCTGCTTCCTTTGTGTTTCTACATACGGGTCCCCGCGCCCCGCCCGCGTCGTTCGGTGGACGTTGTTAGCTGTGTGACCGTCGGTGTGGGAGCAGAGTCCCGGGCTCCGTGACAGAAGGCGCGCAGGATACGCTGCTGTACATACGATGGCGGTGGGTATATACACGGACAGGCATCCAGAGGTGTAGAGCGCTCTAGAGCCGGGGGAAGATGGCCGCGGCTCCGCCATGTTCTGCGGCCTGCTCTGTGTGGGCCTTGCGCTGCTGTGTCCTTAGTCGGTGGTTTTTGGTCTCTTGCCTGCGGTATCCGACCTGTTGCTTACAGGACTCCATTATCAACCAGTTCCAGGTGGTTTAGGGGGAGTTTTAGTCACTGTAGGTTCGTCTTCGTGATGTATTTTTCACAACAAAGTCGTCTGTTACTGTAGTAAACACTGTACAACATAAATAAATATATACACGCTATTATCTCGCACAGCTATTTATTGTATATTTTATAACTTAAGATTGTGGCAGTGTTCACATTTTGTTAGATTTTTGTTTAGTGTAGTTCAAGATGTTCTTTAGAATTCCTTTTGGAATTTTCATAGCAGTGAAATTAGAGAAAAAAAAAAAACACTGCAAAAATACCACAAAAAGCATTACCTTACAAAAGCTTTCCTGTTCAGAAAAGTGCAATTCATGACAAGTGTCTACTACAATGCTCCTATTTTATAGGGGATATTATACTCTTGTATCTTACCAGCCTTTGGGCCTCATTCACACAGCAATATTTTGCATCAGAGTTTTAAACTCAAAACTAAAAATGGATCCATAAGATAAAACGAGTGCAAACTATACTTTTCTGTTATTGTTCCTCGCTGCTTTAGGTTTATTATAATACTGCTACATGGGAGTGATCTTATGTTGATGTTGCACTTGTTGCATGTCTGTTTTTCTTTCAGTGTTACACTCTGGAAAGAAATTTATCAAACCTTGTGCAGAGGAAAAGTTGACGATAGTTACTACTGATTGCTTTTTTTTAACCCCCTTCCTGCCATAGGGCATATGTATACATCCTATCTTCTGACATGTTGCCTCAATAGGATGTATGCATATGTCCTATTGATCTCCTGCTCTGTATGATGCGCTGTTGGAGATTGGCAATGGGATCCTGCTGCAGCTGTTGAGACCGGGATCGCGTCGGTCTTGGCAGCATTAACTCCATAGGTGCCACGATGCCCTGTTTCCCAAAGGTTGCGGGGTCCTGATGGTTGCCATGGCTACAAAGGAGACTATATACAAATGACCTTTGACAGCTTCTGGCCTGCTGTCTGCCTAGTGTGGCAGCCTGTGAGGTCCATAGGCTGGATTGCGCAGGTGGACTGTCAGTGTAATACTGACTGTTATGCTGTGTTAATGTACAGATGTAGCGGTAAAAAGTGTAAAAATATTTTTTTTCAATAAATTATGTGTAAAAAGAAAATTAAATAAATGGCCTTTTCCCGATAATTAACTTTTTTTTTTTTTCCTGTGGGATCTGACAGGTACGCTTTAAAAGGGTTAATTTTAAAAGGCCTCTGAAAAATGAAAGAAGCAATCTGGTTACTATGGGCAACTGTTATGTCCACATCACAATTAGAGCCTGTTTTGAAGGCTTAAATTGCTTTTTTATTTATTTTTTTGTACTTAGTAAACCTTTTATATGAATTATTGTAGTCTGATATACTATTCCACGCTACAAAAGGAATCTCTGAGGCCAAGTACACTTTATCAGGTAAATTAATCCGTATAGATACAGTCATACATTTAGGCTCAGATTTCAGGCAAACTGTCTTACTTGTCCAAAGCAATGAATCACTTTAGCTGTTGTTGGCAAACCAGATAAATCTGGGCCTCAGTGTATACACTTGGGGGGGACATTTTTGAAGGGTGGTGTAGGTGAAAGATTTTTCTACACCTGTAATTTGTGAGGTGGTAATGTGTATGTGCAGCAAATGTATTAACCCCTTAACAACAATGGACGTAAGTGTGTCATGGTGCCGTGGCACTTAAAGGAGATATCCAATAGTGAAAAATCTGAAAATAAGTACCTGCCACAGGTTAGACCTTGACTCCATGATGCCACCGCACTTTTCATTATATGTCACCCCATCCCCTTTGTATGCTATGCCACTGTGAAAATACTGTGTGAAAGCACTTCCTGGTTATTGTGCCTGATCTCCCATCATCCTCTTCACTCTGAAAAAAATTACCTCCTCTCAAGTCTGTAACATAATGTACACCCCCAAAGCCTGCCCATATCACGCCCTACTGTGCTAACTCTCTGCCCTTCTTATTGCTTACAGCTCCTCCTCCTCCAGCTGTTGCAAATCTACAACTCCCAGCATGCCCAAAGTCTGTCAGGGCGTGCTGGGAGTTGTAGTTTTGCAACAGCTGGAAACACTAGCATACATACACATAACAGGGACTAAAACTCCCAGCATGTCATTCAGCAGATCCTCCCCTGCAGTCTATGCATCCCCAGCCCTGTAATATGTCTCCTTCACACATGTCCTACCTAACCTCCCCCCATGCAAACTTGAAACCTCCCCATGATAAGTTAGGTCCTGTGTAAACAGAGCTGGGAGGGGAGGAGCTGTGTATGTCCTCATTCTCCCCCTCACACTTCTCCTGGCTTACAGCAGGGCACCCATGTGACCAGGCTCAAGCAGGAGTGCTGTGATTGGTTCAGTGTGTGAGTGCTGTGATTGGTGAGCACTCACATATTGAGAACTATGAGGAAAGGAATGACGAGCTGACCACAGGCTGTAGAAGAAGTGTAGGTCGAGATGCTGGATTTTGCAGCGCTTCCTGTCTAGAGAGAAAAGAGAAATCACTGAAAAAGGTACTTTCCCTTCCAGATGGGTTATGTGAGTATATTACAAAGTTATATAACTTTTTAAACTGTTGCTAACTGTATAGAATTTTTCACCATTGGACTACTCCTTTAACGCACCATGGCATTCATTTATTCACCGCCATGCCCGCGAGCACCGTACCGGTGATCGCATCATGCACTGCAGGTCCCGGCTGCCTTCCAGTAATGGCGGACATCCGCGATCGCACGTATGTCCACCATTAACCCCTTAGATGCCGTGATGAATACAGATTGCAGCAGTGCGGTACTTTTAAATGGATGATCAGATCACCCGCAGTGCTGCTGCGGGGATCTGATCATCCATAATGGCGGGCAGAGGTCCCCTCACCTGCCTCCGTCTGTCTCCAGGGGTCTTCTGCTCTGGTCTGAGATGGAGCAGACCAGAGCAGAAGATCAACGATAACACTGATCAGCTGATGCCCTATGCATAGCACTGAACAGTATTAGCAATCAAATGATTGCTATAAATAGTCCCCTATGTCATTTTTACCATAGTGTACACCGTGAAAATAAGACCTTCCAAAATTGCGGTTTTCTTTTCAATTTTCCCACATAAATAATATTTTATGGGTTTGTGATGTACATTTTATGGTAAAATAAGTGATGTCATTACAAAGTAAAATTTGTTGATGCAAAAAAACAAGCCCTCATATGGGTCTGTGGATGGAAATATAAAATATATATAACATTTTTGGAAATATAAAAAATATTAAATGATTTTTAGAAGGCGAGGAGGAAAAAAACTAAAATGACAAAATAAAATTGGCCTGTCCTCAAGGCCAAAATGGGCCTGGTCCTTAAGGGGTTAAAGGTTGTATGGCATATGAGATATATATGGTGCTAGTACAAGCCAGGTGAGGGCTGGTGCAGGTTTGCAACAGGACTATGGCATAGCTACACATAACGGTAAAACCAATTATAAATTCCACCCCAGCAGATTTTCTGGTGTAAATGCCAAATGGTGGTTGTAAATGTCATATGATCCTTACCAGCACTACTTTAACCCCTTAAGGACCGGGGGTTTTTCCGTTTTTGCATTTTCGTTTTTTGCTCCTTGCCTTTAAAAAATCATAACTCTTTCAATTTTGCACCTAAAAATCCATATGATGGCTTATTTTTTGCGCCACCAATTCTACTTTGTAATGACGTCAGTCATTGTGCCCAAAAATCTACGGTGAAACGGGAAAAAAAATCATTGTGAGACAAAATTGAAAAAAAAAACGCCATTTTGTAACTTTTGGGGGCTTCCGTTTCTACGTAGTAAATTTTTCGGTAAAAATGACACCTTACCTTTATTCTGTAGGTCCATATGATTAAAATGATACCCTACTTATACAGGTTTGAATTTGTCGCACTTCTGGAAAAAATCATAACTTCATGCAGAAAAATGTATACGTTTAAAATTGTCATCTTCTGACCCCTATAACTTTTTTATTTTTCCGTGTATGGGGCGGTATGAGGGCTCATTTTTTGCGCCGTGATCTGAAGTTTTTAACGGTATCATTTTTGCATTGATAGGACTTATTGATCGCTTTTTATTCATTTTTTCATGATATAGAAAGTGACCAAAAATGCACTATTTTGGACTTTGGAATTTTTTTGCGCGCACGCCATTGACCGTGCGGTTTAATTAACGATATATTTTTATAATTCGGACATTTCCGCACGCGGCGATACCATTTATGTTTATTTTTATTTTTATTTACACTGTGTTTTTTCTTTTATGGGAAAAGGGGGGTGATTCAAACTTTTAATAGGGGAGGGGTTAAATGATGTTTATTCACTTTTTTTTTGCACTTTTTTTTTGCAGTGTTATAGGTCCCATAGGGACCTATAACACTGCACACACTGATCTTTTACATTGATCACTGGTTTCTCATAAGAAACCAGTGATCGATGATTCTGCCGCATGACTGCTCATGCCTGGATCTCAGGCACTGAGCAGTCATTCGGCGATCGGACAGCGAGGAGGCAGGTAGGGGCCCTCCCGCTGTCCTGTCAGCTGTTCGGGATGCCGAGATTTCACCGCGGCTATCCCGAACAGCCCACTGAGCTAGCCGGCATGCTTTCGGTTTCACTTTAGACGCGGCGTTCAACTTTGAACGCCGCGTCTAAAGGGTTAATAGCGCGCGGCACAGCGATCAATGCCGCGCGCTATTAGCCACGGGTCCCGGCCGTTGTTAGAGGCCGGGCCCGAACCGCTATGACGCGGGGCCACGCCGTGGCCCCGCGTTATAGATCGGGAGTGGACACATGACGTTCCAGTACGTCATGTGTCCTTAAGGGGTTAAGTTTAGTAGTGTATGGCAGAGGTATTGTAGATTGGCTAAAATATTGCATTTTTATTTATTTTATTAAACATGCATACAATACATAAGTGCAAGAAAATAGTAGTGTCCAGTCCAGAACAAGTTGTCACGTGGAAGGTAAAATAAAGAATGTTCATCTGTTGCAACAGAAGCCTGCAGACAATGGGGGTGATTTATCAGCCTGTCCTCTTTGATGGCTGTACCTTCAATCCCCAGGCCTTTTTATTCGGATACCACTCCATAAATATATTAGTTTTACAGTACTAAAAGTATATAAAATAGGGTAGGCAGGGTTTTGGAGAAGTGACACTATAAAAAGACTGGAAAAGGAATTAACATTGATCATTTTCTTTTTGCAGTCTAGTGATCCGGAGCGGGATGACGGATCTCCTAGAAGCTTGTCACCAACATTAGAAAAACGTATGGAGCATTGTGACCCATCAAAGTCACCTAAAGCTTATAGGCATTATTCTAGATCCCGTTCACGTTCAAGGGAGCATAAAAGGAAGACTGGTAAGTAGCACACTTTGTTTTCAGATGCATTTGCCATGTTATGGCCAAGAGACCTATCATATGGTATACCGAACTGTTATGAAAGTGATCAGATAAGAGCACAATCAAGTCTTAGTGGGACAAAAAGGGGTCCCCAAAAAAGGGGCATTTAAAAATACAACTTATTCCACTGCATAGACTGAAAAATAAGGAAGTTTGAGCTTTCTCACTGGCGAGAATCTGGTTCTCTTTGGTAAATTTTTTTATTTTTGTTCTACAGATGATGGGAAGAAGCACAGAAGCAGGAGCAGAAGCAAAGAGGTAATTCCTATTTTGTAGTGTAACTTAACTGTTTTGGGTTTGTTATGTAGGAATAATTTTTACTAAATGGTAAGTACATGGGGGGGGATTGTATTATACAGTGTTAATTGGACACCACATTACAATACAGATGGTACTCATCTGTTATAAGAAGCCTGACATTGTACATATTACAGCTTCAGCAGTATCTAAATGAATCATACAACCAGCAGCAGTTGAATGAGCAATTTATTTTGTATTAATCATTCATCTGGTTGCTAATCTGAGATTCTGAAGACCTTTTGTTACCTCCTCATTGGTCATCTAGTTTAGCATGTTTGACTATAGCTGGGATGCTATCTCATTACATACTTACGTTGACCTACCTCTTTGTAATGTGGATACTCATTTTTTTACACAAGTGCTCAACAGTGGTACAAGGTTGATACTCAAAGCTGGACTAATATTTTATAATATTGGTGATCGCCATAATAGGAAGCATTTATATAAAAATTTGATTATTGTGCTTCGACCACATGATAACATTTCTGTAATAAATCATACTCAGCGTGCTAAAGCACGAAGAGACTGAACTGAAGACGCTCCAGACTCAGATAGCAAAATAATATCCTACTTCATGATAAGGTAACTATCAGTTATTCAACCTCCTACTTGCCTAATGAAATACATTGAGTGAACTGTTTAATGAGAATTCCTCCTTTTGTCATTGACTGGACAAATTTATTTTCTCTTCCTTGGTGCATGACAGCTGTTTTTCTAGATAAGTTTACATCAGATAGACATCTGTTGTACCTAGGGATCTCAAAGTCCAGTTTGTCAGTTTGCCTCAAGGTGGAATTCTCTCCCAGATGTATTTACAGCAAGTTATTTTGTGTATGTATTTTTGCATTGTTTTGTGTAATATAAAAAATTTGTATTATGCTCATAATATTGTGTACATTTTTTTTTCCTTTTCAAATACTCTGGCAGCAGCCGTAAACCTTAGCAAATTACATGGTTATTCCAGAGGTTTTGTTCTCAGAATTAGGCTATGTTCACACTACGGAATGTCCGCATGGAGAATTTAAGTGCAAACATTTCGCAAACTGCGGGTGCCGGCATAGACCAGCGCTAGGACTGCACAGGAATGTGCTGTCTCATAGAAGGCAATGCATTCCATGTGGAGTCCGCAGAAAGAATAAATGTGTTCATGTACATCCCAACATGTGGACATGGCCTTAGTGTCTAGGTGTGTAGGTATTGCAGAAAATCTAACATTTTTAGTACAATCAGCTGGTGTTTTTTTCCCCAGAAAAATTAAGATCTGTTTTTTGCAATCTCTAAATCCATAAAAATAAAGGGGCTTTTTCTAATGTAATTGTGTATGATGTTAGTGTAGGGTAAAAGGGGGGGGGGGCAGTGATCTAGCCATGCTTTTTGGTTTAGTTTTATTTTTCATGGTTTGTTTGCAGTAACACATGTTTTGCTATACACATGTTTATTCCTTCTGTGTGTATTGGAACTAAACCAAAAAAGGGAGGGGGAAAAAAAGCAAATTGGACATAATGTTACACCAAACTCCAAAAATGGTCTGGAGTGGAGTGGTGACTCAGTGGTGAGCAACTTATCCCCTATCCTAAGGATAGGGGATAAGTTGCAGATCGCGGGGGGTCCAACCGCTGGGGCCCCCTGCGATCTCCTGTACGGAGCCCCGACAGCCCGCGGGAAGGGGGCGTGTCGACCTCCGCACGAGGCGGTGGCCGACACGCCCCCTCAATACAACTATATGGCAGAGCCGAAGCGCTGCCTTCGGCAATCTCCTGCTCTGCCATTAAGATGTATTGAGGGGGCGTGTCGGCCGCCGCCTCGTGCGGGGGTCGACACCCGCTATCTCGGCGGAGAGCCGGGGCCCCGTACAGAGAGATCGCAGGGGGCCCCAGCGGTCAGACCCCCCGCGATCTCAAACTTATCCCCTATCCTTAGGATAGGGGATAAGTTTTTCACCACTGGACTTACCCCTTTAATATTTGGTTGCACACCCTTTGGAAAAAAATAACTGAAATCAGTCGCTTCCTATAACCATCAATAAGCTTCTTACACCTCTCGGAATGTTGGACCACTCTTCCTTTGCAAACTGATCCAGGTGTCTCTTATTGGAAGGGCGCCTTTTCCCAACAGCAATTTTAACCCCTTAACGCCAATGGATGTAAATGTACGTCATGATGACGTGGTACCTAACGCACCAGGACGTACATTTACGTGCCGCCATGACTGCGAGCACCGGGCGGGTGCACACGGCAGGTCCCGGCAGCTATCAGCAGGATGTCCGCCATTAACCCCTCAGCCAAACAGGCTGTGAACAAAGCAGGCTGGCAGCTCGTAGTGTTAAGGACTCCAGCATGAGTCTGAAATGCTTGCTGCCAGGACTGGTAGGGAGACCCCTAGTGGTCATTTCTTCAAAGTGGAAAATTAAATAGAAAGAAGCATATTTTTTAATAACATGCAATTGTAAAGTTATTCTGCATACATTAATCTATAATATATCAAAAGTTTTTTTGATGAGAGGTACCCTTTAAAATATAATGTTGTTGATCCCGTACAGTGAACGGCGTGAACGTAAAAATAAAGCGCAAAATTGCTACTTTTTTGTCATATTTTATTTTAAAAAATTTATAAAAATTTTATAACCACAAATGTGGTAACAATAAAAAGTACAGATCATGGCGCAAAAAATTAGCCCTCATACCGCCGCTTATACAGAAAAATGAAAAAGTTATAGGTAGTCAAAATAGAATGATTTTAAACATACTAATTTGGTTAAAAAGTTTGCGATTTTTTTTTTTTTTTATTTTTTTTTTTTAAAGCGCAACAATGATAAAGTATATAATCATGGGTATCATTTTAATCTTATAGGCCCACAGAATAAAGAACATGTCATTTTTACTGTAAATTGTACAGTGTGAAAACGAAACCTTCCAAAATTTGCAAAATTGCGGTTTTCTTTCTAATTTCCCCACACAAATAGTATTTTTTTGGTTGCACCATATATTTTATGGTAAAAATAGTGATTTAATTATGCAGGACAACTGGTCGCACAAAAAAACAAGCCCTCATACTAGTCTGTGGATGAAAATTTAAAAGTTACGATTTTTAGAAGACGAGGAGGAAAAAACGAAATGCAAAAATAAAATAACCCTGATCCTTAAGGTCAAAATGGGCTTGGTCCTTAAGGGGTTAAGATATCTCCACAGGTGTTCAATGGGATTTAGATCTGGACTCTGCTGGCCACTTCAGAACTCTCCAGCGCTTTGCCATCTATTTCTGGGTGCTTTTTGACGTATATGTTTGGGGTCATTGTCCTGCTGGAAGACCCAAGATCTCAGACACAAACCCAGCTTTCTGACACTGGGCTGTACGGTGCAACCCAAAATCTGTTGGTAATCCTCAGATTTCATGATGCCTTGCACACATTCAAGGCACCCTGTGCCAGAGGCAGCAAAACAACCCCAAAACATCATTGAACCTCCACCATATTTCACTTTCAGTACTGTGTTCTTTTCTTTGTAGGACTCATTCCGTTTTCAGTAAATAGTAAAATGATGTGCTTTACCAAAAAGCTCTGTCTTGGTCTCATCTGTCCACAAGACATTTTCCCAGAAGGATTTTGTCTACCACAAGTTAATTTTAGCAAAATGTAGACTTGCTTTTTTATGTCTCTGTCAGAAGTGGGGTCCTCCTGGGTCTCCTGCCATAGCATTTCATTTAAATGTTGACAGATAGCTTGCGCTGACACTGATGCTCCCTGAGCCTGCAGGACAGTTTGAATATCTTTGGAACTTGTTTGGGGCTGCTTATCAACCATCCGGACTATCCTGTGTTGACATTTCATCAATTTTTCTCTTCCAGCCATGCCCAGAGAGAGAAGGCAAATCTAGATCTCTGGAGATGGACTTGTAACCTTGAGATTGTTATTTTTCCACAATTTTGATTCTCAAGTCCTCAGACAGTTCTCTTCTCCTCTTTCTGTTGTCCATGCTTAGTGTGGCACACACAAACGCACAATGCAAAGACTACGTGAACATCTCTACTTCTTATTTGTTTTCAGGTGTGATATTTTTTTTTTTTTTTTTTAAATATATAGATATATATATATTTTTTTTATATTGCCCACACCTGTTACCTGCACCAGGTGAGTTTAAAGGAGCATCACATGCTTGAAACAATCTTATTTATCCATAATTTTGAAAGGGTGCCAATAATTTTGTCCAGGCCATTTTTGGAGTTTGGTGTGACATTATGTGCAATTTGCTTTTTTTTTCCTCCCTTCTTTGGTTTAGTTCCAATACACACAAAGGGAATAAACATGTGTATAGCAAAACATGTGTTACTGCAATCCTTTTCTGTGAGAAATACTTCATTTTCTAGAAACATTTCAGGGGTGCCAACATTTACAGCCATGGCTGCATGTTTGCTTTAATCTTTAAGGGATTGTTGCTTGGATAAGGTAACGGTTTCATGGGGTATGTGATCTATTAATTGTCCTTTTGATATAGCACCATATACCTTTTCATCAATGACTTTCATCATTTTGGCTGACCATCGTTTTATAATAGGGTTTGGACTACTGTCGAAGGAATAGTAATCTGTCATGTTAGAATTTTTTGGCTGTACTGGACTAGTGTTACAAATGGTCAGTCACAACTTCTTACATGAATATTACATTTGATCTGCCAGTTTAGTCTGGCATATTGGTTTAGGTGAAACAAGTGATTCACTAAAAGGCAGCCTTGCAACCATTCCTTTAACTATTTTCATTGTGTTTGTAAAAATAGAAGAAAAAAACAGAAGAATCTGTCAGAATTTATTGCTAATTTAGATACATTTTAAAGTCTGTAATCTTGGACACATTGATAAATAGAGCTTTAAAATGATCTGTCACACATACAGTCCCGAGGGAAGTTTACAAGGCCTTATTTATGTATTTCAGATTTAATTATTGTTGTATTCATATTTTAAGCCATACCGAAAAATAGGTTAAGGTTTTAAAATGTAACTTTTAACATGTGTCTGAAATATACTTAGATGTTATAAGATATAATACTAATTAAAGATAACCTATTAAAAATTGCTGCAAGTAACAGTGCATCACACATCTCACTGATATAGATGGTCCAACAGTTACACAGTAGATAGAGCAATAAATTGGAATGGACTTACAAATTCATAGAGGTGGCATTTTTATTGATTATTCTATGGTATCTTGTGGTAGGGACGATGTTAGTTCCTCCTGTACTCTTATCTGAGGTTATGCTTTCCCTAAGATGTTTTTTCTACTTTCATGTGCTGTAAAATCTTGAGTCCTTTAGGTATGGGGCAGACTTTTAGGTCCACTTGTAATGACTTTTAGAGTTTCCTAAAACATATTTTTATTTTGTATACTTGTACATAGATGCATATTGAAACTTTTGTTTTAAAGCTTTTGCACAATTTATTGGTCTAATTTAAAATATTTGCAATGCAAGTTGGCAATTGGTGGAATACAGTCTACAGTATTTGTGACGCCTGTGACATTGCTCAGAGCTTTATTTCCTTTTAATATCAACACTCTGTCGCGCACACATTCGTTTAATGATTCGCGAACACATTCGTTTAATGATGCAGTCCCTGTACCTTTATTGCTTGGGATGTCAATACACTGGTCCCCCTATTTACAATATTAATCTGACCCAGGACGACCATTGTATGTTGAGACCATAACACTATGAAACCTGGTAATTGGTTCTGAAGCCCCCAAAATGTCATCCAAAATTGGAAAAAGTGAGGATTAAACAAAAAATAAGTAGATAACGAATACAGATAATGGAGGAATGGAGCTTCTTCATAAAATGGAGCTGCCCTCACCTGGAGCAGCTATCCCTGGCACAGGTAAAGAGTAGTACAGAACATGTAGTACCTCTCTGTAATGTAGTGGGCGCTACCGGACAGCCAGTCAGTGCATCCACTTTAGTAATACAGGGGTTTTACAAGTAACATGCCCATTCTGATTGGTCGGTTCTTCCAGTCATTGACACATTTTGTAGATCTGGAGTTGTCCGTAGCATTGTATGTTGAGTCTGGTTTCAAGTTACATTGGTCCAGGAAAGACCATTGTGTGTTGAAAATATGGTATGTTGAGGCCATTATAAGTTGAGGGACCACTGTACATTTTTCTCCTTTTTAAATTTACATTTGATTTGTAGGTCTTTTAAAATATACAGTGAAAGAAAAATGCTAATTTTAACAGATTAGGAATTCATATGCTGGATTTTTAACAATACAATTATAACTTTTATTTTATTTATTTAGACCAGCCTTTTCTCTACAGTTCTGTTTGTGCACTGATTATGCAAACATGTAGTTTTATCTGTTGCTTCATTTTGATTTTGCTTGTGTCCCTCCACATTGGACCCCACATTTATTCCCAGTGAAGCTGGTGCTAGAGCAGAAGAATTCAAGCAGCAATTTTCTTTTCTTTTGAGGTGTCTTTAACTCCATCAAGTTGGTCTGTCTTAATGGTTAAGCAGCCAGTTGAGTATCCTAAATTATTTTGGCATCTGAGTATACATGGTTATATGAAAGGAATTTAGGCACCAATTTTAACTTCTACACTAGAAGCCTTAGTAAAAATTCTCTCTAAGGTTACAGAAGTTACATCACAACATATGTCAATCATTTGACACTCATACTAACTCTTTTTGTTGCACTATTTTCCTGAAAGAACCAACTTCTTGTTAAAACAGGGAAGAAGATATGAGTCCAAAGACAAATCTTCAAAGAAATACAGAAGTGATGACTTTGATAAAGAACACTCAGACAGAGCAAGAGAGAGGCTGAATTCATCAGAAAATGGAGAGGAGAGACACCGACGGAAAGAAAAAAGGTCGTCTAGAGGAAGAAGTCATTCCAGGTCTCGATCCCGTGATAGGTAACCTGTGAGCCTTTTAATCTAGATTTTTTTCATTTTGTAAAACCTGAATGCACAGTTTTGTTTAAAGACTAGGTTTACATTTGTGTTAGAGCTCTGTTTGAGGGGCTTTGTTGTAGATTAAGCAGTTTGACAAGGCATAATATTGCAAGCAGAATATATATATTTTTTTTCTAATGGTGCTTAATAAATGGACACCATTGAACTCGGTGAGAAAGACTTTCCAGGCCCATGTTTGTTTTATTTTTTCAGGATTGGACAGAATCTGCATTAAAGGCCCTAAGGAAGCCTCCAATACTAACCTGTATCTCTTAGGTTATACTGAAAGGATGGCTAGATTCTGAAACAGATGTTTGAAGCATATTTTATAATCTTGAGAAGTCACTGTCAGAATCAAAAACTTTGTACATCTTGCGAAACATTAACCTTTTTAATGTACTTCATAAAAAAGTTGTCTTTCTATAGAAATCAAAGCTTAGGGAAAAAAAAGACCACTATGGGGCCCATACCATCCATAACATAATCCTGTCCAGCTGTAACATAATCTTTGTCTCAACTCAAGCACAGGCTGGAACAAAGTCTAGTAAGTGAGGGCGGGACTAGCACTCATTCCTGTCCTGTCTGTCAGACTTCTGTCTGAAAACATTGAGGAGGGGGTTACAGAGCCACTTGTAGTGATGGATGAAAGCGCACACACACACAGCAGACGGGAGGAATTGAATGCATGGTGAGTGTGTGCGGTCTCGGGCACACTCCTTTTGAAGTAGTGGATGTCAAAATAAGTGAGCATCAGCACAGAGGGGTTTGTGAGCCATGTACAGAAGCTAGACATGAAAAAAAAAAAAAAAAAAAATCAGCCTGAACTATTGAGTAACATATATAAGCATTATTTATTTTTGTGATATTATTGGTGCTTTTAATTGCACTGTATGAGGCATTAACATAAAGCTTTGTATATTTTTGGTTCATAAGAGTCACATTAAGTTGATTTGATTCGTTTATATTTTTAAATGCCATAGGCGTCATCGTAGTAAAAGCCGTGACAGGAGAAAGACCCGATCAAGGAGCAGAGATCGGAAGAGACGCCCCCGCTCCCGTTCCAGATCTAGATCCAGGCATCACCATAGGAGCAAGAGTAGAAGCAGGAGTCGGTGAGTCTCAGAATTCTTTAATTTGCATTGTGTAGATGTGTAGTATTTCATTCTTAAGTGATCTTTTATTGAAAACAACTTTTTTATTTTATTTTTTATTTTAGTGAAAAAAAGAAGAGATTAGACAAACCTAGAAGGCACAGTAGGAGCCGGAGCAGGACACCACCTAGTCCACCTCCATTTCGAGGAAGAAATACTGCAATGGATGCACAAGAAGCACTGGCTAGAAGGTGAAGGGTGTTTATTCCATAATTTTTCTTTTATCAAACTGCTTGAGACAAAAACACGTAGGATTTTTGTTGCGACAAATATAGCAACCAATAGCTCGAGTTAACTTTTCAAATTGTTTTAGTAAAATGAAACATGATCTGTAATTGGTTGCGATGTCTGAAATAAAAATCTGTAAAATTTGTTATCTTTGACAGATTGATAAATCTGGGCCATGTTTGTTTACAGTTTTAATTCTATTCTTACAGATTGGAGAGGGCAAAAAAACTTCAAGAGCAACGTGAAAAAGAAATGGTTGAAAAGCAAAAACAACAAGAAATAGTAGCAGGTAAAAGCAGTTGTCAATTGAGCAGCTAAATTTTGATTTAAAATGTCAAGTTACAGGACAATTGCTAAACATGACTGTGGATAAGTTGGTACACTGATTGCTCTTGGTCATACATGCTTAGGGTTTGAAGTTTTAAATAAAACTTAAAGGGGTTCACTGCCTCTAGACATCTTATCCCCTATCCAAAGGATAGGGGATAAGATGTCAGATCGCCACGGTGCCGCTGCTGGGGAGCCCCGGGATCACCTCTGTTCGCTCTGCACCTCGAGTTCGCTCTGCACGTAATGACGCACAATACAGGGGCCGGAGCATAGTGACGTCACAGCCCGCCCCTTTTAATACAAGTCTATGGGAGGGGGCGTGGCGGTCGTCACGCATCCTGCCATAGACTTGCATTAAGGGGACGGGCCGTGATGTCACGAGGGGCGGAGCCATGACATCACGCTGCTTCGTCCCCTGTATCGCCCGTCATTACGCACAGAGCGAACTCGCTCTGTGCTGTAATGATAGCAGGGTGCCGCAGTGGGGATCCTGGGGCTCCCCAGCACCGGCACCGCGGCGATCTGACATCTTATCCCCTATCCTCTGGATAGGGGATAAGATGTCTAGGGGCGGAGTACCCCTTTAAACAAATTAAAAGTTGTACAATTTTCTAATATATTTTACTTTACAGGCCACAGTCTAGACTATATAAGAGGTGTAGATACATACAGGTTTGCGGTCTCTGAATGTAAACAAGTTCTCATTCACTAAAAGCAAACAAGCTTAATAGTGAAACATTTTAATAAAATATTAACAGTTGTATGGCCTAATTTATAAAATGCTTAAAGGCTATGGACACATTTATACTGCCCCTCTCACCCCTTCCCAAGTGCAAAATTAAGCTTCTGACAAATTTTCTGTTCTCTGTGTTAGACATAACAGCAGGGAGGGGGTTGTAGACAAGGTGAGATAGTGGACAGATGGTAAGGAACAAAGAGGAAGAAGCTGGGGGGGAGAGAGGGAAGACCACATGAAAGACAGTCTGCTAGAGAGATTCATATAGGCTGTGTACAATTCTGTAGAGCAAGTTTGAAGTATGCAGAATTTGTAATGAGGACTCAGTGAGAAAATGGAAGACTTTAAACAATGTCAATAGCCTTTAAACTTTATGGAGGACATTTATCAAAATCAGTGTAGGCGCACTGATTTTATACACAGGATTTGATTGTGTAGGTGGTCTACAAACACCGCATTTATTAAATGGTGCAGAACCTGTGATAAATGGGGCTAGTACAAATTTTTGTGAAATTTCACTTCAGAACACCACTTTGCATGGCCCCCTTTTCTGTGACTTTTCACCTGTGCAACTTTTTGAAACTGCTGTCTACAGCCAGTTTTGTAGGCCAGGTTTGGGCTGGCGTATGTTTGTGGTTTAATTTGCCATGCGACAATTCTGCATATTTTACTTTATATTAATTTTTTTTTTTAGAAAAGTCGCACATCATAAATATCTGATCACTGCAAAGTGAAAATGCTAAAGTGCGCACCTAAGTCAAATTAGTCAAATAACTTGGGTAAAAGTTGCATAGTTTTTTGCAAGTGCGACAAATGTACACAAAAAAAGCCATGTACAAGCCTTGATAAATGTCACCCTCTGTTAAAACAGGATAGATGGCTCTGAGCTGCGTCACGCCTTTGGTAGGTGAAGTAGTGGCAGCAAGGATATTGAATTGCGGGATGGGGGATTTGGGGCCGCTGTGAGTGCTGCGCATATCCCCGCTCCCGCAATTCCTTATCCTCGCTGCCACTGTGCCGCAAGCACAGGATCTGCGCTTGCTTCATTCGCGGCGGTTTCCGCAGCCTATCAGCAGCCGTGGACCCGCTGGTAATGTCTGCCATTAACCCCTCAGATGCAGTGATCAATACAGATCTCTGCTCTCCCCGGAATGGGTTTCCTCCCTTTCTGTTGATTTCCAACTTGCCGCAGGTTTCCCATTCCGTGGTGACTGCATTGGAAAGAACTTCCTTACGCCAGACCTCGAGAGAGAGAGAGAGGCTCGCTCCCCTTCCCCTGATTCTTATTTTTCGAGATCTCACAAGCACCCTAGGGTGTTCTCCTCTGGCTCTTCTCCAGAGTCCAGAGCTCGGGACAGGCTCTCTCATCGTGGGTCTCTCTCCTCCCTGGACCCCCGGCAGGGGTCACTCTCCTGGTGTCCAAGTCTGCGTGCTAGGTCCTTCATCTAATGCGGTCTCCACCCGTTCCTGTTCTTCTTGGGAGCTGGAAGATGAGGCGTCAGGTTCTTCCACTGAGCGTGTCTGACATGGTTGACAGCTTGGTGTCAGCCATCAGGGACACCTTTCACCTAGAGGACCACGGAACTTCGGGCCCAGATCCAGAAGTTTCTCCATCGCTCCCGTTGCTCTCTTAAAGGGGTACTCCCACCCTAGACATCTTATCCCCTATCCAAAGGATAGGGGATAAGATGTCTGATCGTGGGGTCCCGCCGCTGGGGACCCCCGCAATGTTGCATGCGGCACCCACCTGTTTCTTATCCTGAAGCGCTGGAGGGTCGGGAACACAGGAACGGAAGTCCATGACGTTAGGACTCTGCCCCCGTGTGACGTCATACCCCGTCCCATCAATGCAAGTCTATGGGAGGGGGAGACCCCTGCGATCAGAGATCTTATCCCCTATCCTTTGGATAAGGGGATAAGATGTCTAGGGTGGGAGTACCCCTTTAAGGTATTCAGCTCTTATGCTGAATTTGACACCTTACTAGAAACGGCATGGAAGCATCCAGACAAACGCTTTCAAGGGACTAAGAAGGTTCAGGCTCAGTTTCCGTTTGCCCAGAACCTTATTACGAAATGGACATCGCCACTGGCTGTGGATCCTTCGGTTTCCCGTCTGTTAAAATCGACTACTATTGGCGGATGCGGCATCCTATAAGGACCCAGCGGACAAGAGGATTGAGAATCTGGCCAAGTTCGCGTTTGAAGCGGCAGGTTCATCCTTGCTTCCTGCTTTCAATTCTGCTTGGGTGTCCAAAGCCCCTTCTGTATGGGCTTCCCAGCTCCGCCAGGGCATTTTGTCCGGGGCCCCTTTGGAAGATTTGGCGGATCTTGCTCTTCAACTCTCCAATGCTGGAGATAACTTGTGCTCTGCTTCCTTGCAGTCTGCCCATTGTACGGCTTTTGCCACAGGTAACCTGGTGGCGATTCGTCGCTTCATGTGGCTCAAGGCCTGGGACACCAATGCCTCTTGTGTTAACGCTTCTGGTAACGCTTGGGTTTTTCCGGCACATCAGCGTTATCTCCGCTTCGCCGTTCCGGAGGGCCATTTTCAGTTTGTGGCCCTTCCTTTTGGCCTGGCCACGGCCCCAAGTGTCTTCACCAAGGTCCTGATCAAGGCTCCAACCAGGGATCAGAATCAGAAGAGTCTCCTTCTCACTCTTCAGATCTTGTCCCATTTCGGCTGGGTGGTCAATCAGAACAAGTTCAACCTGATTCCCACCCAGTCTCTGATCTTCTTGGAACTCCAGTTCGACTCGGCCGCACGGGTTCAGCTCCCGCCGTCAAGCCCTGCTCTCTGTCAACAGGAGTTCGTCTTCTTCGTCGTCCTGTTCTCTTGGTCGTCCTGTTCCAATTTCCATCTGTTTCTGCGTGGAAGTCATGGGTCAGATGGTGGCGGCCATGGAGGCCATCCCCTTCGCCCCATTTCATTGTCGACCGGTTTCAATTTACTCTTCTGGCCCGGTGAGACAAGTCTCCACTTCTTCCCTAGATCCTCTGGCCCTAGCTGTAGATGCCCTAGTGATCCCCTGGTCGCACTTCGTCCTCCCCTATTTTTTCCCTCCTCTTACTCTCCTTCCCAGGGTCCTGAGGAGACTCATAACGGAGGGCGTCCCCGCCATTCTCGTGGCACTGGACTGGTCCAGGTGTGCGTGCTATGTCAACGTTGTTTGCTAGTGGCCGACGTACCACTGTGCCTCCCAGTTCTGCCCGACCTGCTACTTCAGGGTCACCTTTGCCACACCAATTTACTGTTGATACATATGACTTTGTGGCGGTTGGAAGCGCGGTTCTAAGGGGCAAGGGGTTCTCTCCCCAGATATCTCACCATACATGGCGGTCCTACTTTCGATGGTGAGTCTCAATATTCTCCCCATTGTTTTCTCCCTTCCACGCCGCCTTTCCTTTTTTCAGTCTGGGCTGGAACAACGCTTGGCTCTCAGTTCCCTTAAGGGTCAGGTGTCTGCTCTCTCCATTCTCTGTGTCCCCTAACGTCTGACCCTCACATCCTCACTTTTCTGCAGGGTGTAGCTCATACGGTTCCGCTGTACAGATCCCCTACTCCCCCGTGGGATTTGAATCTGGTTCTCAGTGTTTTGCAGGGTGCTCCCTTCGAACTTCTCCGGGACATTTCTCTTCGTGTCCTCTCCTGGAAGGTGGCCTTCCTCATTATGGTCACTTCCATTAGGAGAGTTTCGAGGCTGGCGGCTCTCTCCTGCCATTCCCCCTACCTGGTCTTGCACCAGGACAATGTTTTCCATCCGGTCCCATCATTTTTGCCTTAGGTGGTCTCCGCCTTTCACCTAAAATGAGGATATCGTCCTCCCATCTTTTTACCCAGCTCGTCCCATCCCAGGGAACAGTTGCTTCATAGTCTTGACGTGGTACGGGTAATTCGGATTTACCTTTCGGTCACTTCATCCTTTCGCCAGTGTGACTCTTTCTTTGTGCTTACAGAGGGTCGTCGTAAGGGATTTCTTGCTTCAAAGGTGACCATTTTGCGGTGGATCAGTTCTACCATCTCGGAAGCTTACCTCTGCTAAGGGAAGACTCTGCCTTTCCTGGTTTCAGATCATTTCACTAGTTCAGTCGAGGCCTACTGGGCTCTCTGCAACAGGGCTTCGGCCTTGCAAGTCTGTAAGGTGGCCACCTGGTCGTCCTTGCACACTTTTTACAAAATTTTACCAGGTGCACACCTTTTGCGTCCGCTGACACTGGTTTGGGTCGCAAGGTGTTGCATGCGGCTGTGGCCCAGCCTTCCACCTGAGATGCTTGGGTTTTCTCCCACCCAGGGACTGCTTTGGGTACATCCAACGGTCTCTGTTTACCCCAATGGAGCCAACTGAGAAAAGTAGATTCTTATGCTTAGTGGAGCTGGAGTGTGTTCAAAGACAGGCAACCAGAGTAATACGGGGAATGGGGGGAGGACTACAGTACCCAGAAAGATTATCAGAATTAGGGTTATTTAGTTTAGAAAAGAGAAGGCTTAGGGGAGACCTAATAACTGTATAAATCAGGGGACCTTACAGAGATCTCTCCCATCATCTATTTGTACCCAGGACTGTATCTGTAACTAGGGGGCATCCTCTAAGTCTTTAGGAAAGGTTTCTACACCAGCATAGATGGGGGTTCTTTACTGTAAGAGCAGTGAGACTGTGGAATTCTCTGCCAGAGGAGGTTGTCATGGTGAACTCAGTAAAAGAATTTAAAAGGGGTCTGGATGCATTTTTGGAGAATAATAACATTACAGTTTATGGATTCTAGATCTATATGGACAGAAGGTTGATCCAGGGATTTATTCTGATGCCATATTTGGAGTCTGGAAATAATTTTTACCTCTAGTATGAGTTTTTTTTTTTTTTCCTTCAACTCAGTAGGGACTCATTAGGGTTATAGGTTGAACTTGATGGACGCTGGTCTTTTTTCAACCTTATGAAGTATGTTATTACTGTGAAATCTCTCTCTGGGAGTATCTATTGGGGGACACAGCACCCACCCATTTGTTCTAGTGTCCTTGGTTCGGTTGCCTGTCCAAGGGTTGGTTCGGTTATTTTTTGTGTCTGTGGTTTCCTTTTTTCTTTTTTTTCCCCCCTCTTTGCCTGTCGGTCTTCTCCTACTGCTTTGGGACTAAACTAATTTTAGTTCAGAGTCTGTAGGCGGGGTTTATCCTGCCAGGAGGGGCAGACTTTCTTTTTTTTTTTGCCTAGTGTCGACATCCTAGTGGCAGCAGCATATACCCATAGTCTGTGTCTCCAATGGATCCTCAGAGAGAAATATTTTACGGTAAGCATAAAAATCTACTTTTGTCACATCAAACTGCAAAAATTTTATAAAAAGCGATCAGTCACAAATGCCCAAACGACAGATCATGGTGCAAAAAATGAGCCGTTGCACATCCCCGAATACGGAAAAATAATAAAGTTAGAGGTGGTCAAAATAGGGCAATTTTAAAAGTACTGAGATTTTTTAAAAGCAATACAATAATAGAAATGTATGTAACATGGTATCATTATAATCGTATTGACCCAGAGAATGAAGAAAACATGTCATTTTTACCGTAAAGGTGTACAGCGTGAAAACGAATGACCCCCCCCCCCAAATTAGCAAAATGAGTTTTGTTTAAAATTTCCTTACACAAAAAAAATTGGAGGTTTACCATACATTTTCGGGTAAAATGAAACATGTCATTGCAGCTGGTCACTCAAAATAAGTAAGCCCTTATGGGTCTGTGAATGGAAATATAAAAGTTATGGATTTTAGAAGGCGAGGAGGAAAAAACGAAAACTCTAAAATAAAATTGGCTGTGTCCTTAAGTGGTTAAGAAGCATTGACTTATTTCATCATATGTTAAAGGGGAGATTGCTGCATAGGTAAAAAAAAGGTCTTACATTTTAACACCGCTAATTTTTCTTTTTTTGTCATCCTTTTAGTTGCTGCTGCAGGTGGTGGATCTGTCCTTAATGTAGCCGCATTGTTGGCCTCTGGGACTCAGGTGACTCCTCAGATAGCTATGGCAGCTCAAATGGCTGCGTTACAGGCCAAGGCATTGGCAGAAACTGGAATTTCTGTTCCTAGTTATTATAATCCAGCAGCAGTAAATCCAATGAGATTCGCAGAGCAAGAGAAAAAGCGGAAGATGCTTTGGCAAGGCAAGAAAGAAGGGGTAAGAAACAGTGTCGTACTTGGGAGTGAATTTATTACGACCGGCTTTTCATATGCTTGTCTAAAGGAAAGTGCACTGGAGCATGATATGCCAAATTTATTAAGAGGCTCAAGCCTACCCATGCATCATACTCTGAAAGTGATGCCAAGCTGGAGTAGATTTCTGATTTAAATGATGCCAATTGCTGGCGTAAATTTGCAGCAAATTTGCCATGCAGTAGGAGGTCATACCCCCTTCTGCTGCGTTTCACACACTTTTCCTAAAAGGTGAGTGTGGTGTAAAAAGGAAAAATCAGGAATTTTTGTGCAAGCCTCATTTTGGACAAAAACCTGCAACTCATGTACGCTAGATAACTGCCATACAAGCTTTGAAAAATTTTCTCTTGGTGTTTTCTATCAAAGGTGCAATGAGAAATGATTGTCTGAAATAATGCACAAATGTATCCATGTACACAGCCTTGACACCATTTTTGATGGTATAAATATTTAGGCCAGATTTATCTAAATGTGTGAGAGAAAAGATTGAGAGATTTTGCTCACAGCTAATCATTTGTAACGTAAAAAGGTCTGGTAAAGTCAAAGCTGAGCTGTAATTCTTTGCCCTGGTACTTCACACACCAGGACATACACTTACATCCTGAGCGGCATTCCGATGATGAAGCACGTGCAGGAGTTACACTTATTTAATAGACTAGGTGAAGACTGCCATGAGCAGCCATGCAGTTAGTCTCTGATGGAGAACTGCGATCTTGCTGTTCATAGTCACTAACCCTTTGGCTAGGTTTCCACTTGGGTTTTTTTCTGGCAGTTTTTGGAAAACTGCCACTGCAGTTTTTGAGCCAAAGTCAGAAGTGGATCCATAAGGGAGGAGAAGTATAAATCATTCCTTTATATGTCCTATTCCTTTTGAATACAATTCTGGCTTTGGCTCAAAAACTGCAGTGGCAATATTCCAAAAACTGCCAGAAAAAAAAACTAAGTGGAAACCTAGCCTTTAAGTGCTGCAATCATGGTACTTAAGCATCGCAGTGACAGGCCCCCTTCCCAACATGTATGTATGTATGCATGTTTGCCCGTTGATTGCTCCGTATGAGTCCCACCTGCTGATAGCCAGCTTACTAAGCCAGGCTGAATCAATAGATCACAATAGAATAGCATTATTCCGTGTTAACAAAATGTTTGCATGTAAATATCCCCTATGGAGACTTAAAGGTTTTTTTTAAAATAAAATACAGATAAGCCCCTCATTTTATTGTAAATAAAATCCAAAGTTCAAAATTGCTGATTTTTGGTCACATCCCATCCCCCCAAAAATATGACTTTTTGATCATGTTGTAATGTGCAAAAGTGGTAATAAGAACTACAGATCCTTCACAAAAAAAGGAGCCCTCATACAGCCTCGTAAACAGAAAAATGTTAATGTTAAGGTCAGAATTACAGCAATTAAATATATATTTATATATTTTTTTTTTTATATAATAGATAAGCATGTAACCATGGGTATCGTTTAAATCGTGTCAACCCACAGAATACATATCCTTTATAATATAAACTGCACTCTGTAAAAACAAATGCCCACACACCCTTTTTTTTTATTTTTGCCCAGCTTTACTAAAGTAAAGTTGCTGCTCCTTAGCAATAGACTGCTTTTTAGATTTTGTCAGCTGTACAGTTACAAAAGGGAAAATTGTTTTCCATCACTATTGAGATCCTGATGGAAGGGAAAAAATCCTTTATGGTATGTTCAAATTAATGGGTAAAATTTCATGTGAATTGACAGGGAAATGCTTGTTAAATACCTCTCAAATATAAATCAAAGTGGATTTGGATTTTGAAGTACAATGACAATTTCACATGGAATCTTTATCAAGCATTCACGTGTCAATTCTTGAGGCAGGATTCAAATCAGTGTCAGAAATTCCTGCTTACAAAATACTATGGGGGAGGGAGATTCATCAAAACCTGTGGAGAGGAAAAGTTTACCAGTTTCCCATAGCAACCAATCAGATTGTGTCATTCATTTCTCAGTGGCATTTTTTAAAATAAAGGCAATATGATTGTTTGCTATGGGCAGATGGTCCATTTTTTTCCCTCTGCACAGGTTTTGATAAATCTCTCCGTGTGCTCACATTGAAATCGGTGCAACTCAGATTCTGTACAGATTTTAAGTGGAATCTGCATCAGAATCCATGTGAAGTTTAGCTCTAGGATTTTTCTTTTAGGATAATAAGGGTTTTTTGTTTCGGATCTTTAATTCTTTGTTTTCATCCCCCACCGTGTTTAGGACAAATCACAGTCTGCTGAAATATGGGAAAAACTAAATTTTGGAAACAAGGACCAAAATGTTAAATTTAGGAAGCTAATGGGAATAAAGGTAAGTCATTTTGTATTATTTTTATTTAAAGTTTCATGTAAAGATTGTAGCTACTTTAACCCCTTAAGGACAGGGCGTTTTTCCGTTTTTGCTCTTTCGTTTTTTCCTCCTTACCTTTAAAAAATCATAACTCTTTAAATTTTGCACCTAAAAATCTGTATAATGGCTTATTTTTTGCGCCACCAATTCTACTTTGTAATGATATCAGTCATTTTACCCAAAAATCTACAGCGAAACGGGAAAAAAAATCATTGTGACACAAAATTGAAAAAATAAAGCCATTTTGTAACTTTTGGGGGCTTCCGTTTCTACGTAGTACATTTTTCGGTAAAAATGACACCTTATCTTCTCTAGGTCTAAACGGTTAAAGTGATACCCTACTAATATAGGTTTGATTTTGTATTACTTCAGAAAAAAATCATAGCTACATGCAGGAAAATTTATACGTTTAAAATTATCCTCTTCTGACCCCTATAACTTTTTTATTTTCCCGTGTTCAGGGTGCGATGAGGGTTCATTTTTTGCGCCGTGATCTGAAGTTTTTGTCAGTACCATTTTTGCATTGATCTGACTTTTTGATCGCTTTTTATTCATCTTTTCATGATATAAAAAGGGACCAAAAATTTATTTTGGACTTTGGCATTTTTTTGCGCGTACGCCATTGACCGTGCAGTTTAATTAGCGGTATATTTTTTAAATTTGAACATTTCCAAATTAAAATACCACATATGTTTATTTTTGTTTTTATTTACACTGTTTTGTTTTTTTGTTTTTATTGGAAATGCCGGGTGATTCAAACTTTTATTAGGGGAAGGGATAATTCAAAGGGTTAATTATTTTTTTACACTTTTCTTTTGCAATATTATAGCCCCCATAGGGGGCTATAACATTGTATTTACTGATCTTTAACACTGTTCAATGCATCTCCATAGAGATGCAATGATCAGTGTTTTCGACAATTGATTGCTCAAGCCTGGATCTCAGGCTTGAAGCATTCAATCGGCGATCGGACTGCAGGAAGGAAGGTAAGAGACCTTCCTCCTGTAGTACAGCTGTTCGGGATTTAAGGGGTTAAATATAAGTGATTGTAAGGACCTCTCTCTCTTAAAAAATAAAAATAAAAATTTTTAATCTGTTAAAACCTGTCTGATTTGCCCATAGCAACTAATAATTTCACCACACCAACTTGAGAAATTAAAGCTGAGCTGTTGGTTGCTATGGGAAAATCAGGCAGTTTGTTTCCTACTAATGTATGAATACATTGAAAAGTAGGTATTCTCTTTCCCCTGTCTGTAGTGTCTCCCTACACAGTGTGATGCTGATCAATGCTTTGTTGAAAGTTAGGTATTCATTAACACAGTTATGGCGCTTTTTGTTTGTTTTCTAGGAAAATTCTTAGTCAAAAATTCAGGTATTGAAAATGTAAAAATGTATTATGCCACATGGTGCACATAGTTCTGTGCATGTCATTTACATTTGTTGTCCTATCATAACAGGCAGGTCCAATAAGAATACCCCCTTTAACCCCTTAACGACGCAGGACGTATATTTACATCCTGCGCCAGCTCCCACGATATGAAGCGGGATCGCGCCGCGATCCCGCATCATATCGCGTCGGTCCCGGCGCTCATCAACGGCCGGGACCCGCGGCTAATACCACACATCGCCGATCGCGGCGATGTGCGGTATTAACCCTTTAGAAGCGGCGGTCAAAGCTGACCGCCGCTTCGAAAGTGAAAGTTACCCGGCTGCTCAGTCGGGCTGTTCGGGACCGCCGCGGTAAAATCGCGGCGCCCCGAACAGCTTGCAGGACACCGGGAGGGCCCTTACCTGCCTCCTCTGTGTCCGATCGGCGAATGACTGCTCCGTGCCTGAGATAACACTGATCACAGGCGTGTTAATACACACTTGTGATCAGGATGAAAGATCAGTGTGTGCAGTGTTATAGGTCCCTATGGGACCTAAAACACTGCAAAAAAAAAAGTTTTAATAAAGGTCATTTAACCCCTTCCCTAATAAAAGTTTGAATCACCCCCCTTTTCCCGTAAAAAAAAAGTGTAAATCAATAAATAAACATTTGTGGTATCGCTGCGTAAATGTCCGAACTATAAAAATATATCATTAATTAAACCGCACGGTCAATGGCGTACGCGCAAAAAAAATTCAAAAGTCCAAAAAAGCGCATTTTTGGTCACTTTTTATACCATTAAAAAATGAATAAAAAGTGATCAAAAAGTCCGATCAAAACAAAAATCATACCGATAAAAACTTCTGATCACGGCGCAAAATACCGCCCTGTACGTGGAAAAATAAAAAAGTTATAGAGGTCAGAAAATGACATTTTTAAACGTATAAATTTTCCTGCATGTAGTTATGATTTTTTCCAGAAGTGCAACAAAATCAAACCTATATAAGTAGGGTATCATTTTAACCGTATGGACCTACAGAATAATAAGGTGTAATTTTTACCAAAATATGCACTGCGTAGAAACGGAAGCCCCCAAAAGTTACAAAATGGCATTTTTTCTTCGATTTTGTCGCACAATGATTTTTTATCCATTGCGCCGTGCATTTTTGGGTAAAATGACAAATGTCACTGCAAAGTAGAATTGGTGACGCAAAAAATAAGCCATAATATGGATTTTTAGGTGGAAAATTGAAAGGGTTATGATTTTTAAAAGGTAAGGAGGAAAAAACGAAAGTGCAAAAACTGAAAAACCCTGAGTCCATAAGGGGTTAAAAATATGCCTTAACCCCATCAGCAGTCATGTAGTATCTATGTGCTGTGAGATCACGTACTTGCGCAGTAAGATCTCACAGTCCATATGCCTGTCAGGCATAGCAGTGCACTTAGGGGCTAGGGAACCTAATATACTCATTTGTATATTCCTATTTATGTCCTTATCATCTTAACAGTACAGTGAAGGGGAAAAAGAAGTTGTGATCAGTGTCGCTATTATGATTATTATTCCGGCAGGTTAGTATAGAGGACCCTGCTCTCAGATTCCATTTAAATTGTTTTAAGGTGTTGATTGATTTTCATTTTATATGCTTTAGACATTGTAATACATATAGCATACCTTTCGTAAAGAAGTCCACACAGACAACTCTGAGGGTACTGCCATCCTATGGAGAGGAAATGTACTTCTAAATTATTCTCATCTTAAAGTCCTTTAAAAATTGTCTGCACACATCGCATAATATAGAAACACGTCTAGTCACACGGTTTATACATAGTATTGTTATTTAAAGCAAATTTTTCTGTAGTATATTTTAGTACAGCACTAAATGGTGAGTGAGCTTGCTGTTGTTTCTACAATATGATATATATTTGGTCATCTTTTCTTGTACTAGAGTGAAGATGAAGCTGTGACAAGTACTGCGGAATCAGAAAGTTTCAGAACCTTAAAGCAACAAGAAGAAGTTTTTAGAAACTTGGATGCTCAATATGAAATGGCAAGATCACAGACCCATACGCAAAGGGGCATGGGCTTGGGCTTCACATCATCAATGCGAGGGATGGATACAGTCTAGAGAAAATATAAGGATTATCCACTTCTTGGATCTTTTCCATAGTTCATGTTCTTGTAACCAAAAAAGCTAGACTTCTAGCTTGCATGGATGTTGCATTGACTTTAACTTATTAAAAAAAATCATTTTTGTAAATATCAGTGATACTGGTGTTAGTGATATCAGATTTTGTCTTTTTCCATGAAATGACAATAGTGGGTTATTTGTTTTACCATTTGGACATCGAAGTGAACATAACGCTTTGTTCCTGCTGTGTGACTCCTAAAGCAGGTCTGATATCATTGCTAAATGTACACAAATGTTGTGAAAATTTCCACAAACAAAATTTGTGCCAGAATAATTCTGGATGTTGATAAAAATGTTTATTACTCTGTTTTAGGTATGTTTACATTTTGTTTAGATGTCTCCTGTCAGATAGCACATATGTTTCAATATGCTTTTGTTCTATACACTTGTAAATCTAAACTTTAAAAAAAAAGGCCTTCATAAGAGCTGGGTTTTTTGTTTTTTTTTATATACACAGACGATACATCCTTTATATCATATTTGTGTTTTAGGTTAATCTTGTTGAGTTAACAAAGACCCTGGCTTGCTAAGGTGCTTGTCACTAATTGAAATAATTTCTGCCCATGCATTCTGTTGCTTGAGTATTCTACTCCTTAAACAAGCAAAAAAGAGTGTTGGAGAATAAACATATCAAAATCTTCTAGTTTCCTTTTTTTGTATGCATTTTTTAAAACTGTTGACTATGGTTCAGATTTAAAGTGTAAAATTTGTTTATACACAATGGCCTAGATATATCAATCTGCCGAAAGCACAACTCTCTGGTTTTGCCCATAGCAACCAATCACTCAACAAATAAATTGGCCCCACGAGGAAGGGAGGGTACACTATAGACAAACAATTGTGCCCATAAGGCACTTAAAGGGGTATTCCGAAATCTAACATTTTATCCGTTATCCAAAGGATAAGATGTCTGGTCGCGGGGGGCTTGCCGCTGGGACCCCCTGCGATCTAGCTGCCGCACCCACATAGACATGAATGAATGGAGGGAGCTTGGCATTAGTTACATAACATCTCAAGTCCCGGAAACTTCTGAAACTGAAGACGCAGCTCCGCATACAATGCGGTTGCTGAAGCGAGATTGTGGGGGGTCCCTTTGGTGGGCCCTCTGCGATCAGACCTCTTATCCCCTATACTTTGGATAGGGGAAAAATTTTTAGATCCTGGAATACCCCTTTAATCCCTCTTGTGCCCTTCTCCCATAAAACTTAGCATTTATTGATACTTCTAAAATAATCAATTGAACAGAGGATAAAAATTAAAAACACAACTACTTCCACTGGTATTATAGGTCCACTATCCTCTCCAGTGTATCGCTGGGGAGGATAGTGGAACTATTTTACCAGTGGAAGTAGTTGTTTTTAATCTTTATCCTCTGTTCAATTGAGTATTTTAGAAGTATCAATAAATGCTAAGTTTTATGGGAGAAAGGCACAATTGTTGGTAGCAACCAATCACAGCTCAGAGCTTGTTAAAATGGCTGAACTTTGATTGGTTGCTATGAGTAAAACCAACTGTTTTTGCTCTGAGGCAGATTTATAAATGTAGGCCAAGATATTCGCACTGCATTCAGTCATCTTGTAATGCTTTTAAAAAAAAACAAAAAAAAACAGCTGGATATCTGTGGCTAAGCATTGGAGCTAGAGATGAGCGAACTTACAGTGATTGGATTCGTCACGAACTGCTCGACGGTTGCTGATCCTAGCTGGTTACCTGCCCTTTTGCTACATTGTCCATCTCGAGTTGCTGCATATAGAAGGTACCAGTGCCACTAGCTTTTTCTTTGTTTTTTATTTATAGTTGTTGACTTTAGCCTGCATTAATTAGCTCAGCTTTCAGGCGCTCCGGTGGGCTGGAGACTCTCTTCTAAGACTGTATCCACCTTTTCCACCCACCGGAGCACCTGAAAGCTGAGTTAATTAATGCAGGCTAAAGTCAGCAACTGCCGAGACGTTTGTGACGAATCAAATTACTGTAAATTTGCTCATCTATAATTGGAGCCTTACAAATGTGTCCTAAACCAGCCTGAAATTGAAGCCCATAAACTGCATAAAATTTCTTTAAAGTTGAATACCTTTTTGTTTTTTCCAGGATTATTATAAAATTAAGTACAGCCTGCAAACAGCCTAAAAAAAACTTCCCCTGGAATCTGCCACTGCTGCAGCATCTCATTTAGATCTGCTGCTACTATTTTATATACAGTCATGGCCGTAAATGTTGGCACCCCTGAAATTTTTCAAGAAACTAAAGGATTTCTCAAAGGATTGCAGTAACACTTGTTTTGCTAAACACGTGTTTATTCCCTTTGTGTGTATTGGAACTAGAGATCAGCGAACTTACAGTAAATTCGATTCGACACGAACTTCTCCGCTCGGCAGTTGATGACTTCCTGCGTAAATTAGTTCAGCCTTCAGGTTCTCCGGTGGGCTGGAAAAGGTGGATACAGTCCTAGGAAAGATCCTACAGTCTCCTAGGACTGTATCCACCTTTTCCAGCCCACCAGAGCACCGGAAAGATGAACAAATTTATGCAGGAAAAGTCATCAACTGCCGAGCTGAGAAATTTGTGACGAATCAAATTTACTGTAAGTTCGCTCATCTCTAATTGGAGCTAAACCAAAAAATGGAGGGGAAAAAAAAGCATATTGGACATAATGTCACACCAAACTCCAAAAATGGGCTGGACAAAATTATTGGCACCTTTTTAACTTAATATTTGGTTGCACACCCTTTGGAAAATATGTAACTGAAATCAGTTGCTTCCTATAACCATCAATAAGCTTCTTAAACCTCTCAGCCGGAATGTTGAACCACTCTTCCTTTGCAAACTGCTCCAGGTCTCTTATTGGAAGGGCGCTTTTTCCCAACAGCAATTTTAAAGGGGTATTCCAGGCAAAACTTTTTTTTTATTTTTTTATATATATCATCTGGCTCCGAAAAGTTAAACAGATTTGAAAATTACTTCTATTAAAAAAAAATCCTTCCAATAGTTATTAGCTTCTGAAGTTATCTGTCTAACTGCTCAATGATGATGTCACGTCCCGGGAGCTGTGCATGATGGGAGAATATCCCCATAGGAACTGCACAGCTCCCGGGACGTGAGTCATCAGAGAGCCGTTAGACAGAAAACAACAACTCAACTTCAGAAGCTAATAACTATTGGAAGGATTAAGATTTTTTAATAGAAATAATTTACAAATCTGTTTAACTTTCCGGAGCCAGTTGATATATAAAAAAAAGTTTTGGCCTGGAATACCCCTTTAAGATCTCTCCACAGGTGTTCAATGGGATTTAGATCTGGACTCATTGCTGGCCACTTCAGAACTTTCCTGTGCTTTGTTGCCATCCATTTCTGGGTGCTTTTTGATATGTTTGGGGTCATTGTCCTGCTGGCAGACCCAAGATCTCGGACGCAAACCCAGCTTTCCAACACTGGGCTGTACAGTGCGACCCGATTCCGTTGGTAATCCTCAGATTTCATGATGCTTTTTTATGTCTGTGTGTCAGCAGTGGGGTCCTCTTGGGTCTCATGCCATAGCGTTTTATTTCATTTCATTTAAATGTCGACGGATAGTTCACACTGACACTGCTGCTCCCTGAGTCTGCAGGACAGCTTGAATATCTCTTTGTTTGGGGCTGCTTATCCACCATCTGGACTATCCTGCGTTGACACCTTTCATCAATTTTTTTTTTTTTTCTTCTGTCCAAAAATTTCTTGATAAATTTGCGCACTGTGGAGAAAGGCAAATCTAGATCCAGAGATAGACTTGTAACCTTGAGATTGTTATTTTTTCACAATTTTGGTTCTCAAATCCTCACAGTTCTCTTCTTTCTGATGTTCATGCTTAGTGTGGCACACAAACACACAATGCAAAGACTAAGTGAACTTCTCTCCTTTTTATCTGCTTTCAGGTGTGATTTTTAGATTGCCCAGACCTGTTATTTGCCCCCAGTTGAGTTTAAAGGAGCATCACATGCTTGAAACAATCATATTTTTTGACAATTTTGATAGGGTGGCAATAATTTTGTCCAGCCCATTTTTGGAGTTTGGTGTGACATTATGTCCACTTTGCTTTTTCCCCACTTATTTGGTCTAGTTCCAATAGACACAAAGGGAATAAACATGTGTACAGCAAATCATGTGTTACTGCAATCCTTTTCTGTGAGAAATGTTTCATTTTCTAGAAAAATTTCGGGGGTGCCAACATTTACTGCCATGACTGTATGTTTGCTATGGGGATTTTCTCCTACTCTGGACAGTTCCTAAAATAATTTCCTCTGTAGTATTCAGCAGCTAATAAGTACTGGAAGAATTAAGATTTGTTAATGGAAGTAATTTACAAATCTGTTTAACTTTCCGGCACTAGTTGATTTAAAAAAAAAAGTTTTCCACCGGAGAATGCCTTTAAGCATGCTGGGAGCTTTTAGCCTTTAGCTGTTGCAAAACTACAACTCCCAGCATGCCCACACATCCTTTGTAATTTTGCAAGAGCTGGAGGCACACAGCTGGAGAATACACAGCTCTAAAACAGAGTTTTACAAAGCTTGTACCTCCCAGCTGTTGTAAAACTACAACTCCCATCATGGGAGTTGTAGTTTAGGAACAGCTGAAGGCTGTAGTGGTGCATTGGTGATCTCCTATACTAGATACCAACATGCTTTACAGCAGGTACCCAGTATGCTGCAGAATACAGAGTAGTCTGTCTGCATAAGGGTACGTTCACACTGCAGAATTACATGCAGCGAACTGTACCATTCGTTTGAATGGATCTTCCGTGCGACCCGTCCACATTGTGGAATTTAATAATTTTTTTATTTTTATTGTAACTTGAGTTTTCAACAAAAAATCATACAAACATCAATTGTCAGGGAGAGTAAGTCCCTAACAGGTAAGAGGAACATCAACGAAAACAGCATTACTTCACGTTTGAACATCAAAAATCAAGAAATATAACAATTTCGCCTGGCAGTCATCCAGGTCAGTGAAAGCCATCTCTAAACGCAGCACATTACACCATGAGTGAATAGCGGTGTCCTTTATCAGGGACGCATACAAGTGGGCTATAAACATGGGAAATACAAAAGGGGAAAGGAGACACAAAGGGGTGTATGAAGGTAGGAACAGGGAGAAAAAGTAATAAGAAAAGAGGTCTAATCAGGTGAGCAGGAGTCAGGGAGGTTGCCTATCTGTGAATCTGTCCTATGGGTCCCACACCGAGAAGAATTGCTGGGTGGTGTTATTTAAGGAAGCCGTAAGAGACTCCAGGGAACAGATCTCCCTCACCCTGGCAATTAGCTCAACTTCAGATGGGGGTAGAGTCTGCTTCCAGTGCTTGGCGATGAGGGTCTTGGCCGCCAAGCACTGGAAGCACTGTTTTTCTATCGCCTCCACTGGAGGACACAGACTATGGGTACATGCTGCTGTCTCTAGGAGGTTCGACACTATGGCAACAAAAGTCAGTTCCTCCCAGCAGGGTATACCCGCCCACAGGCACCTGAGGTAATCGGTTTAAGTTTAGTGTCTAAGGAGGTAGACACGGTCTGGAGTTCTCTCCAGACCAGGTCTCATTTTTTATTTTCCTAGTTAGGGAATGTGTTTTTATTATTCCTTTTTCTTTCCTGTTTTCAGGTGGGGACTCAGGAACATCGCGTTCACTGTTTCCCCATTGCGAGAGGTGGCAGGCATCTTGGATGTACTGTTAACCCCCTCTCGCCAATGGTCAGCGCCTGGGGTTGTACCTCATGGGTCCGGGTCCCCCATCTTTCCCTGCTTGTCTCGCTTTTCAAGCCCAGCATGATGCAGGTGACAAAATGCTGACTGAAGACTTCATGACTGAAGACTTCATTAGGTAAGTTCTTCTGACTGAAGGTGAGTATATTTCTCCCTTTTCTTGCAGGTCTTAGGATTCTTCATCCTTTGGAGACCCGCTACTTCAGCCCACTCCAGGAACACTGCCGACTCCTCCTGCGCTCTCAGTGAGCACGGCCCCTATCTCTGGCCATATCGCTCACCGCGCCGGAACTCAGCCCTGCTCTCCTGTGCTCTCCTGTCGGCAGCAGTTACTTTCATTTCGGCAGCGGAGCACTGCCGACTCCTCCTGCGCTTTCAGTGAGCGCAGCCCCTATCTCCGGCCATATCGCTCACTGCGCCGGAACACAGCCCTGCTCTCCTGTCGACAGTGGCGTTTTTCTTTATGGAAGCGAGGACGCCATTAGAGCCTGGCCATTTTCCTTCTCTGGCCGCGGGCCCTTGTCGGGCTTTAGCCCCGCCCACTCACAGCCGCGGGAATCCTTCTCTCTCTCCTCTGTATGCGGCCAGTCCCTTGCTCTGCCAATCAGCGCTAAGCGCGTGCAGAGGGTTTCTAAGGGCCAATAAGTGGCGCCCTTTGGCTAGGCCGGTCTCTCTCTCTCTCCCTCTCCCTCTCCCTCTCCCTCCCCCTCCCCCTCCCCCTCCCCCTCTCCCTCTCCCTCTCCCTCTCCCTCCCCCTCCCCCTCCCCCTCTCCCTCTCCCTCTCCCTCTCTCTCTCTCTCTCTCTTTCTCTCTCTCTCTCTCCCGCTCTCTCCCCTCAGCCGTGCAGTGCTCCTCACAGCTGCTACCTTATTGGGGACACATACACTGAGTGAGCAGTTTCTCTTTAAATAAATACATTTAAATAAATCAATAAATATATAAGAATGGATGTGTCCGAGCCCAGAACTGTCCCTCCTGCTGGACAGATACCACGGGCCTGGTCATCTATTGTTCTTGCAGGGGTTAGCAATTCTACCATACTTGGTTCTGCTAAACCCACTTGTTCCGCCTGCACCACTGCTTCCCCTGCTATTTCTACCACTCTCCCATTCTATATCGACTTGGCTCAGGTGACAGCCTTGGAGAGGTCCGCCCTACCCTGGCCCTCCAGAGGGACCCGCTCTCCCCCTATACTAACCACTCTCACAAGCGTCATATAGGTTTTTCATCTGACTCGCCTCGTTCCCATTCACCTGGGGAACTTGTGGATGGAGTTTCCGATTGGATACATCATGGTGCACTCATTGGTTTCGGCCATAAGAGACGCCTTCCATCTAGAGGACCCAGGAACTTCGGACATGGCTCCAGAAGTTTCCTTTCACAGAGGACAGCACGGATATGCCTGATGTGGTGTACTCATTGGTTTCGGCCATAAGAGACACCTTCCAGCAAAAGGACCCAGGAACTTCGGACGTGGTCCAAAAGTTTCCTCTCATCAGGATCTTCGGACGTGGCTCCAGAAGTTTCCTTTCATAGAGGACCGCACGGATAATCCTGATGTGGTGTACTCATTGGTTTCGGCCATAAGAGACACCTTCCAGCTGAAGGACCCAGGAACTTCGGACATGGTCCAGAAGTTTCCTCTCATCGTGCCCGACCTCTTCCAGGGCTGCCTCACCTCGTTCCCATTCAACTGGAGGACTTGTGGATGAGGTTTCTGATTCGGCCTCCGACTCAAAGGAACGCACGGATGCCTGGTGTGGTGTACTCATTGGTTTCGGCCATAAGACACACCTTCCATCTAAAGGACCCAGGAACTTCAGACGTGGCTCCAGAAGTCTCCTTTCTTCGTGCCCGATCGGCACCTAAGACTTTCAGCTCTCACGCTGAATTTTACGCCCTGCTGATATCCGCCTGGAGGCACCCTGTCAAGAAGGTTCAAGCGCGGTATCCCTTCGCCATGGACCTCATTGCTCATTGGACCTCCTCTTCAACTGTGGATCTACCGGTCTCCCGCCTCTCTAAGGCGCCTACCCGGCTGTTGGCTGCTGCGGTTGCCTTTAAGGATCCAGCGGACATGAAGGTGGAGACTTTGGCAAACCTTGCCTTTGAGACAGCAGGTTCTTCCTGCTTTTGCTTCAGCCTGGGTGTCAAAGGCCCTTTCAGTATGGTCTCCCAACTCCGCCAGGGTAGTCTTCAAGATCCCTCTAGAGGATTTGTTTAATCTAGCTCTCCGATGCTCCGCAGCTGGAGATTTTCTGTGTTCTGCTTCCATGCCCAGCCACTGTGCTGTCTTTGCCACAAGCTACCTGGTAGCCACCGTCCCTCCTTATGACTTAAAGCCTGGAATGTGCACGCCGCCTTCAGGAAGTGAGGCGACGGGTGGAGAAGAGTTCTTTATTACCTCTGGATAAGGCTCACAGAACCGCTTTCCGTCGTAAGTCCTCCTTCTGGTTCTGCGGACCTTTGGTACCATCAAGGGGTACCAACAAAGGGTCCAGCCAGGCGCTTTCACGGGAAGAGGGCTCCTATCCCGGAGGTCGGCTATCGTTTACGTCCGTTTGGCGGTCCCATCAGGCACCCGTAGGCCTTCCTCGGTCTGAAGGGTTGCCCCCACCCGCCGACCTTTCTCGGGTGGTTGGTCGCCTCTTACTCTTCTGGGACGCCTGGACTACGCACATTCAGGACTTCTAGGTCAGGGATGTGGTAGTCAACAGATACAGGATCGAATTTGCTTCCCTTCCTTGGGATTGCCTTTTTCTTTCCTGGACCCTCCGGTTCCCCTCTTTAGCGAAAGCAGTTCGGGACGCCCCAGCTCCTTTTTTTCGCCAGGGAGTAATTGTCCCGTTTCCTTCAGGGGAATGTTTTCAAGGGTTATTCCAACCTCTTTGTGGTCCCCAAGAAAGGCGTTTCTGTTCGCCCACTCTTGGTTCTCGCGTATCTCAGCCAGCATCTTCTGCCTTCCATCCCGAATTGTGTCTCTCCGTTCGGTGCTGGTGTCCATGGTTCACGGGGAGTTTTCATTCCTCGGTGGACATCAAGGATGCCTGCATCCACATCTCATTTGTTTCCCGGTCATCAGCGGTAGCTCCACTTTGCAGTTCCAGATGATCATTTCCTATTGTGGCTCTCCATTTCGGTCTGACCACTTCTCCGCGGACCTTTCACAAAGTCCTGTGATAGCCCCTACTTGGACGACCTCCTTATCAGAGCTCCAGCCAGGGCCCAGATCCTTGAGAGTCTTAGTCTCAACCTCCAGACCTTGTCTCACTTCGGTTGGGTGTTCAATCGGGACAAGTCCAACTGCTCTGGTGGGGCTCCAGTTCGACGTAGCCTTTACCCGCTTTCGTTTCTGACGACCAGTCGGCTGACTCTCTTATCTAGAGTCCGATAACTTCGGCACCCTGCTCCAGTTTCCATTCGCTTTTGCATGGATGTCCTGGATCGGTTAGTGGCGGCCATGGAGGCCGTGCCATTTGCCCAGTTTCATCACCGACCTCTTCAACTGGTGATTCTCTTCTGGTGGGACAGGTCTCCATTGTTTCTCGACCGCAAGATCGCTGTGGGGGCCTTGGTCCCCCGAGAAGCCCTTTTCCCCTTCAATATGTTTGGGCCTAGGGCAATTCTTTCTTGGCTTGCTTCTTGGGAAATTCCCTTTGGGGCGGAACTCAGGTTCCGGCATCTCAGCGATCTTCATTCTGGATGTTTCTGGGATGTGGTCTTTCTCAGACGGTCCTCAGCCGTCCAAGGCAAGTGGTCCCTACTTCCGGAGGTGTTTGCAGTGATCTGCAACCTCTGGGGCGCTCCAGGCGTGGACCTCTGCGCGTTCCACCACAACCAAACCGTTCCCTTCTATTGGTCGGACTTTGCCCTTCCTTATCTGTTTCCTCCCCTTCCTCTCCTTTTGGGGTCCTGAGGCATCTCACAGCAGAGGGCATTCCCGCCATTCTCGTGGCCCAGCCTTTCCCCGGCAGGCGTGGTACGTCGTCATGGTCAGGCTCCTGAACGACTTACCGCTGCGCCTTCCCTATCGTCCAGACCTCCTGTATCAGGTCTCCTGGGCCACCTCTATTTACCGTCTCTGCTTTTGACGGCTTGGCTGTTGAGACAGCGGTTCTGAGGACCCGCGGTTTCTCTTCCCAAGTGGTTTGCACCATGCTGAGGGCTCGCAAGCCTTCCCCTGCAAAGATTTACCACGATACCTGGTGGTCTTATTTCTGTTGGTGTGACACTCAGCCTTTTTCTTCGGTCGTGGTTGGCTTCAGCTCCCTTAGGGGTCAAAGGTTCGGCCGTTTCCATTCTTTTCCAACGTTCTCTGGCGTTCAATTATCATGTCCGAACCTAGTTCAGGGAGCGGCACAAGCTGCCCCTCCTTATCAGTCTTCTTTTTTCCCTTGGGACTTGCTCTGGGTCTTAGATGCCCTGCAAGGCCCCCCTTTTGAACCTCTCAGGGACATTTCACCTCCTTCCCCGGAAGATGGCATTCCTTATTGCTCTTCCCTCTCTTAGGAGGGTGTCAGAGCTGGCAGCTCTCTCCTGCAGTTCTCCTTTCCTGGATGTATACCATGGCAAGTAGTTTTGTTTTCCGTCCAGGTCCGTCCTTCGTACCTGATATGGTTTTGACTTTTTCATCTCAATGAGGACATCGTCCTTCCGTCCTTTTGTCCGGCCCCTTCTCATCCCTGGAAGCGTTTGTTCCACAACCTGTTGTGGTCGTTGGACAAGACAACCATTTTGGAAGCTTACCGCTGCAAGGGGAAGATCCACCCTTCAGGGTTTTTGTTCATTCCATCCGTTTTTCGGGTCATCCTGGGCCTCCACTACGTGGCTTCGGCCTTGCAGTTCTGTGAGGCGTCCACGTGGTCGTCTTTGCACACTTTCTCAAGGTGCTACCAGATTCATGCCCTCACATCAGCTGATGCTACTCTGGGCCGTAAGACGTTGCAGGCGGTGATGGTCCATCCGTCCACCTGTCTGATTCCTTACCCACCCAAGGGACGGCTTTGGTACGTCCCATAGTCTGTGTCCCCCAATGGAGCCGATAGAGAAAAGGAGATTTTTATGCTTACCGTAAAATCTCTTTCTCGAAGGATCCATTGGGGGACACAGCTCCCACCCTGTTCTGGTGTTTCTATTTCAGTTATCTGTCCGAGGGTGTGTTCAGTTACCTTTTCTTCTGGTTGCTCGGACAGTCTGTGTTTTTTTTTTTTTTTTTTTTTTTTTTTTTTTCTGGACCTGTCGGTCTTCTCCTATTGCTCTGGGACTAAAACTGATTACCTCAGGTGCCTGTGGGCGGGTATACCCTGCTGGGAGGAGCCGACTTTTCTTGTTGCCATAGTGTCGAACCTCCTAGAGACAGTAGCATATACCCATAGTCTGCGTCCCCCAATGGATCCTTCGAGAAAGGGATTTTACAGTAAGCATAAAAATGTCCTTTTTTTTTAGCCAAGGCTCTAGTCCACAGGTGCAACAAGTAAACTAAGGGATCTAGAGGAACTAGGACACCCAGGACCTCATAGAGCAACCTCTGGACAACCCTCCAATACGGGCTTATTAGCAGACAAGACCAGAATATGTGGAAGACATCGCCCAATCCAACACCACATCTCCAACACTGGGGGGGAGAGGGGATATCAGGGTTCAGTTTATTGAGCAGGACTGGGGTGTGGTACCATCCCATTATCATTTTGTACTGCATCTCTTTGTAAGCTGTACTGATAGAGGCCCGCTCTCAGATAAACCTCCACTGGGGGAACGTAATAGTGGTTGCAAAAGCATCCTCCCATTGGATCATATATCAGTGAGATGGAGGGGTGTCATCCAGAGGGGAATGAGTAAGGCATAAATGTTCGAGAGTAGTCCCTTAGTCTGAGGCACACTCCTACACAGCCTCTCAAAGTTCGGCGGGAGTGACAGGCAACGTCCCCTTCCTCGGGCATAAGTAGTGTCGAAGCTGAGTATAGTGGGTCAATTCAGAGGCTGGGAGCTCCCATCGCTCAACCATCCGCTCGAAGGAAAGGAGGGTGCGCATGACTGGGTCTACAACATCTGCCCAGCAAAAAAGACCGTGGGGACCCCAGACCCGGACCATAGAAGTAAGCCCCGGTGGAAAGTCAGGGTGATATAGAAAGGATGAACCTTCGCGAACAATAGGTCCAAACATATTTAGAAAACGACATAGAACCGCCAGGTGGCGTAAGTGGGCCGCCCAATAATATTTTGTTACATCCGACACTCCCAATCCTCCAGAGAGTCGACATGGGGAGTCAATGTCTCTTAGCGTCCCAGATGAAACGAAAAATAGCCTTTTGAAATTAGCGTAGTGCAGCTAGGGGGACTCGCACCGGCAATGTTTAGAAAAAATAGAGTAGCTTAAGGAGGATGGTCATCTTGACGACCGCAATACGTCCGAAAAAAGAAATGTAATGAGATCTCCATTTATCTAGCTGTGTACGCAGTTCTCGATAAAAGGAGGGAAAGTTGGCAGAGTATAAAGTAGAATAGCTAGGAGACAGTGAAACCCCCAAGTATCATATAGCTTTAGGGGACCATCGGAAAGAATAGTTGGCCTGAAGGAGGGCTATGACAGGAGAAGGGAGATTAAGAAGCATAGCCTCAGACTTGTTGAGGTTGACTTTATAACCCGAAACCAGACCGTATACATGTAGAAGTTTATAGAGTGAGCGCAAAGACATGAGAGGGTTAGTAAGTGAGAGCAGTACATCGTCTGCAAAGAGGCAAATCTTGAAGGTTCTATCATGAAGGGACACCCCAGAGGTATTCGGGTCCTCCTGGATCGAAGCGGCCAACGGCTCTACACATAATGCAAAGATCAGGGGGGACAGTGGACAACCCTGTCTAGTACTGGTATGGATAGTAAAAGGCGAGGAAGAAGCAGTCGGGAGTTTGAGGGAAGCAGTAGGAGTGGCATAGGGACCCCGCAGTGCTGTGAGGAAATTTCCAGTAATCCCAAATTTGAGTGGCAAACATAAACGGTCAACCCAGCCTTTCAAAGGCCTTCTCAGCATCTAAGCTCAAAATCAAGGCCTGCTCAGATCTCCTGTTGAGAAGATCTATGAGGTCTATAACCCTTCTCGTATTGTCCCCGCCCTGTCTACAAGAGATAAAACCGACCTCACTTCCGGTTCCGGCGCGCGGATGTGAGGAGCGACGAGAGAGAGCTCCGGCCAGACCGCTTCGTCCACCCGCTCCTGACACCTTATCCAGCAATTTTTACATACCTATCTGGGGCCAGAGGTTAGTGGAGTACGGTGGGCGCTAGATGGACCGCTTTGTACAAAGGAGCATGGACGGGCAGGGCCAGAGAGCGGGAACTCAGTTACAGCCCTGTGGAGAGTTGGAGGCCGGGAAGATAGCGGCGATTCGCGCCCCTGCCGGAGCGCTCCCCATCACTCCACTCACTGAAAAAGCGGGATCGCTGTCAAGCCTGCTGGCTGGGTCGGAGGAAGCCTTGATTCCGGGACTGCCGTTCTCATTTCAGTCATTGGCTACTCTAATGGCTGCGGAGGTAACGAAAAATCTCCTGCCTGACCTAAAACTACAAATTGATACCTCTATTGCCTCTGCCCTTACCCATATTCAGGGAGAGGTGTCCCTTCATACCTCCCAGATAGCTGACCTGGAGGAGCGGATGAATGTAATGGAGGAGGAGATGATGTCTGCCAAACAGAAACTGCAGCAGTCTGCTTGCCTCACTAAAGCTCTGCAGGAAAAGACAGATGATTTGGAAAATCGCTCCCGCAGGAGCAACCTGAGACTGGTGGGCTTACCGGAATCGATACCGTCTCATCAATTATGCGCCATTTGTGCGGAGGAACTGCCACAAGCACTGGGCATTAAAGCTAAAGCTGCAGTGGAGAGAGCTCATAGACTGGGCCCTATAAGACAACCTGCTGCCTCTTCTGCTGCTGCTGCTGCTGATAACAGACCAAGACAAGTGATCACAAAATTCTTGAACTATGCAGACAAGGCTTTGATTCTCTCTACCTACAAAAAGTTGACATCTCCTCTGATGATACGTGGTCACAAGGTGTTGCTGTTTAATGATTTTTCGGCAGAGGTGGCAAAGAGGCGCAAGGCGTTTTCATCAGTTTGCTCACAACTGGTAGCTCAGCAGAGAAAGTTCACTCTACAATACCCTGCAGTGCTTCTTGTTTTCAAATTGGATGGCACTACTGAATCTTTTACTACGCCTGAGGATGCTATGGCGGCGTTGAATCTGAGAGCCGCAGTTGAAGGGAATGCTTTGTTGGAGACAAATAAGAGACAACGCCATAAAAGCCCTCCTAATCCACCAGTAGCGATGGAGTGACTTCACCTGACCTGACTTTGACTGGTTTCGGGGACTGCGGATTTTCTTATCTATGGACTCGTGTGACCTTCTCCTTGGGACGCTCTTTCCTTGGACTATGATGGACTGCCTCCTGATCCTCCTCGACAGAACGTGAGAGATGTACTGTATCCCGCTTTTATTTTTCTTTTTTATTCTATTCTGGACTTTGTGACTGTTCATTGAGCTCATGCTGATTATTTTACAGTTATGGGCTGCTCGGGACTAATTTTGGCAGCTTAGATACCTGGGTGCTCACTTTTCCCTTTCCCCGCCCTCCCCCCACCTCTCCTCTTCTCCTTTCCCCGCCCTCCCCCCACCTCTCCTCTTCTCCTTTCCCCATTTCCACTGCAGAAGGGCACAAGACAGGGGTGCCCCCTCTCACCCCTGCTTTTTAACTTGGCCTTAGAGCCGCTGGCACAGTATTTTATTCAGCACAGCATCTATGAAGGTATTATGGTGGGGTCGGAGGAGGTTCGAATTAGCTGCTTTGCTGATGATATACTGCTATATCTAAACGAACCAGAGACTCAGTTGCCAGCTGTTTTTAGAGCCTTGTTCACTTTTGGCTCTTTATCGGGCTACAAGGTGAATTTAGATAAAAGTCAACTGCTATTTTTAGGTTCAGGATCTCATGATCCTGCCCGGGTGCCCTTGGTTCAAGTGGCTCAGAAATATATCTCTTACTTAGGTATAAAGCTAGGTTGCACTCCACTCTCCCTGTATACTCTAAATTATCCCCCTTTGTTTGCGAAAATCGAGGGTGAGCTGAGCAGATGGCAGAACCTGCCTCTCCCTTTCTATGGTAGGGTTCAATTAATTAAAATGATGAGCTTCCCGAAAATTCTCTATCCGCTGCAGACAATCCCCCTGTTGTTACGCCATACTGATGTTCGAAGGCTCCATGCTAGTTTTACAAGGTTTATTTGGGTGGGTAAACGCCCAAGAGTAGCTTATGACACTTTATGTCTAGCAAGAGAGAAGGGGGGATTACAAATGCCTAATGCTCGTCTATATAATTTGTCAGCTATTTTTAGACATGTCCGGGACTGGATTTTTGATACCGCTCACTTCTCAAACACGCCTTTAGAAAAGGGTCTCTGCTGGGTTCACTGTCCACTCTGTTTCACTTACCTTATAAAGATATCCCTAGCTCAATAAGAAGGAATGTACTATTTAGTGATACTTTGGCAACGTGGAAAGCGCTCTGTAGATTGTGTGGGATGCCTTGGTGTCTTTCTACACCCTTTTAGCTGTGGAGCACCCCTGCGCTTGGTCACTGTGCCAATAGTCCAGTAGGCAAACATTGGAAGTCGCTTGGTATTACTAAGTTTGATGATTTCTTGACTGAATCCACTGGGGTGATCATGGGCTGGGGGGAATTCCAGAGCAAGTATACCCTTCCCGACTCTCATCAGTGGCTGTATAATCAATTATGCTAATTTTTTCATGGTGTGGTGAGAGGTTATGCGACGGTAGAGAAGCCTAATGATTTTTGGCAAGTTATTGGGGAGCACACAGTCCCACCGTTCCCTTTCGCTGATCTACGCAACCTTCAGGGATATAGCGTTAAAGGGAGGGGGGACCACGGCTCTTGACAAATGGTCCTCTAAACTTGGTGACTCTGATATTCCCCCCTGTTTATTGGAGGGCTTATTGGCTGTCAATGGCTCTACCCCCAGTGCACAATTAAGAGAAATTCAGTGGCGTATTCTGCACAAGGCTACGTATTGTTAGGATTCGGCAGGCTGGATGTGGATCCTCTGTGTCAGCGAGGGATTGGCGTGGACCGTACCGGTGGACCGGTTCTAAGCTGCTAGTGGTATTCACCAGAGCCTGCCGCAAAGCGGGATGGTCTTGCTGCAGCGGTAGCAACCAGGTCGTATCTACCGGTAACGGCTCAACCTCGCTGACTGCTGAGAAGGCGTAGCAGAAGGTCAGGGCAGGCGGCAAGGTTCGTAGTCAATGGTAATAGCAGAAGGTCTGGAAACACAGGTATGGCAATCACAAGAAACACTTTCACTAGGCACAAGGGCAACAAGATCTGCCAATGCTGGGAAGGGGAAGTGAGGTTATATAGAGCAAGGAGCAGGTGGAAGCTAATTACAGTGATTGGGCCAGGCACCAATCAGTGGTGCACTGGCCCTTTAAATCTTAGAGAGCTGGCGCGCGCGCGCCCTAGAGAGCGGAGCCGCGCACGCCAGGACGTGACAGCCGGGGACCGGGACAGGTGAGTAGCTTGGGATGCGATTCCCGAGCGGGCGCGTCCCGCTATGCGAATCGCATCCCCGCCGGCAATGTCAGTGCAGCGCTCCCGGTCAGCGGGTCTGACCGGGGCGCTGCAGAGAGGAAAACGCTGCGAGCGCTCCGGGGAGGAGCAGGGACCCGGAGCGCTCAACGTGACACGTATGCATTTAAATGGAGGGGCACACCACCCCCGTCTCCATTCCTCACACATTGTCCGATATGTCAACTACAGGGTGCTGACCTATGGCATTGTTTGTGGGAATGCCCGCAGTTGTCGAAATTGTGGTCTGACCTATCTTCTTTAATATTGACCATTTGGGATAGACATTTGCCGTTCTCCCCAGAACCATACATTTTTCACTATCTACCTATCAGAGAATCGAATCCTCCTGATAGGGGCAAAATGCCCAAAGGTGTACACTTACTTATCTTGATTACTAAATTGTGGTTGCTTAGACATTTGCTCCAACCTACCGTGCCGACAATCGCGGAAATCTTGAAGGAATATCATTCTGTACTACATAGAGAGATGTTATTGTCCATAAGATGCTCAGAGATGCATGCAAAGACCTTTTTTAATAAATGGAAACGTTATTTGCAATATTTACCTGATGTCGGCGAACGTCACAGGATAATGGCATATTTTAAACATACCACATGGTATTTAACTGAGGCTCTCAAGGGCACACTTGGTAATCTAGAACTACCGTCTTAATATTGTATGATTCTCTACATCCTTGGTTTTCTATGGGATCCCACTCTTAGAACTCTCTGTCTGCATAATATATAGTCTGACCTTAGGTGGCCGGTATCCTAAATGGGCACGACACTGTACTCTGGGTGGGGATGGTGCAGCTTTCCTCGGGAGATTTGAGGTTTTGTTTCATAGTTGTTGCTTATTATTTCCTATATTTTGGAGGTAATCCTCCATATTACGAAAATGGATCTAGACAATACTCTCTGACCTATTATCCTGACAATGTATTGTTGTTCACTATTCTGACTGTTTACAATGCACCTTTGTCATATATGCTTTGTACATGTTCTGGATCCGTGAATAAACTATGTTTAAAAACAAAACAAAAACAAAAACAAAAAACGACCTGATCCTTATGTACAAGGGTAGGCATAAATGCACAGAGGCGGGAGGCCAGCACTTTAGAGAACAATTTCAGGTCAGAGTTTAAAAGAGCTATAGGCCTGTAGCTGGAGCAATCGTGAGGGTCTTTGCCAGGCTTAGGGATAAGCGTGATCAAGGAGTGCAAGAAGGACTGCGGGATACCATCACCATTCAAAAAGGAATTGAACAGAGATATTAGCTTAGGGAGAAGAATAGAAGAATAGGTCTTGTTGTAGAGATAAGTGAAGCCATCGGGCCCCGGGGAGCGACCCATCGGCAAGGACTTAAGTATTTCAGTCAATTCCTCAACAGTGACAGGAGCATTAAGAGATTCCCTGTCAATCACTGAGAGAACCGGTAAGCTGCACTTAGAAAGAAAGGAGTCCAGTGCCCTGGCCCTCTCCCCTGGGTCCACAGGAAGTTGAGAAGGAAGAGAATACAGTTTGGAGTAATATTCCTGGAGTAGGCGGGAGATGGAATCAGGATGATAATGAAGGGTGCCCGCTGAGTCTCTCAGGGCAGAGGGGGTCTGAGCCGCTGTACGATCACGCAGGCGCCGAGCCAGCATAGTATGTTTGGCTGCTTGGCATATAGCACTTGCCTTTCCACTTTATGGAGGGCCAAGTCTCCTAATTTTGACCGCGCAGCAAGCAAATGCCTCAGCACTGTGAGAAGGAGGGATTGAGAAGGAGGGATTCCAAGGCAGAAATCTCAGCCTTCAGTTCTCGTGAGTGAGCCAAAGCATCACGTTTTAATCTAGACCTCAGGGCGATACAATGGCCTCTGACCACCGCCTTATGAGCTTCCCACAAGATGGCTGGGGAGGACACAGAGCCCTCATTGTTTGCGAAATAGTCAGTAATGCTCGTCAGGATCGAGTCCCGAGAAGGAAGGGATTTGAGTAAGGATTCATTGAGACGCCAGTGACAGCGATGTAAAGGAGAAGCAAACGGAGAGAAGGAAACTAGGACAGGGCTATGATCCGACCAAGAAATAGGTTCCAAGGAGGCTGAGGAGAGCATGCGCACAAGAGGGAGATTCCCAAAAAGGTTCCTCTATGTCAGTGAGGGATTGGCGTGGACCGTACCGGAGGACCGGTTCTAAGTTGCTACTGGTTTTCACCAGAGCCCGCCGCAAAGCGGGATGGTCTTGCTGCGGCGGTAGCAACCAGGTCGTGTCCTCCGGTAGCGGCTCAACCTCACTGACTGCTGAGACAGGCGGGGTACAAGGGACAAGGCAAGAGCAAGGTCGGACGTAGCAGAAGGTCAGGGCAGGCAGCAAGGATCGTAGTCAGGGGCAACAGCAGAGGGTCTGGAACACTGGCTTGGAACATACACAAAAACGCTTTCACTGGCACTAGGCAACAAGATCCGGCGATACCAGGAAGGGGAAGTGGGTTTTTATAAGGCGGACGCAGGTGCAGGTAATGATTGGGCCAGGTGGCCGGCGCGCCCGTGCCCTAGGGAGCGGGGCCGCGCGCGCCAGGACTGAGCAGATGGAGGACGGGGCAGGTGAGGAGATTGGGATGCGAGCCGCATCAGCGGGTCTAACCGGGGCGCTGCATGGAGGTGAACGCCGCAAGCACTCCGGGGAGGAGCAGGGACCCGGAGCGCTCGGCGTAACAGTACCCCCCCTTTGGTCTCCCCTTCTTCTTATCTGCCTGTCTCTTTATACGAGACGAGGCCAGTGGGAGCGACTCTTGAGTCTCCCTCCAGATAACGGAGAAGTCCCAGGTTATTTCATCTACGGTAGGAACTCCAGAAGAAGTGGGAATGGGGAGGGGGGGCAGAGGGTGAATCCTGCCACGGGGCAGGGTGGTACCAGGAAGGAGGCTATGAGGAGGCAAGATCTCTGCTTGCTTTTTGCAGAAAAGATTAGAAAAGCCCTGGTAAGCCTTGGGAGGGCCCGGTAAAAGTGGAACCTAAGGGGTTAGACAAGTGGGAGCAGATGTGAGGCATCGTTTGTGACAAGAAGGACCCCAATATTTGATCTCCCCGGTGGTCCAGTCGAGGGTGGGAGCATGACGTTGGAGCCACGGCAGGCCGAGTAGAACTTCAGAGGTGCAGTTAGGCAGAACGAAAAATTTATTGGGGAGCACACAGTCCCACCGTTCCCTTTCGCTGATCTACGCAACCTTCAGGGATATAGCGTTAAAGGGAGGGGGGACCACGGCTCTTGACAAATGGTCCTCTAAACTTGGTGACTCTGATATTCCCCCCTGTTTATTGGAGGGCTTATTGGCTGTCAATGGCTCTACCCCCAGTGCACAATTAAGAGAAATTCAGTGGCGTATTCTGCACAAGGCTACGTATTGTTAGGATTCGGCAGGCTGGATGTGGATCCTCTGTGTCAGCGAGGGATTGGCGTGGACCGTACCGGTGGACCGGTTCTAAGCTGCTAGTGGTATTCACCAGAGCCTGCCGCAAAGCGGGATGGTCTTGCTGCAGCGGTAGCAACCAGGTCGTATCTACCGGTAACGGCTCAACCTCGCTGACTGCTGAGAAGGCGTAGCAGAAGGTCAGGGCAGGCGGCAAGGTTCGTAGTCAATGGTAATAGCAGAAGGTCTGGAAACACAGGTATGGCAATCACAAGAAACACTTTCACTAGGCACAAGGGCAACAAGATCTGCCAATGCTGGGAAGGGGAAGTGAGGTTATATAGAGCAAGGAGCAGGTGGAAGCTAATTACAGTGATTGGGCCAGGCACCAATCAGTGGTGCACTGGCCCTTTAAATCTTAGAGAGCTGGCGCGCGCGCGCCCTAGAGAGCGGAGCCGCGCACGCCAGGACGTGACAGCCGGGGACCGGGACAGGTGAGTAGCTTGGGATGCGATTCCCGAGCGGGCGCGTCCCGCTATGCGAATCGCATCCCCGCCGGCAATGTCAGTGCAGCGCTCCCGGTCAGCGGGTCTGACCGGGGCGCTGCAGAGAGGAAAGCGCTGCGAGCGCTCCGGGGAGGAGCAGGGACCCGGAGCGCTCAACGTGACACGTATGCATTTAAATGGAGGGGCACACCACCCCCGTCTCCATTCCTCACACATTGTCCGATATGTCAACTACAGGGTGCTGACCTATGGCATTGTTTGTGGGAATGCCCGCAGTTGTCGAAATTGTGGTCTGACCTATCTTCTTTAATATTGACCATTTGGGATAGACATTTGCCGTTCTCCCCAGAACCATACATTTTTCACTATCTACCTATCAGAGAATCGAATCCTCCTGATAGGGGCAAAATGCCCAAAGGTGTACACTTACTTATCTTGATTACTAAATTGTGGTTGCTTAGACATTTGCTCCAACCTACCGTGCCGACAATCGCGGAAATCTTGAAGGAATATCATTCTGTACTACATAGAGAGATGTTATTGTCCATAAGATGCTCAGAGATGCATGCAAAGACCTTTTTTAATAAATGGAAACGTTATTTGCAATATTTACCTGATGTCGGCGAACGTCACAGGATAATGGCATATTTTAAACATACCACATGGTATTTAACTGAGGCTCTCAAGGGCACACTTGGTAATCTAGAACTACCGTCTTAATATTGTATGATTCTCTACATCCTTGGTTTTCTATGGGATCCCACTCTTAGAACTCTCTGTCTGCATAATATATAGTCTGACCTTAGGTGGCCGGTATCCTAAATGGGCACGACACTGTACTCTGGGTGGGGATGGTGCAGCTTTCCTCGGGAGATTTGAGGTTTTGTTTCATAGTTGTTGCTTATTATTTCCTATATTTTGGAGGTAATCCTCCATATTACGAAAATGGATCTAGACAATACTCTCTGACCTATTATCCTGACAATGTATTGTTGTTCACTATTCTGACTGTTTACAATGCACCTTTGTCATATATGCTTTGTACATGTTCTGGATCCGTGAATAAACTATGTTTAAAAACAAAACAAAAACAAAAACAAAAAACGACCTGATCCTTATGTACAAGGGTAGGCATAAATGCACAGAGGCGGGAGGCCAGCACTTTAGAGAACAATTTCAGGTCAGAGTTTAAAAGAGCTATAGGCCTGTAGCTGGAGCAATCGTGAGGGTCTTTGCCAGGCTTAGGGATAAGCGTGATCAAGGAGTGCAAGAAGGACTGCGGGATACCATCACCATTCAAAAAGGAATTGAACAGAGATATCAGCTTAGGGAGAAGAATAGAAGAATAGGTCTTGTTGTAGAGATAAGTGAAGCCATCGGGCCCCGGGGAGCGACCCATCGGCAAGGACTTAAGTATTTCAGTCAATTCCTCAACAGTGACAGGAGCATTAAGAGATTCCCTGTCAATCACTGAGAGAACCGGTAAGCTGCACTTAGAAAGAAAGGAGTCCAGTGCCCTGGCCCTCTCCCCTGGGTCCACAGGAAGTTGAGAAGGAAGAGAATACAGTTTGGAGTAATATTCCTGGAGTAGGCGGGAGATGGAATCAGGATGATAATGAAGGGTGCCCGCTGAGTCTCTCAGGGCAGAGGGGGTCTGAGCCGCTGTACGATCACGCAGGCGCCGAGCCAGCATAGTATGTTTGGCTGCTTGGCATATAGCACTTGCCTTTCCACTTTATGGAGGGCCAAGTCTCCTAATTTTGACCGCGCAGCAAGCAAATGCCTCAGCACTGTGAGAAGGAGGGATTGAGAAGGAGGGATTCCAAGGCAGAAATCTCAGCCTTCAGTTCTCGTGAGTGAGCCAAAGCATCACGTTTTAATCTAGACCTCAGGGCGATACAATGGCCTCTGACCACCGCCTTATGAGCTTCCCACAAGATGGCTGGGGAGGACACAGAGCCCTCATTGTTTGCGAAATAGTCAGTAATGCTCGTCAGGATCGAGTCCCGAGAAGGAAGGGATTTGAGTAAGGATTCATTGAGACGCCAGTGACAGCGATGTAAAGGAGAAGCAAACGGAGAGAAGGAAACTAGGACAGGGCTATGATCCGACCAAGAAATAGGTTCCAAGGAGGCTGAGGAGAGCATGCGCACAAGAGGGAGATTCCCAAAAAATAGTCAATTCGGGTGTGAAGTTTGTGAGGATGGGAGTAGAAAGAAAAAGTGCCATCCGAAGGATGGTTTATACGCCATAAATCATAGAGCCCAGCTGAACAACTCAGTTGCCGAAAAAACGTGGATAAGCGTACTTGTGAAGGGGACGGTATGGAGCCCGTGATCGAGTGACGGTCTGCAGAAGGAGAAAAAAACAAGCTAAAATCCCCTCCCAGTAGCCAGGCCGCAGGAGGGTACGTTTGGAGACATGCTAGAACCCAACGCAAAAACGGAATCTGGGTAGTGTTAGGGGAGTACAGAGGAGCAGCTGCTTACCCCCCAAAGTCCCTAGCAACAGCACAAACTGACCAGAAGGGTCATCATAGGAAGAGGAGACCTGGATAGGGCAGGACCTAGAGATCAGGATTGCTACCCCCGCCACTTTTCTATCTGAGGAAGCTAAGAATGCCTGTGGGTATAGGTGTGTAAGAAAGTGAAAGGAGCCCGTCTTGTCAAAATGCGTCTCCTGAAGGTAGACAATATCAGCCTATAAGGCTACAAGTTCCCTCTGCAGCAGTTACCGCTTAGTGGGGGTGTTCAGACCCTTCACATTCAAGGAGACCCATTTAGCCATGAGGGAGTATAGAGGTGCGGAACTGCTGTGTACTAAAGTACTCACTCAAAGCTGTGGGGGCATCACAAGGCTGCCAAGAAAAGATGGGAGCACACCACCGACTTCCTGTAGACCTGAAAAAGAAAAAGGGGGAATGAAAAGATAAGGGGCCAAAGCAACAAAGGTGAGAGAAAACATTGGGAAGACAAACAGGACAGACAGACAGGAACAGCAGGATAGGGAGACTCAACAAACAAAACCTTAAATAAACCAATGGCATAAATGCCAACGGAGAGACCATTGCGGCAGTACAATACAGCCAAATACAGGAAATCCGTAACTCAGTATAAGGGATCATGGCCTTAGAGAGGGTCTGTGGAAGAACACACCAAAGGGATCACCAACCAGAGTAGAGGTCCCACTCGAAGGCCATGCTAAGGGTAACCCAACTACAGTAGCCATAGGAAGAACATTTAGCATAACTTAGCAAGACAGTAAGGCTAGGGCAAAAATATATCAATCGTGAGGGAAATGAACAGTGTAAATAAACGCAGACCTGAGACAGCAACAACTCTGAAGTCCCAAATATTATCCTCAGGGGGGTCAGCTCCAACACCTGGGGAACCAGCTTGAGAAGCCACTTGACCACCTCTTGGGCACTTCACACTGTCAGGATTCGGCAGGCTGGTGATGGATCCTCTATGTCAGTGAGGGATTGGCGTGGACCGTACCGGAGGACCGGTTCTAAGTTGCTACTGGTTTTCACCAGAGCCCGCCGCAAAGCGGGATGGTCTTGCTGCGGCGGTAGCAACCAGGTCGTGTCCTCCGGTAGCGGCTCAACCTCACTGACTGCTGAGACAGGCGGGGTACAAGGGACAAGGCAAGAGCAAGGTCGGACGTAGCAGAAGGTCAGGGCAGGCAGCAAGGATCGTAGTCAGGGGCAACAGCAGAGGGTCTGGAACACTGGCTTGGAACATACACAAAAACGCTTTCACTGGCACTAGGCAACAAGATCCGGCGATACCAGGAAGGGGAAGTGGGTTTTTATAAGGCGGACGCAGGTGCAGGTAATGATTGGGCCAGGTGGCCGGCGCGCCCGTGCCCTAGGGAGCGGGGCCGCGCGCGCCAGGACTGAGCAGATGGAGGACGGGGCAGGTGAGGAGATTGGGATGCGAGCCGCATCAGCGGGTCTAACCGGGGCGCTGCATGGAGGTGAACGCCGCAAGCACTCCGGGGAGGAGCAGGGACCCGGAGCGCTCGGCGTAACAGTACCCCCCCTTTGGTCTCCCCTTCTTCTTATCTGCCTGTCTCTTTATACGAGACGAGGCCAGTGGGAGCGACTCTTGAGTCTCCCTCCAGATAACGGAGAAGTCCCAGGTTATTTCATCTACGGTAGGAACTCCAGAAGAAGTGGGAATGGGGAGGGGGGGCAGAGGGTGAATCCTGCCACGGGGCAGGGTGGTACCAGGAAGGAGGCTATGAGGAGGCAAGATCTCTGCTTGCTTTTTGCAGAAAAGATTAGAAAAGCCCTGGTAAGCCTTGGGAGGGCCCGGTAAAAGTGGAACCTAAGGGGTTAGACAAGTGGGAGCAGATGTGAGGCATCGTTTGTGACAAGAAGGACCCCAATATTTGATCTCCCCGGTGGTCCAGTCGAGGGTGGGAGCATGACGTTGGAGCCACGGCAGGCCGAGTAGAACTTCAGAGGTGCAGTTAGGCAGAACGAAAAATTAAATTTTTTCATGGTGAAGTCCAATGCTCATGGGCAGGGGTTCAGTGCGGTAGCGCATAGTGCAGTCCAATCTTTCTCCGTTAACAGAAGAGATAGAGAGCGGTTTGACGAGACGGGTTACTGGGATGCTGAACCTATTAACAAAAGAGGCCAAAATAAAATTTCCTGCAGAACCAGAGTCCAAGAAGGCCAGAGCTGAGAAGGAGGAGTTGGCGGAAGGAGAAATCCGCACAGGCACGGTGAGACGTGGAGAAGCAGAATTCACACCAAGAGATGCCACTCCCACGTGAACAGGGTGCGTTCGTTTCCCAGACGCGGGGGACGAATAGGGCAGTCCACTAGGAAATGTTCGGTACTAGCACAGTACAGGCATAAATTTTCATCTCTGCGACGAGACCTCTCTTCATGGGTCAGGCGAGACGGATCCACTTGCATAGCCTCGTCGGCAGGAGGCACAGGGGTAGATTGCAGAGGATTCTGGGAGAGAGGTGCCCAGAGATTAAGGTCCTTTTCCTGGCGGAGCTCCTGGTGTCTTTCAGAAAAACGCATGTTGATGCGGGTGGCCAAATGGATAAGTTCAGACAGGTTAGCAGAAATTTCTCGTGCAGCCAGTACAGCTTTAATGTTGCTGGATAAGCCTTTCTTGAAGGTCGCGCAGAGGGCCTCATTGTTCCAGGATAGCTCTGAGGCGAGGGTGCGAAACTGGATGGCGTATTCGCCTATGGAAGAACTCCCTTGGACGAGGTTCAGCAAAGCAGTCTCGGCTGAGGAGGCCCGGGCTGGCTCCTCAAAGACACTACGAACTTCAGCGAAGAAGGACTGGATAGTAGCAGTGGCAGGATCGTTGCGGTCCCAGAGCAGTGTGGCCCATGACAAGGCCTTTCCAGACAGGAGACTGACCACGAAAGCCACCTAAGAACGTTTAGTGGGGAATAGGTCCGACATCATCTCCAAGTGCAAGGAACACTGGGACAAGAAGCCACGGCACAACTTAGAGTTCCCATCGAACTTGTCAGGTAGGGACAAGCGGAGTCTGGAAGTGGCGACTTTCTGCGGAGGAGAAGCAGGAGCTGGCGGAGATGGTTGCTGCTGTAGAGGCAGAAGCTGCTGTAGCATGACGGTCAACTGCAACAGCTGCTGTCCTTGTTTGGCGATCTGTTGGGATTGCTGGGCGACCACCGTGGTTAGGTCAGCGAGACTTGGCAGCGGAACCTCAGCAGGATCCATGGCCGGATCTACTGTCAGGATTCGGCAGGCTGGTGGTGGATCCTCTATGTCAGTGAGGGATTGGCGTGGACCGTACCGGTGGACCGGTTCTAAGTTGCTACTGGTTTTCACCAGAGCCCGCCACAAAGCGGGATGGTCTTGCTGCAGCGATAGCAACCAGGTCGTGTCCACCGGTAGCGGCTCAACCTCACTGACTGCTGAGACAGGCGCGGTACAAGGGACAAGGCAAGAGCAAGGTCGGATGTAGCAGAAGGTCAGGGCAGGCAGCAAGGATCGTAGTCAGGGGCAACAGCAGGGAGGAGCAGGGACCCGGAGCGCTCGGCGTAACACACATGCACTGAATGCCACACCGGTGGTAGGGGAAGAGGCGGGGAGATCAGGCCTCAATCCTGGAGTCCGGGGACCGGTATGTCTAAAGTATCACAAAATTTCGCCAAGTCCGCAAAGGACCGCAACACTGCAGAGAGCCCTTCTTTCCTAGCCTGTAAGGCGAACAGAAAGGCCCATCTATACGGTATCTGTGCAGAACGCAGAGTAGATAAGAGAGGCTGCAGCAACCTTCGTTTACGGAGTGTAATCCAGGAGAGGTCTTGGTACAGCTGGATAGGTGCGCCATCAAAATCAAAGTTCTTGAGAGAGCGTGACTTAGCCATGACCCTCTCATTCAGCTGAAAATCCGTCACACAGCATATGACATCTCTAGGTGGGCCTCTAGTTGGGCAAGGTTGCAGGGCTCAATGAGCTTTATCCAATTTAACTTTATGGGATGGAGGTTCCCCCAAAATCATGTTGAATATAGCCTCCAAGGTGATGTGGAGATCCTCAGCCTGCATAGCCTCCAGGAGCCCCCGTACTCGAATGTTATTACGCCGACCCCTGTTATCAAGGTCCATCCACCCTGCTAGAGACATGCTGAAGGTCCATACGCATGCCAGCAATTTCCACCCTGCAGGCGTCTTTAACTTTAGTAATCAGTGCCTTAAAATCTTCTTTAGAGGGCAGATGAGAGAGAAGCAAACTAAAGTCCATAGTTAAAGGGGTAGAGGCAGGGATTCCAGAACATGCAATATCCGAGCCAAAGTGAGGTGCTCCTGTGTTCGGGGGTCTATTCTGTGTTGCGGCACTAACTTCAGCGCAGCGTACCACTGCAGCTCCCGCCGAACGGGATCGCAATGCGCGCGGGTGCAGGGGAAACCTGCGGGGAGACCAAGGCAGGGGACTCGCTGAAGTACCTGACGATCCCACGGGCAGCAGATGGAGGCACGGGTCCGGTCTGCAGGGTCTTCCTACGCCTGCGGGCACCCCTCCCCATGAGTGGAAGCACTGTGGGTTCTAATTTAGCTATTTAAACGGCCACGAGGTGTTAAATCAGGCGGCCATCTTCGGCTGCGGTAAGCCACGCCCCTCCACATTGCAGAATTTCAGTGGCGGACAATTCTGCCACTGAAATTGTTCAGCACAAAGAAAGAACAGTATGCCCCGCGGTCCTACCACCGAAGTATTTTCGGCGGCAGCCGCCTGACAGAATCTCCACTCTCGGAATTAAGAGAGCAGAGATTTTGATGTGTGAACGTACCCTTAAGACAGATGACCCCTAGTGGTGGCTATTTTCATAATTTTTTTTTTTTTTTGTAAAATTGTTTTTTTTTTTTTTATAAATGTATATTTAAAAAAGAAATATCAGTAGTACTACAAAATTTACAAAAGTTTTTCACAATGACAGTGCCTCTTTAAGCTTCCTACTTGCTGATAGTATAGTGTGAGTAATGGGACTATCCTATAAAATGCAGCTTCAAACTGTATTCCCGACTTAGCATTACTAGATAAGTGGTCAAAGCAAGGCGGCATTCATTGTTTCGAAATTTAAAATATAGTATAGTATAGTATCAGTATTTCTGTGTTAGTGAAGATTTCAAACAGTAGGGAAGTGATATTTTACAAAATGAGTCAGCAGTGCCTGTAGGAAAAGAAAGTAGACTGGCTGCATACAGTAGCTAGAGCTATGCCCAAGTACAGTGGTCCGTCAACATACGATGGTAATTCGTTCCAAACGACCCATCATTTGTCGAATCCATCGTATGTTGAGGGATTCGTGCAATGTAAAGTATAGGAAGTTATACTCACCTGTCCCCGCCGCTCCGGACCGCGTCCTCACCACTCCCGATGCTGTCCCAGGGGCTCCCCATGCTGTCCCGCTGCTCCGGCGTCTTCTTCGGGATCCTCTGGCTTTTTCCGCATCTTCTCCGGTGTCCAGGCCTCGCTTTCTGGTGACGTTATTACGTTGCGGCGCCGGGACAGCGTGTGCAGCGCCGTAATAACGACGCCGGAAAGCAAGGCCCGGACCCCGGAGAAGATGCAGAAAACGCCGGAGGATCGCGAAGTGGACCCGGAGCAGTGGGGTTAGGTAAGTGAACCTGTTCGGGATGCTTAAACTGCTATCCGACAGCAGCTTAAGCATTTTGCGCTGTCGGATAGCAGTTAATGCGATGGCTCTGACATATAAAAGCATCGTATGTCGATTTGATCATATGTTGGGGCCATCGCGTGTCGGGGGGTTACTGTAATAAGTAGAGAGCAATCGTGATCCCATTGTGAAGGGCTCTACTATAACCCCATACTGAGGTAGATTTATTAAATCCTGTCCAGCCAATCAGGTTGCCTATTTTATTTTTAAAAGGGAATCTGAAAAATAAAAGAAGCGATCTGATTGGTTGCTATGGGCAACTAGTCAACTTTTCCTTTACACAGGTTTTGATAAATCTATCCTAATGTGTCCAGTTCTGGAGTCCTCCCTTCTAACAAGATGTCTAAAGACTGGCTACAAAAATGGTGGACAGTTATAAATGTAAAATTTATCAGGAAAAATTTATATATGCTTATTCTTGAGAATAGCGAAAGGGATGGGGGAGGAATAATTACAATCTTTAACCACTTTCTGAGTGTGTATGGTGAAAGCCAGGCCCATGCCATACCCAGCACCTCCTGGCTGCTATCTGCTTCTTTGTTTTTTAAATGTATTTTTTATTAAATTTAACAGGGTAGCATATTCTTACAAATTATAAGTCTATTATGAGAGAAGGTATACAAGAACTTAAGCAAACATAAAAAAACAAAAGCAGTGACATTAGAGTGATAGACAGATCTTCACATTTCCAAGTGTACTTTGGATGTTATTCTGTTCCCGATTACAGTGTGCCTTTTTTTTCCATATGACATCGACATGGCCCTGGATTCCTGCAATCTTCAGTCACTAATTTTTCTCCTCGCTTCTTCTGGAAGCAGTTCTTTACCTTCCCTATATGGTGGGGCTTAGATCCTTCTCTGTCAACCCTTCCAGTGACAAATCTTTCTGGCCTAATGTTGCTCCTAATGGGTTTCTTGCTTTCACGTTGGCCATTACCCTTTGGTCCATTCTGCCCTACGTAATGGTCCATCTATTCTGCCCTTATAGTTTTAGGTTTTTATGTTAGGATAGATATACAATGCTCTCGAAAAGTTTTCAGACCCTTTTTCTTTTCGACATTTTAATAAGTTGCGGATTTGTGCTAAAATAGAAAAAAATGCTGTGTTTACATATTACACAAAGGATAAGTGAAAAATCACTGGATCACCCTTCAATAGATGTTTTTCTTCAAATTTTCTGAACCAATTTTCTGTGGGATTTTGCCGTCAAATTTATTTATTGATTTTTTTTATTTCCCGCCCTGGCCTGCATGCCTGTGACTCACGGTGCCGCAGGGGGGAAGGGAAGCTTGTGCACTGTGCACACATGGTTCCCTGCCTGAGAGGAGAAGAACTGGCCGTGGAAGCTACGCCGGATTCCCGTGCCGGCTTGCAAGTACTGTACCCTTTCCACCCCCGTTATCCCTTCTCAACCCTGTCTCCCTCCCCCCTTCATCCATGTTCACCCGTTCACCCTTCTGTTATCCTTGTCCACCCCTTGTCCATTCCTGTCACCCATGTTCACCACCATATTCCCCCCTCTGTCCCTATGTCACCCCTCTTTTATCCCCCTTGTCCACCCCCACCCCCCGTGTCCACCCTCCTGACATCCATGTCCATCTTGGCCACCCCTCTGTCACCCCTGTCCATCCTCCTGTCACCCATGTTGACCCCCCTGTCCACCCCCCAGTCTACTCAGTCAACCATGTTCACCCCCCAGTCTACCCCCTGTCACCCATGTTCACCCCCCTATTGACACCTCTTTTATGCCCCTTGTCATCCTTGTCCCCCCCCCCTGTCTCCCATGTCCACCTCCTGTCATCCATGTCCACCACTCTGTCACCCCTGTCCATCCCCTTGTTACCCATGTTAACACCCCTCTGACCACCCCCCAGTCCACCCCTCTGTCACCCATGTCCACCCCTATTCACTCTGTCACTCCTGTCCACCCATCTTTTATCCCCTTGTCCACCCCTCTGACCACCAGGTCCACCCTCCTGTCATCAATGTCCACCTTGGCCACCCCTCTGTCACCCCTGTCCATCCCCCTGTCACCCATGTTCACTCCTCTACACCCCTCTGCCACCCATGTACACTCCTCTACACCCCTCTGCCACCCCCTACACCCCTCTGTCAACCATGTACACCTTTCTACACCCCTCTGTTACCCCTTTACACCTTTATGCCCCAGGGGAATCTAGAGGCTGATGCTGGAAAAGTGCGGAGCCTAATAGGTTTGTTTTGCAGGTTTAACAGTGAAATGGTGAACAATTGTGGCGATGATGGCCTGGACCAGATGGAGAAGAAAAGGGAACTACGCTGATTAGAGAAGACGTAATTTGTGAGTAGCTGTATAAAGCAGCACTGTAATCTACACACCCATAGATAAATAGATATTGTGCATTGCAGCCTTTTCCCTCTTTTTTTTTGCAACTTCGATAGGGGTGCCTCGCGGAAAAAAAAAATTCAGAGGGGTGCCCCAAGCCGAAAAAGGTTGGGAAACACTGTTCTACATTGTTGCATGAGAAAATCCATTTTATGAAATACTAACCACGGCTAGTCTAGTACCTTTGACCAGGGTTCTTTAACCCCTTAAGGACATAGGGCGTATCCATACGCCCCCGTTTCCAAGTCCTTAAGGACCGAGGGCGTATGGATACGCCCTGAGCATTTCCGGCCCCCACCGCTAGCCGGAGGGGAGCCGGAGCCGGATGCCTGCTGAAATCGTTCAGCAGGCATCCCGGCATATCGCCCAGGGGGGTCATTATGTCCCCCCATGTCGGCGATTGCCGCAGATCGCTGGACAATTCAGTCCAGCGATCTGCGGCAGATTCCGGGTCAATCGGGTCTCCAGTGACCCGATGACCCGGAATTACTGGCTGATCGGGGCCGTCAGAGACGGCCCCGAACAGCCAGAGGCAGCAGGGGTGAGGTGGCACTGGTGCCACCTCACGATCGCCCTGATTCGTCGGCCGGATTACCGGCCGACGAATCAGGGCGCCTGCTGCGGGTGTCACTCCCGCAACCCGCTCCGCCCCTCTTCCGGAGGACGTGAGCGGGTGCGGGAAGACGACCCCCGGTGCTGGGGACCCCGATCCCCGGCGCCCCTGTTGGGATCGGGGCCCCAGGAGCAGCGGCGGCGGCGGAGACGACGAGGGACTGACCTGTGCTGCTGGATCGTTGGAGGTGAGTGACAGCCTCCTGCTGTTGCTTAGCAACAGCTCCCAGCATGCAACAAGGGCATGCTGGGAGCTGTAGTTATGCAACAGCAGGAGGCAGACCACCACAACTCCCAGCATGCCCTTATGGGCATGCTGGGACTTGTAGTTTTGCAACAGCTGAAGGCACATTCTTTCTATGAAAAAGTGTACCTTCAGCTGTTGTGTAACTACAACTCCCAGCTTGCACAATCAGCTAAAGTGCATGCTGGGAGTTGTAGTGGTGCATCTGGTGGTTGCATAACTACAACTCCCAGCATGCCCGTTGGCTGTCGGTGACTGCTGAGAGTTGTAGTTTTGCAACTGCTGAAGGCACACTGAGTTAAGTAGTAAACCAGTGTGTCTCCAGCTGTTGCATAACTACAATCCCCAGCATCCCCAGCCAATGTAGTATGCCTCCGGCTGTTGCATAACTACAAGACCCAGCATGCCCTTCCGCTGTCCGTACATGCTGGGGGTTGTAGCTTTTGCAACAGCTGAAGGCACACTGGTTGCAAAACACTGAGTTTGTTACCAAACTCGGTGTTTCACAACCTGTGTGTCTCCAGCTGTTGCAAAACTACAACTCCCAGCATGCACTGATAGACCGTACATGCTGGGAGTTGTAGTTTTGCAACAGCTGGATGTTCCCCCCCCCCCCCCAATGTGAATGTACAGGGTACACTCACATGGGCGGAGGATTACAGTAAGTATCCGGCTGCAAGTTTGAGCTGCGGCAAATTTTCTGTCGCAGCTCAAACTGCCAGCGAGAAACTACTGTGAACCCCCCGCCCATGCGACTGTACCCTAAAAACACTACACTACACTAACACAAAATAAAATAAAAAGTAAAAAACACTACATATACACATACCCCTACACAGCCCCCCTCCCCTCCCCAATAAAAATGAAAAACGTCTGGTACGTCACTGTTTCCAAAACGGAGCCTCCAGCGGTTGCAAAACTACAACTCCCAGCATGCACTGATAGACCGTCCATGCTGGGAGTTGTAGTTTTGCAACAGCTGGATGTTCCCCCCCCCCAATGTGAACGTACAGGGTACACTCACATGGGCGGAGGATTACAGTAAGTATCCGGCTGCAAGTTTGAGCTGCGTCAAATTTTCTGCCGCAGCTCAAACTGCCAGCGAGAAACTACTGTGAACCCCCGCTCGTGTGACTGTACCCTAAAAACACTACACTACACTAACACATAATAAAATAAAAAGTAAAAAACACTACATATACACATACCCCTACACAGCCCCCCTCCCCTCCCCAATAAAAAGGAAAAACGTCTGGTACGCCACTGTTTCCAGAACGGAGCCTCCAGCTGTTGCAAAACAACTACTCCCAGTATTGCCAGATAGCCACTGACTGTCCAGGCATGCTGGGAGTTTTACAACAGCTGGAGGCCCCCTGTTTGGGAATCACTGGCGTAGAATACCCCTATGTCCACCCCTATGCAATCCCTAATTTAGGCCTCAAATGCGCATGGCACTCTCACTTTGGAGCCCTGTCGTATTTCAAGGCAACAGTTTAGGGCCACATATGGGGTATCGCCGTACTCGGGAGAAATTGGGCTTCAAATTTTGTGGGGTATTTTTTGCTATTACCCTTTTTAAAAATGTAAAATTTTTGGGAAAACAAGCATTTTAGGTAAAAAAAAAAATTTTTTTTTACATATACAAAAGTCATAAAACACCTGTGGGGTATAAAGGTTCACTTAACCCCTTGTTATGTTCCCCGAGGGGTCTAGTTTCCAAAATGGTATGCCATGTGTTTTTTTTTTGCTGTCCTGGCACCATAGGGGCTTCCTAAATGCGGCATGCCCCCAGAGCAAAATTTGCTTTCAAAAAGCCAAACGTGACTCCTTCTCTTCTGAGACCTGTAGTGCTCCAGCAGAGCACTTTTCACCCCCATGTGGGGTGTTTTCTGAATCGGGAGAAATTGGGCTTCAAATTTTGGGGGGTGTTTTCTGCTATTACCCTTTTTAAAAATGTAAAAATTTTGGGAAACCAAGCATTTTAGGTAAAAAAAAATAAAAAATGTTCACATATGCAAAAGTCGTGAAACACCTGTAGGGTATTAAGGTTCACATTACCCCTTGTTACGTTCCCCGAGGGGTCTAGTTTCCAAAATGGTATGCCATGTGTTTTTTTTTTTGCTGTTCTGGCACCATTTGGGCTTCCTAAATGCGGCATGCCCCCAGAGCAAAATTTGCTTTCAAAAAGCCAAATGTGACTCCTTCTCTTCTGAGACCTGTAGTGCGCCAGCAGAGCAATTTTCACCCCCATATGGGGTGTTTTCTGAATCGGGAGAAATTGGGTTTCAAATTTTGGGGGGTATTTTCTGCTATTACACTTTTTAAAAATGTAAAATTTTTGGGAAACCAAGCATTTTAGGTAAAAAAAATATATATTTTTTTTACATATGCTAAAGTCGTGAAACACCTGTGGGGTATTAAGGTTCACTTTACCCCTTGTTACGTTCCCTGAGGAGTCTAGTTTCCAAAATGGTATGCCATGTGTGTTTTTTTGCTGTTCTGGCACCATAGGGGCTTCCTAAAGGTGACATGCCCCCCAAAAACCATTTGACGCTCCTTCCCTTCTGAGCCCTCTACTGCGCCCGCTGAACAATTAACATAGACATATGAGGTATGTGCTTACTCGAGAGAAATTGGGTTTCAAATACAAGTAAAAATTTTCTCCTTTTTACCCCTTTCAAAAATTCAAAAATTGGGTCTACAAGAAAATGCGAGTGTAAAAAATGAAGATTTTGAATTTTCTCCTTCACTTTGCTGCTATTCCTGTGAAACACCTAAAGGGTTAATACACTTACTGAATGTCATTTTGAATACTTTGGGGGGTGTAGTTTTTATAATGGGGTCTTTTATGGGGCATTTCTAATATGAAGGCCCTTCAAATCCACTTCAAACGTGAACTGGTCCATGAAAAATAGCGAGTTTGAAAATTTTGTGAAAAATGTCAAAATTGCTGCTGAACTTTGAAGCCCTCTGGTGTCTTCCAAAAGTAAAAACTCATAAATTTTATGATGCAAACATAAAGTAGACATATTGTATATGTGAACCCCAAAAAAATATATTTTGAATATCCATTTTCCTTACAAGCAGAGAGCTTCAAAGTTAGAAAAATGCAAAATTTTCATTTTTTTCATCAAATTTGGTGATTTTTCACCAAGAAAGGATGCAAGTTACCATAAAATTTTACCACTAAGTTAAAGTAGAATATGTCACGAAAAAACAATCTCGGAATCAGAATGATAACTAAAAGCATTCCAGAGTTATTAATGTTTAAAGTGACAGTGGTCAGAATTGCAAAAAACGCTCCGGTCCTTAAGGTGAAAAAGGGCTCGGTCCTTAAGGGGTTAAAACTCACTCAGATCACTCCATTTTCTCATTCTAGTGTGGATTTACACTGAAAGGTCAGGTGTGTCAAATAAACTGGCTATTCAGTGTACAGTTTTACAAGTTACAATGGTCTTAGGCTACATTCACACTGCCAGTTGTCTCCAGCAGTGTGAAGCCCGTTATTTTAGGATCGAGAAAAGCCGTAGAAAAAAATTGTGCTTGCACCATCTTTCTCTGGATTTTCTCTCCGAAAATAATGGCGACCGACAGACCCCATTGACTATAGTGGGATCCATCGGGATCTGTTATTGGCCGATATGACCCGTCAAAATTAAGGCCATCAAACTGAAAAAGTTTGGCGGGGCATGCCTGCAGTGTGAAAGGGGCCTTAAAGGGATTGTCCAGGGAGAAGAAAAGGTTCTACTTGGTGTTTACTTCTGCCCTCTGCCCATCTCGTAAGTATACCTTTCAAGACGAGAGGGGGTTTGAGCCAGTTACTATCATTGCGTGCGGGTGAAACTAGGCCTGCACATGATAACTAATAGCTGCAGAAGATTGCTGATGTGCAGCTATTGGGCATCGTGCGTGGGTGTGAATGTTTCTGCATATGATGTTTTTGACTAGCACCTGCCCCCTCTCATCTCGAAAGATATACTTTCGAGACAGGCAGCGGACGGAAGTAAGCACCTGGAGCAAAACTTGTAGGACTTTTTCTGCTCCCCGGACAATTCAGAATATTAATTTGTCCCTGTTTGCAATTATGACCGCTTCCAATCTTCTAGGAAGAACTTTTAAAATTTTATGTGTGTTTGTGGGATTTTTTGCCCATTCTTCCACAACAGCATTTTTTAGGTCAGGCACGGATATTGGATAAGAGGGCTTGGCTCAGAATCTGTTTTATTTTATCCCAAAGGCGTTACCTGGAGTAGAAGTCAGGGCTCTGTGAAAGCCAGTCAGGTTTTTCCCATACCAAACTAACCCATCTACGCCTTTATGGACCTTGCTTTGTGCACTGGAGCACAGCCATCCTGGAATAGAAAAGGGTCGAACCCAACTAAAAAAGTTAGAAGTATACAATCTTCCAAAATGTCTAAGTATGCAAAAGCATTAAGATTTCCCTTCACTGGAACTAAGAGGGCCAATCCCTTAAATGGGCACTATCGGATTCAAAAACTTTTAATATGTTGTACATCTTGGCAAAACATTAACTTTTCTAATATACTTAATAAGAAATTTTTATAAAATTTTTATAGAAATCATGGCTTTGTCCAAGCTGAAGCACAGGCATGGACAAAGTCCAGTAAATGAAGGTGGGCTAGTACTTCTCTGTGCTCTCTATTGTGTCTGATAGGACAGGAGAGAGCACAGAGGAGTGCTATCAGACAGGAGAGAGCACAGAGGAGTACTATCAGACAGGACAGAGCATAGAGGAGTACTATCAGACAGGAGAGAGCACAGAGGAGTAATATCAGACAGGAGAGAGCACAGAGGAGTGCTATCAGACAGGAGATAGCACAAAAGAGTGCTATTAGACAGGAGAGAGCATAGAAATGTGCTACCACACAGGAGAGAGCACAGGGGAGTACTATCAGACAGGAGAGAGCACAGAGGAGTCCTATTAGACAGGAGAGAGCACAGAGGAGTGCTCTCAGACAGGAGAGAGCCCAGGGGAGTACTATCAGACAGGAGAGAGCACAGAGGAGTACTATTAGACAGGAGAGAGCACAGGGGAGTGCTATCAGACAGGAAAGAGCACAGAGGAGTCCTATAAGACAGGAGAGAGCACAGAGGAGTGCTGGCCCACCCTCACTTACTGGACTTTGTCCAGGCCTGTGCTTTAGCTTGGACAAAGCCATGATTTTATAAGCCATGATTTCTATAAAAAGGAAATAAAATTTTCTAATGAAGTATATTAGAAAAGTTAAAGAGTACCTATCTTGATTTTTTTTTATATGTTAGAGCTGATTGTATATAGAACAACTTTGGTAGAAACAAGCAAAATCAGCTCTCCCACAACGGACCAACTGCAGCTTGGACAGGTGCGGATTCACCGATACGTAATCAAGAAGAAGGAAGTCCAGCGCAGTTATTCCAACAGATATGCGGTTTATTTCATGCAAGCAGGACACAAGACAATCGTGGAGGTGATGCGTTTCAGCCGGTGGCACCCGGCTTAACTCATACATGAGTAACACTATACACTGACTGACTATTCTGTACAGTCAGTCACACTGTCACTTCATATCTGTGGGACACAGCTGAAGCAAATAAATGGCAGTGGTAGATGGCTGTGGCCTGCTGCCAGGGGCAATATGCCTGGGGTTTGTGGCCCATAATATATGGGCCCTGGGGCAACTATTGGCAACACAGAGGAGCCTACAACAGTTCTATGGGGGATCATATTAGCACAGAGAGGCCAATTTGCCGCATATAGTTGTTGTAGGCCCCTCTGTGCTAATAGTTGCCCACATATAATTGTCATAGGCTCCTCTGTGCTAATAGTTGCCCCAATATAGTTGTTGTAGGCCTCTCTGTGCTAATAGTTGCCCCCATATAGTTGTAGGCCCATCTGAAAGGGATCTACAACAACTACATGGGGGCCAACTATTAAGTGAGAAACCTACAATTACTATATGGGGGTAACTATTAAAAGGAACCTGTCACTACTTTTTACCCCTGTAATCAATAGCAACAGGTTCTATAGCTGTACGTAAGTGTTCCTACCATATTTTATGTCTGGAGTGATGGCTGTAATAAATGCCCTGCCCTGTATGTAAATTCTCATTAAGTAGTTTCCTAAGCGGTGTGCCGTTTGCACATAGTCACTGCACCCAGGGCTGTAACCACTCCACTTCATTCCTAATCATACCTACATAGGCGTGATTGACAGCCCGGGCATGATGAAATTATTCCCTGCTCTCTTCTGTATTGCCCGTAGGCTGCACTAACTTGTCACACTCATCACTGATGATGATGAGTGTGACATGTTAAACTTTTCATTGGCTTCTCAACATAATCAGACCACAGGTGTGCACGTAATGGGTGGCTTTTCATTGGCGCACTTTATTTTAACAGATAATGTATTATGAAGCCAGAAAAAAATTATATGTAGGGCACAATTGAAAAAAATATATGGAACTAAGCAAATTTGTGGGGCAATATATTTTTAAGCATTCACAATACAGTAAAACTGACACGCAAACCTTATTCTGTGGGTCAGTATGATTCCAATGATACCAAACTTGGAAAATTAATGTTTCACTTTATGGTTAAAAAAAAATGTGGAAACTTGAACAAAAAAAAAAATGTTCTCATTTCCGTGTTCTGATCACTATAACTTTTGTATTTTTCTATCTACGGAGCTGTGTTAGGGTTATTTTTGCACAAGTTTTTAATGGTAACACACTTTGTGTAGTTCTGGCTTTTTGATCACTTTTTATTATATTTTTCTAGGAACGGTCGTGACCAAAAATCAGCAATTTTGCATGTACGCCATTGACCGTTTATTTTAAAAATGGGAAAAGAGGGGTGATTCAAATTTTTATTAGGGGGGATTTTCTTTAAAGGGGAACTCCGGTGGAAAAAAAAAATTTCAAATCAACTGGTGCCAGAAAGTTAAACAGATTTGTAAATCACTTCTATTTAAAAATCTTAACCCTTCCAGTACTTATCAGCTGCTTTATACTACAGATATACTACAGAGAAATTTGTGAAGTTATTTTCAGCCTTACAACAGTGCTCTCTGCTGACACCTCTGTCTGTGTCAGGAACTGTCCAGAGCAGGAGAGGTTTTCTATGGGGATATGCTTCTAATCTGGACAGTTCCTGACAAGGACAGAGGTGTCAGCAGAGAGCACTGTTGTCAGACTGGAAAGAACTTCACAAATCTCTCAGTTTTTTACAGCAGCTTATAAGTACTGGGAGGATCAAGATTATTTAATATAAGTAATTTACAAATCTGTTTAACTTTCAGGTACCAATTGATTTGAAAACATTTTTTTTTCTACTTGTTTCCTCCGGAGTTCCCCTTTAACTATATTATCTGCGGAGGTGCCACCTAGACACCAGGGATTACTGGCCTTTAATGTTTAAATGCCACAAACGCTGTCTCAGATGTCAGTCATTACTGTCAGATGTCAGCTGCTGATAACAGCAGGTATCCATCTGTTATGACATGGACCCGACTCGTGGGCCCGCAACATATTCCCCTCACCCAAACAAAGAAATACATGTATGTCATGGGTCCGAAAGGGGATAAAGCTTGATTTGTAAAGATTACAGCCATCATTCCAGGACAAAGAAACATGGTTGGGACACTTACGTACAGCTATAGGACTGCTGCTATTGGTTACAGGGGGTAAAGAAGTAGCACTATTAGCACAGAGTGAACCTACAACAACTATATGGGGACACAGAATGGGCTTACAACTATATGGGAGGCACAAACGGGCACTATTACTGTAAGGGGCAATACGCATGGGGAGTTTGTAAAGAGGTAGGTATTTTTGTGCTGAATAAAGGAACTTAAAGAAGATATCCCATGCAGCAAAGAAAAAAAAAAATACCTAGCCATTCCATAGTATATTCACCTACCACCTCTCTGACATGTTTGTGATTTTTTTTCCGCCCCCCATTCACCAGCTATTCAGCTCATAAATTCCAGTTACTTCCTGGTTATGGTGGCTATGCCTGTGATCTCAAAGACTACATTTCCCTGCATGCATTGCTCACATTTCCTGCTCTCAGCTGCCTTAGCAGAGAGCTTGTTACCACCCCTAACTTATGTTAGCCACTCCCACATAACACTGAGCTCCAATCATAGCCCTATACAGCAGGGTGGCCACGAGGAAACAAAATGTTATCTCAGTGCTCAGAGAGAGGGACCCTGGAGTGGAAGCTGCAGTTTTACACTGTAAAATCACTCCCTCCCCCTCCTCCTCTCAGTGAAATAGCTTTACACTGGCACAATCACCTCCCCCTCCTCTGCCCTGCACTCCTCTCTCCCCAGTGCTCAGAGTGACCACTCTACTCTCCCTCCCCTCCATTCTCAGTGTGACAGCCCTACGCTGGCAGCTCCCTCCCCTCCCCCCTCTCCTCAGTTATCAGTGTAAAAACATTAGCAAGGAGAGGGGAGAGAACTATGATCTGTATCAGCCGGCATATAGGCAGTGCTGCTCAGCCAATCACTGCAGAACAGAGGCTGGACAGTGTGAATATTCATCAGATGGGAGGGGCTAAGGCCCGAGCTCAGGGAGCTCTCTGCAGCACAGGGGTTTTCTGGGTAATTGTCACGTCACGGCCCCTGGATGCTGCTGATAACAGCCTGAATAGGGGGTCGAAAGTCATGAAAACCTGGAACAGCTGAATTTCCTGTCAGACAGAAGAATGCAGATAAAGCTTGTTTCTAAGCAGCATTGGTAATGGAAGTGATTTACAAACCTATATAACTTTACCTTCTGCACTAAAAGCTGAACAATTGTTTACTGTGAGACTTGTCCTTTAAGTTTGTCTGGCAGGTTCTGTGGAAGAAATCCAGAAGAAATCTTCATGGTTGGCTAAGCAGGATAGTGAAGAAAAGAAAGTGAACAACTCTGATTAAAGAAGGTGTCACCTGTGTGTCCTTTAACAAAACTACACTGTAATCATTTAATGGTCTGAAGAGTGCTTGTGTACTATATGAAAGGGCTCATTTACATCACAGTTTTCAACAAAACCAGATAAGCTGAATGGAGTCACTTGCTCTTTCAAATGAATGGGCTGCAAATGGTTCCGGCAGCGTCCGGTTTTCAAATTCACTGGTCGGATCGGACCCAAGCCGCAGCCCATTCATTTGAATGAGCTGGCTCATTTTTGGTCCGTATCTGATTTTATTGCAAGACAGAAAACTGTGGTCTGCAGCGGTTTCAGTCCGACAACAAAACCGGATACAGCCCAAAAAATTAGCCAACCGGAGTCACCAGCTGACTGTGTTCGGCTCATTCAAATTAATGGGGTGTGGCAGGCGTCTGGTGGTGATACGGCAGCAGCTGGTTTTCATATTCTCCATTCCAATTCCCCAAAACATAATGTGAATGCACCTTAACCCTTTAAGGACTGAGCCCTTTTTCACCTTAAAGACTGAGCCCTTTTTCACAATTCTGACCACCTTCACTTTAAGCGTTAATAACTCTAAAACGCTTTTACCGAATATTCTGATTCTGAGATTATTTTTTCGTGACATATTCTACTTTATTTGGTGGTAAATTTTCGGCGTTACTTGCATCCTTTCTTGGTGAAAAATTTCATGAAAATGTTAAATTTTTCTAACTTTGAAGCTCTCTACTTGTAAGGAAAATGGATATTCCAAATATTTTTTTTTTATTCACAAATTCAATATGTCCACTTTATGTTGGCATCATAAAATGGACATATTTTTACTTTTTGAAAAAATTTGAGGGCTTCAAAGTAGAGCAGCAATTTTCCAAAATTTCATGAAAATTGCAAAATCTGAAGGGACAGATGTTACAGAACTACAACTCCCAGCATGCCTGGGTGGTCTAGGCATGCTGAGAGTTGTAGTTTGGCAACATCTGGAGGGCTACCGTTTGGGCACCACTGTAACAGTGGTCACCAAACTGTGACCCTCCAGATGACCAGGCATGCTGGGAGTTGCAGTCCGGCCTTCCTAGTGGTTGCCACAGTAAAGATCACATTACTTTCACTTTAATTTCTCCCCCCCACCGGCAGAACGGGGGGTTTCCATGGCAAGTCGCCCATAGCAACCAACAGAAGCCTATTTACAAATGAAAGCTGAAATCTGGTTGCTATGGGCAACTGCTCCACTGTTCCTTTGCACAAAGTTTGATCAATCTCCCCCATGGTGTACTTAGTACAGTAATACAGTATCTTGGGTTAAAAATATTGCACTAATTGTGAGTCCACATCTTCATTCCTGCATCCATTTTCAGAACCCTTCATATTAGATTTGCCTTTATCTTTAAAGGGGTTCTCCGGTGCTTATACATCTTATCGCATCTTATGCCGTATACATGATCACGGGGGTCCCCAGCGGCGGGACTCCCGCGATCAGGCATCTTATCCCCTATCCTTTGGATAGGGGATAAGATGTTTAAGCACCGGAGAACCCCTTTAAAGGGGTTATCCACCATAAGGTGATTTTAGTATGTACCTGGCAGACAGTAATGGACATGATTAGGAAGGATCTGCTCTTGTCTTGGGGATAAATGGCTATGTTGTGAGATTACCATAACACAGTGCCTAGCTTTTTGTGAACTGGTATTTCCTTTTTGATTTTTCTTCTTTGCCTACAAATCCCATAATTCCATTTTCCTCGCTCCCACACATCAGCCACCTCACCCATTGAAACATAAATGAGTTGCATCTATTCAAAAGACCTATGGTTTTCAATCAGGGTGCCTACAGCTGTTGCATTAGTTGCAGTTTGATCTCTTACACACCAAGCGATCGCTCCACCCATTGAAGCAGACAGGCTCCCTGTCATCAGCTGACTAGTGAGTTAGGTCTCGTCCGCATTGCAACCTGTGGAAAATCTGAGACAACAGTAATTTTGTATGCTGTTAAAAATAAATATTGGAGTGCAAATCACCGAAGAATTGTGAGAAAACCGTCACACACAGGTATAGACACTATATTATGAACTACACTAACTTTACAGCCCCTATAGCATAGTCAAATAAAACATTTTTCTGGAATACCCCATTAAGGTTCAGATTATTCTTATTTAGGTGTGTCTTCACTTTAATGCATGATGGATGAGAGGTATCCTGAAGTTTTCTAAGGGAGCTCCGCTTTCAAACCCATGTGACTCTCCATTGCAAACTGCCATTTGTGCGTTATGCTTAAGAGTTACAGCTTTTGTATGCGGTCCACACATTGAACTGTTAAATACACCTCTCTCCATCTCCCTGCAAAGGTGTTTCTGATGGTGATATCTGATTAAAGACTCCATTAAAAGTTTTTTTCAGGAAATGTGCAGGACACCCCCAGCGCCGCAGCTGTCAAATCTTCCAGTCCTGTTATGATAGCCTCCAGTTACCTTCTGACCCATCCCCATTACCCATATTTTTATTGCCACAAAAGAGAGTATAGTTGCCACTTCTATGATAAATTAACAATGTTTTAATATGACAGCCCCTTCTTTAACCCCTTCCCGACCTATGACATACCTGTACGTCATGGGTGGCAAGGTGTTCCCGACCCATGACATACAGGTACGTCATGAACATTTTTGCCGCTACTCGCGGCATCCCGCAGCGCCCGGTAAGATGGTGGCTATCACTGATAGCCAGCCATCTTACCATGCGACCACGGGGGGTTTTACCCGGCCATGCGGTGTCCCGAGCGGTACCGGCGCGAGCGGCGTCCTCCAGGCGGTCCCGGCGGCGCTGCGTCCCGACGGTGAGTTTCCGGCAGCAGGGCGGCATCTTCATTGGCAGCAGTGAGATCGCCGTAAAGCGATCTCACTGCTGCCTCTGGGAGTTTCAAAACTGCAACTCCCAGCATGCCCAGACAGCCTTTGGCTTTCTGGGCATGCTGGGAGTTGTAGTTTTGCAACATCTGGAGGTCCACAGTTTGGAGACCACTGTATAATGGTCTCCAATCTGTGCTCTTCCAGATGTTGCAAAACTACAACTCCCAGCATGCTCAGTCTGTCCAGGCATGCTGGGAGTTGTAGTTCTCTAACATCTGGAAGAGCACAGATTGGAGACCATTATACAGTGGTCTCCAAACTGTGGACCTCCAGATGTTGCAAAACTACAACTCCCAGCATGCCCAGACTGCCCAAGCATGCTGGAAGTTGTAGTTCGGCAACATCTGATCCTTCAGATATTGCCGAACTACAACTTCCAGCATGCCTGGGCAGTCTGGGCATGCTGGGAGTTGTAGTTTTGCAACAACTGGAGGCACACTAGTTGGGAAACATTGTCCGTTTCCTACCTCAGTGCCTCCAGCTGTTGCAATTGTTGCAAAACTATAACTCCCAGCATGCACTGACAGACCATGCATGCTGGGAGTTGTAGTTTTGCAACAGCTGGAGGCACACTGGTTTGGAAACACTAAGTTTGGTTGCAAAACACTTGAAAGTTTATTACTTAACTTAGTGTTTCCAAACCAGTGTGGCTCCAGCTGTTGCAAAACTACAACTCCCAGCATGCACGGAAAGCCAAAGGGCATGCTCGGAGTTTGCAACAGCTGGATGTTTGCCCCCCTCCCCCCCAATGTGAATGTACAGGGTACACTGACATGGGCGGAGGTTTACAGTGAGTGCTGCAAGTTTGAGATGGCGCAAATTTTGCGCTGCAGCTCAAACTCCCAGCGGCAAACTTGCTGTGAACCTCTGCCCATGTGACTGTACCCTAAAAACACTACACTACACTAACACTATCCTAAAATTAAAAACACTACATATACACATACCCCTACACAGCCCCCCTCCCCAAAAAAATGAAAAACGTCTGGTACGCTAGTGTTTCCAAAACGGAGCCTCCAGCTGTTGCAAAATAATAACTCCCAGTATTGCCGAACAGCCATTGACTGTCCAGGCATGCTGGGAGTTTTGCAACAGCTGGAGGCACCCTGTTTGGGAATCATTGGCATAGAATACCCCTATGTCCACCCCTATGCAAATCCCTAATTCAGGCCTCAAATGCGCATGGCGCTCTCTCACTTCGGAGCCCTGTCGTATTTCAGGGCAACAGTTTTGGGACACATATGGGGTATCGCCGTACTCGGGAAAAATTGCCTTACAAATTTTGGGGGGCTTTTTCTTCTTTAACCCCTTATGAAAAGGTGAACTTGGGGTCTACACCAGCATGTTAGTGTAAAAAAAGAATTTTTTTACACTGACACGCTGGTGTTGCCCTATACTTTTCATTTTCACAAGAGGTAAAAGGGAAAAAAGACCCTCTAAATTTGTAATGCAATTTCTCCCGAGTACGGAGATACTCCATATGTGGGCGCAAAGTGCTCTGGGGGCGCACAACAAGGCCCAGAAGGGAGAGTGCACCATGTACATTTGAGGTGATTTGCACAGGGGTGGCTGATTGTTACAGCAGTTCTGACAAACGCAAAACAATAAATATCCATATGTGACCCCATTTTGGAAACTACACCCCTCACGGAATGTAATAAGGGGTGCAGTGAGCATTTACACCCCACTGGTGTATGACAGATTTTTGGAACAGTGGTCTGTGAAAATGAAAAATAAAATTTTTCATTTGCACAGTCCACTGTTTCAAATATCTGTCAAACGCCAGTGGGGTGTAAATGCTCACTGCACCCCTTATTAAATTCCATGAGGGGTATAGTTTCCAAAATGGGGTCACATGTGGGGGGGTCCACTGTTCTGGCACCATAGGGGCTTCCTAAATGGGACATTCCCCCCAAAAACCCTTTCAGAAAAACTCACTCTCCAAAATCCCATTGTCGCTCCTTCCCTTCTGAGCCCTCTACTGTGCCCGCCGAACACTTTACATACGCATATGAGGTATTTCCTTACTCAAGAGAAATTGGGTTACAAATTTTAGGGTGATTTCTCTCCTTTTACCCCTTGTAAAAATTCAAAAATTGGGTCTACAAGAACATGCGAGTGTAAAAAATGAAGATTTAGAATTTTCTCCTTCACTTTGCTGCTATTCCTGTGAAACACCTAAAGGGTTAAAACACTTACTGAATGTCATTTTGAATACTTTGGGGGGTGCAGTTTTTATAATGGGGTCATTTATGGGGTATTTCTAATATGAAGACCCTTAAAATCCACTTCCAACCTGAACTGGGCCCTGAAAAATTACGATTTTGAAAATCTTGAGAAAAATTGGAAAATTGCTGCGGAGCTTAGAAGCCCTCTAATGTCTTCCAAAAGTAAAAACTTGTCAATTTTTTTATGCAAACATAAAGTAGACATATTGTATATGTGAATCAATATGTAATTTATTTGGAATATCCATTTTCCTTTCAAGCAGAGACTTTCAAAGTTAGAAAAATGCTAAATTATTAAAATTTTCATGAAATTTTTAGATATTTTACCAAGAAAGGATGCAAATATCAGTGAAATTTTACCAATAACATAAAGTAGAATATGTCACGAAAAAACAGTCTCGGAATCAGAATGATAAGTAAAAGCATTCCAGAGTTATTAATGCTTAAAGTGACAGTGGTCAGATTTTCAAAAAATGCCCAGGTCCTGAAGGTGAAAATGTGCTGGGTCATGAAGGGGTTAATGTAACAGCACAGTCATCATCAACCTGTAAGCTGAGATGGTGCACAGCATAAAAAAAGGCAGTAGAAAAGAACCAAATCCTAATATTGTAATTACTCTCTTATGTCATTATTACAGTCACACATTTTCTTATAATTTGGTGTACTGTTGATTTATGCAAAGTTTGTTGAAACTTTAGTGACCATTTAAAGTTTAAAGCAAATTACAGAACAGTCAACATACCCAAAAATCTGATGTTTTGGGGTCAGTGGCATGATTTTCAAACCACATTGCACTCTCTGTATGGTGTTTTCCATATACTTCTCTTTTACTGCATAAAATGTTACAGTATAAATAAAGCAAATAAAAAAGCTTGAAATGCATTATATATTATTACATAATTCAATAATATTAAAAGAAAAAGTGTGTGTAAATGTACCCAGTGGATGTCACAAAAGGCAAATACACTACAGATAGTCCAAAAGTAATTTCGGTGTGTAATATCCTTAGCATTTACAGTAAAAGTAACCTGGATAAGGTTTAAAAAAAAAAAATATATATATGTTTGGATTTTTATGCAGTTTTTCCTCAGGACCCAGGTAAGTAGTCACAGAGGGTGGTCCCGGCAGCTGCTCTTTGCCATGACAGTGCTGAGTGACACGTCTTTCCCTAAACACAGATATACTATACTAGTGTTTCCCAACCAGGCATGCCGGAACGTGTAGTTTTGCTACAGCTGGAGCACCCTGGTTGGAAAACACTGTACTATACACAAATAGAGAGAGACACGTCACTTAGTGCTGGCAGGATGGAGAGCAGCAGCCAGAACCCACAATGGGGACTACTTACCTGGGTCCCAGTGGTATTTTTAAACGATGATTACTCTGAAACCCCTGAGCATATAAGAGTAATTATTTGTGTGCAGGGACCGTGCTGTCTGCACCTGTTTTTTGCTGCCTAAGCTTTTAGCAGCAAAAACATGTTGACAAATTCCCTTTCATTTTTATAGGAGCTTCTATAGGCTGCACTAAAAAAGTTCCTCGATAGCACACTAAAAGGTTAATAGCTCCTCTTTTCCTACTTGGTACAGAAGAAAATAACACAACTGATAATAATCAGTACAATTAATTAATTAATTCATTCATTAATTTAATAATTAAGTAGGGCCTATAAAGGCACCCCCAACACAGGAAATAGGCATCTTCATGCTTCATGTAGACCATCTATCATGGACCCCTTAAGGACCGTTTTTTGCACATCTGACCACTGTCACTTTAAGCATTAATAACTCTGGGATGCTTTTACTTTTCATTCTAAATCCGAGAAAAAATTTTCGTGACATTTTCTACTTTATGTTAGTGGCAAAATTTTGTCGATACTTGCATAATTTCTTGGTGAAAAATTCAAAAATTTGATGAAAAAATTGAAAATTTCGCATTTTTCTAACTTTGAAGCTCTCTGGTTGTAAGGGAAATAGACATTCCAAATAAATTATATATTGATTCACACATACAATATGTCTACTTTATGTTTGCATCATAAAGTTGACATGTTTTTACTTTTGGAAGACATCAGAGGGCTTCAAAGTACAGCATCAATTTTCCAATTTTTCACAAAATTTTCAAAATCGGAATTTTTCATGGACCAGTTCAGGGTTGAAGTGGATTTGAAGGGCCTTCATATTAGAAATACACCACAAATGACCCAATTATAAAAACTGCACCCCTCAAAGTATTCAAAATGACATTCAGTAAGTGTGTTAACTCTTTAGGTGTTTCACAGGAATAGCAGCACAGAAAAATGCTCTCAAAATGTGTAACCCAATTTCTCTCGAGTAAGGAAATACCTCATGTGTATGTCAAGTGTTCGGCGGGCGCTGTAGAGGGCTCAGAAGGGAGGGAGCGACAATGGAATTTTGGAGAGTGAATTTTTCTGAAATGGTTTTTGGGGGCATGTGACATTTAGGAAGCCCCTGTGGTGCCAGAACAGCAGAAAAAAACCCCACATGGCATACCATTTTGGAAACTACACCCCTCAAGGCACTTAACAAGGGGTCCAGTGAGCCTTAACACCCCACAGGTGTTTGACGACTTTTCGTTAAAATCGGATGTGTATCCTTTACCGAGGAACAGTGGGCTAAATGCTTTTGCCTGACCCACAAGCCTGTCATTGCCACCAAATTCCAAGAAACTAGTTTTAAAATCCTGTCCCGCTGGTACAGGGTGCCGGTGGTGCTAAATCGCTGGTACCCTTCTGTGCCTCGGTCCTGTTGGCGATGTGGAGGTGACGAGGGGACTATGGTCCATATCTGGTGGGGCTGCCCTAAGTTGCAGCCTTTCTGGACTACGGTAATACGGAGGTGATGGGGGTTCAGATTCCCTGGAGTCCCGAGGCAGCCCTATTGTACATGTTCCCTATGGCGCAGTCGAAATACAAAAAGTCCTTGGCCCGTCATCTACTCCAGGCGGCCAAGACCGTCATTCCTAAGAGGTGGAAGTCCTCAGATCCCCCCTCCATGGAAGACTGGATTAGTGAAATTGCTCAAATCCATCGCATGGAGGAACTTCTGGCCTCTCGGCCTACTGAGGTTGACCGGTTCGGTGCTACCTGGCTCCCGTGGTCCGAATTCTGCTCCTCCCCGGCTGCTAGGTCCCTGGGTTGACTTGGAGTTTCAATTGTGGCCAATGGAGTGGTGCTTTGCTTCGCTGTGGATGTTTACTCCCCCTGAATTGTATGCGGCTCCGTCTCGGCAGTGCCCTATGTAGGTTTGTCACCCATTTATATCTCCCCCTTCCCCCCCCCCCCCGTCCTTTTTCTTTTGTCTGTGGTCGTAACATTCCTCCTTTTTCTTTCTCCTCCTCTGATGCCCTCTTCCCTACGATCCCTCTCTCCTTTGCTCTTTCCACCAACCTCCTGCTACTGCCCAGCTCCCTTTCATCTGGTCTAGACTTCACTGCATGTTTTGCTGGTTACATGATAGTATAACTATAGGATTATATATAGTATCCTGGCTCCCGACCTAGCCATATAGTGTTGGGGCGCGCCGGGTGTCTTTTTCATAAGTAGGACATTGTTTGCACGTTTTCTATATAACTGCTATTGTGTGTTATTCCATTTTGTTGGATTACCGGCCCACAAGGCCGTACTGTTTTAGCTCGCCTGTAAGCTGATATGTCACTTGCCGTTATCTCAATAAACTTCTCGTTGAATAAGAAAAAAAAAAATAAATCTAATGTGTAAATGAAAAAAATGCAGTTTTTTTCCCAAATTTACCATTTTTACAAAGGGTAATGTGCGAAAATGCCTCCCAAAATTTGTAACCACATCTCTTCTGAGTATGGAAATACCCCATGTTAGGACGTAAAATGCTCTGTGTGCTAACTACAATGCTCAGAAGAGAAGGAGTCACATTTGGCTTTTGGAAAGAAAATTTAGCTGAAATGGTTTTTGGGGGGCATGTCTCATTTAGGAAGCCCCTATGGTGCCAGAAGAGCAAAAAAAAAAAAAACACATGGCATACTATTTTGGAAACTACACCCTTCAAGGAACAAACAAGGGGTATCAGGATAATCAGGATAAGATGCCTGATCGCGGGGGTCCTGCCGCTGGGGACACCCGTAATCTTGCATGCAGCACCCCAGTTAAAATCAGTCCCCAGAGCATGTTCGCTCCAGGTCTGATTACCAGCGACCACAGGGCCGGCGGCGTGTGACGTCACACCTCAGCCCCCGTGTGACGTTGCGCTCCGCCCCTCAATGCAAGCCTATGGGAGGGGGCGTGACAGCTTTATGGCGATCTTTACTGCTACCTTCACAGCCGCCGTCGCTTCCTTACCGCTGATCCCAAAGCTGCTGATCTCGCCGATGGTCGCAGGTCCCCGTGGACGGTCCCCAGGTACCCGGTGCCATCTTCTCCCCCCGCTCTGCCCGACATCCAGGGGTGGGCAGAGCGGGGATTTCTACGGTAATCCCCCCGCCCCAACTGCCATGTCATAACTGACTAATGGCAGGGGATAAGAGAGAGGTGGCAGCTGCCACCTCGCTCCGATCCCGTATGATGATCGGGGCTGTCTCTGACAGCTCCGATCATCCCTATTTTCCGGGCTATCAGGTCACCAGAGACCTGATCAGCCCGGAACCCTGCAAGTGTCTTGTCATTAGTCAGTCACTAACTGACTGACTAATGACAACGATCAGCAGCAGGGGACCATTCTGATTGGTCCGCAGCTGCATAGTGTCATCGGTCAGCTGTCCACTGGAGTACCCCTTTAACCCTTTAAGGACCCAGCCCATTTTCATCTTAAGGACCCGGGCATTTTTTGCCCATCTGTCACTTTAAGCGTTAATAACTCTTGGATAATTTTACTTTTTATTTTGATTCTGATTTTATTCTGGAACCTGCTGCCTACCTAATGTGGGGAACCCCCAGAAGTAGCACCCCCATCATCCATCAGCTCATGCTATTACCACACGGGGGTAGGGGGAATGGGTGGCTTGCTGGTGGATAATGAGGGGCGCATGAAGGTGGCATTATATGTAAGGGGCGTGTTACGCCGAGCGCTCCGGGTCCCCGTTCCTCCCCGGAGCGCTCGCCTCATCCTCGTTGCTGCAGCGCCCCGGTCAGATCCACTGACCGGGTGCGCTGCGGTCCCGCCTCCAGCCGGGATGCGATTCGCGATGCGGGTGGCGCCCGCTCGCGATGCGCACCCCGGTCCCCGTACCTGACTCGCTCTCCGTCGGTCCTGTCCCGGCGCGCGCGGCCCCGCTCCCTAGGGCGCGCGCGCGCCGGGTCTCTGCAATTTAAAGGGCCAGTGCACCAATGTTGGTGCCTGGCCCAATCTTCCCAATTACCTATTAGTGTGATCACCTGTGTACTTCCCTATATTACCTCACTTCCCCTGCACTCCCTTGCCGGATCTTGTTGCCTTAGTGCCTAGTGAAAGCGTTCCCTTGTCTGTTCCTAGCCCGTGTCCCTGACCTCCTGCCGTTACCCCTGACTACGATCCTTGCTGCCTGCCTCGACCTTCTGCTACGTCCGACCTTGCTTCTGCCTACTCCCTTGTACCTCGCCTATCTTCAGCATCTTCAGCAGTCAGAGAGGTGAGCCGTTGCTAGTGGATACGACCTGGTCACTACCGCCGCAGCAAGACCATCCCGCTTTGCGGCGGGCTCTGGTGAAAACCTGTAGTGCCTTAGAACCGGTCCACTAGCGCGGTCCTCGCCATCCCTCTCTGGCATAGAGGATCCACCTCCTGCCAGCCGGCATCGTGACAGTAGATCCGGCCATGGATCCCGCTGAAGATCCTACACTGGTCGCCCAGCTAGCCCTAAAGATCGCCCAACGAGATCAACAGCTGGCATACTTGACCTCCGAGGCACTGCGTATTCAGTCACAGATACAGCAGCTGCAGATACAGCAACAGCTACAGCTGCAACTACCATCTCCTCCGCCGGCTCCTGCAACTCCTCCGCAGCAACCGGCCGTTCCTAACCCCTGCTTGTCCCTGCCGGACAAATTTGGCGTAAAGATCGCCCAACGAGATCAACAGCTGGCATACTTGATCTCCGAGACACAGCGTCTTCAGTCACAGTTACAGCAGCTGCTGCCGCAGATACAGCAACTTCAGTCACAGCAGCTGCTGCCGCAGATACAGCAACTTCAGTCACAGCTACAGCTGCAACAACCATCTCCTCCGCCGGCTCCTGCAACTCCTCCGCAGCAACCGGCCGTTCCTAACCCCTGCTTGTCCCTGCCGGACAAGTTTGATGGGGACCGCAATGATTCTGCCACAGCCACAGTCCAGTCCTTCTTCGCTGAGGTCCGTGGTGTCTTCGAGGAGCCTGCCCGAGCTTCTTCTGCCGAGATTGCCCTGCTGAACCTGGAACAGGGTGTTTCTTCCATTGGCGAGTACGCCATTCAGTTCCGTGCTCTTGCTTACGAGTTGTCCTGGAATAGTGAGGTTCTCTGCGCGACCTTTAAAAAAGGCCTATCCAGCAACATTAAAGATGTTCTGGCCGCACGAGAGACTCCTGCTGACCTACATGAACTCATTCATCTTGCCACTCGCATTGACATGCGTTCTTCCGGATGGCGTCTGGAGCTCCGCCTGGATATGGACTTTGTTCGCACGAAGCGTTTTTTCTCCCCGGCTCCTCTCTCCTCTGGTCCTCTGCAATCCGTTCCTGTGCTTCCCGCCGCGGAGGCTATGCAAGTTGACCGGTCTCGCTTGACACCTCAAGAGAGGACACGACGCCGCATGGAGAATCTTTGCCTGTACTATGCCGGTACCGAACACTTCCTGAAGGATTGTCCTATCCGTCCTCCCCGCCTGGAAAGACGTACGCTGACTCCGCACAAAGGTGACACAGTTCTTGATGTCAACTCTGCTTCTCCACGCCTTACTGTGCCTGTGCGGATATCTGCCTCTACCTTCTCCTTCTCTACTATGGTCTCCTTGGATTCCGGATCTGCAGGAAAATTTTTTTTGGCCTCTCTTATCAACAGGTTCTACGTCCCTGTGACCAGTCTCGCCAGACCCCTCTACATCTATTGTATTAAAAGATTGGACTGTCTCATGCGTTTCCGCACAGAACCCCTCCTAATGTGCATCGGACCTCATCACGGAAAAATTGACTTTTTTTTCCTCAGGTTCTTTGGCCCCAAGAAGAGGGGGAGACCCAAGGGGGGGGGTACTGTTACGCCGAGCGCTCCGGGTCCCCGTTCCTCCCCGGAGCGCTCGCCTCATCCTCGTTGCTGCAGCGCCCCGGTCAGATCCACTGACCGGGTGCGCTGCGGTCCCGCCTCCAGCCGGGATGCGATTCGCGATGCGGGTGGCGCCCGCTCGCGATGCGCACCCCGGTCCCCGTACCTGACTCGCTCTCCGTCGGTCCTGTCCCGGCGCGCGCGGCCCCGCTCCCTAGGGCGCGCGCGCGCCGGGTCTCTGCAATTTAAAGGGCCAGTGCACCAATGTTGGTGCCTGGCCCAATCTTCCCAATTACCTATTAGTGTGATCACCTGTGTACTTCCCTATATTACCTCACTTCCCCTGCACTCCCTTGCCGGATCTTGTTGCCTTAGTGCCTAGTGAAAGCGTTCCCTTGTCTGTTCCTAGCCCGTGTCCCTGACCTCCTGCCGTTGCCCCTGACTACGATCCTTGCTGCCTGCCTCGACCTTCTGCTACGTCCGACCTTGCTTCTGCCTACTCCCTTGTACCTCGCCTATCTTCAGCATCTTCAGCAGTCAGAGAGGTGAGCCGTTGCTAGTGGATACGACCTGGTCACTACCGCCGCAGCAAGACCATCCCGCTTTGCGGCGGGCTCTGGTGAAAACCTGTAGTGCCTTAGAACCGGTCCACTAGCGCGGTCCTCGCCATCCCTCTCTGGCATAGAGGATCCACCTCCTGCCAGCCGGCATCGTGACAGGGCGCATGATGGGGGCATTATATGTAAGGGACGCATGTGGCCCAGCCTCACCCAACTGCTACCTCCAGTGGCCAGTGGCCAACAGATAATTTGAGTTTGAGACCCCTGCCTCAAAGTATTCAAAATGACATTCGAAATGTGTATTAACCCTTTAGGTGTTTCACAGAAATAGCAGCAAAGTGAAGGAGAAAAGTCAAAATCTTAATTTTTAACACTCGCATATTCTTGTAGACCCAGTTTTTGAGTTTTTACAAGGGGTAAAAGGAGAGAAATCTCCCTAAAATTTGTAACCCAATTTCTCTCGAGTAAGGAAATACCTCATATGTGTACGTAAAGTGCTCTGTGGGTGCACTAGGGGGCTCAGAAGGGAAGGAGCGACAATGGGATTTTGGAGAGTGAGTTTTTCTGAAATGGTTTTTGGGAGGCATGTCACATTTAGAAAGGCCCTATGGTGCCAGAACAGCAAAAAAACAAAAAAACAAAAAACCCACATGACATACTATTTTGGAAACTACACCCCTCAAGGAACGTAACAAGGGGTACAGTGAGCCTTAACACCCCACAGGTGTTTGACGACTTTTCGTTAAAGTTGGATGTGTAAATGGTTTGTTTGTTTTTCACAAAAATGGTTTTCCCTCAAATTTAAAATTTTTACAAGGGGTAAAAGGAGAAAATGCCTCCCAAAATGTGTACCCCATCTCTTCTGAGTATGGAAATACCCCATGTGTGGATGTCAAGTGCACTGCGGGTGCACTACAATGCTGAGAAGAGAAGGAGTCACATTCGGCTTTTGTAAAGCAAATTTTGCTGAAATGGTTTTTGGGGGGCATGTCGCATTTAGGAAGACCCTATGGTGCCAGAACAGCAAAAAAAAAAAAAAACACATGGCATACTATTTTGGAAACTACACCCCTCAAGGAACGTTACAAGGGGTACAGTGAGCCCTAACCCCCCACAGGTGTTTGACCTCTTTGGATATGTAAATGACATTTTTTTTTCACTAAAATTCAGTTTTTACCCCAAATTTTACATCTTTACAAGGGGTAATAGGAAAAAATGCCCCCCAAAATTTGTAACCTCATTTCTTCTGAGTATGGAAATACCCCATGTGTGGATGTCAAGTGCGCTGCGGGCGCACTACAATGCTCAGAAGAGAAGGAAATGGGGGGGGGGGGGGCATGTCGCATGTAAGAAGCCCAAAAAAAAAGAAAAAAACCCACATACTAATTTGAAAACTACACCCCTCAAGGAATGTAACAAGCAGTGCAGTGAGCCTTAAAGGAGATATCCAGTGGTGAACAACTTATCCACTAAGTTGCAGATCGCGGGGGGGCCGACCGCTGGGGCCCCCCGCGATCTCCTGTACGGAGCCCCGACAGCCCGCGGGAAGGGGGTGTGTTGACCTCCACATGAAGCGGTGGCCGACACGCCCCCTCAATACAACTCTATGGCAGAGCCAGAGCGCTGCCTTCGACAATCTCCGGCTCTGCCATAGAGATGTATTGAGGGGGCGTGTCGGCCGCCGCTTCGCGCGGTGGTCGACACCCGCTATCTGGCCGGAGAGCCTGGCCCCCGTACAGAGGGGATGGTCGATACGTTTTCCACCACTGGACTACCCCTTTAACACCCCACAGGTGTTTGATAAAAATGGGATGTGAAAAGGAAAAATTTGATTTCTTACACAAAAATGACCCAAAATCATTTTCACAAGTGGTAACAGGAGAAAATGTCACCGTAAATTTGTAAATACATTTCTTTGGAGTAAGGACATACCTCATTTTGGGATGTAAACAGCTCTGCGGGTGCACACCAGGTCTCAGAAGAGCAGGAGCGCAGTCAGGGGCCTTGAGCATTTACATAGCTACCTATGGAGCCAGAACAGCGGGACCCCCCCCCCCCCCCCAAGGAGCATTACATGGGGTAAATTAATAACATGGGGTACAGTGGGATGTAAAATAATAAAATAGGTTATGTTTCTAGAATGATGACCCAGAGCATAGTCAGAACTAAAAAATATGCTCACCCCAAACCCTATGCTCTGAATCACCATTCTGGGAATGTGATGTGTGTGGCCGTCCCTAACCTGTTGCCTCAAATGCGCACCCCGCTCAGGTGGAGAGAGAGCGCTGCGCATTTGAGGCAACATAAAAAAGTCCCCGATGAAAGTGACTCAATGACCCATGACCCATTTATGGAAAAAATACCCCCAGATGTCTTATCAGGGTTTTTTTTATAGTTTATTTTAGTTTTTTTTAGTTTTTTTTATGAAAGATTTTTTTTGGCCAATTTAGTACTTTATGTGGTTAAAATTTGGAATGTACTCTGGACTTGGTACATTGGGGTCAAATTATGGGAAATTAAAATGAATAGGGAAAATGTAGTTTTTGCTGGGGATATCGCCCTTAGCAACGGTTGACAAGTGCAGGGCCTCCACCCCAGCGAAGGTGCACAATTGCACTTGGGGTTGAGTTTCCTGCTATAGCCATGTTCATGCAAATATAAGCCGGCAAGCGTCTTTTAAGGCTTATACCAATGCGCCCTTTTATCTTATTGGGTAGCGTTGGGGGTTTCACCTGTGAGGCCTGCTATATATAGACCAGCAAGGGTGGGGCTTGTAACCTGTCTCCCCCTCCCATTGTATGTGTGCCTAGTACACACTGGAGGCGACTGGGAAGCAGTCTGCAAGTTGGACCTTAGGCTGCTATATATCTGGTTCCTGGTTATATGTATCTGGCCAGGAAAAAGGTTAGTGGTTAGGTCCCGCATCACATGAGAAACCTTGGCGTGGTATGCGGGCTCAGGTATGTCCTTCATATAAGGATATACTGGCTAATGTCTCATTTTTACATCAGTTTTGAGGATTAGCTAATGTCATTGTATAGTTACCACAGGATTGAAACCCCACTCTTGTCCATAGGTGCAGGTCCTCTGCCCCATTGTATGTGTGCACAATTGCACTTGGGGTCGAGCACCTGTTATCACCTTGAGACTACGTTGTTTTTTTTGTTTAAAGTCAGTCATGTTGTACACATCCACATACACGTTTATCAGGTGTCAGGATGTGATTGTGGTACTTGTGACCGTCTGCAGGCATCCTCCATTGTACGCATTTTTTTGCTGGGGATATCGCCCTTAGCAACGGTTGACAAGTGCAGGGCCTCCACCCCAGCGAAGGTGCACAATTGCACTTGGGGTTGAGTTTCCTGCTATAGCCATGTTCATGCAAATATAAGCCGGCAAGCGTCTTTTAAGGCTTATACCAATGCGCCCTTTTATCTTATTGGGTAGCGTTGGGGGTTTCACCTGTGAGGCCTGCTATATATAGACCAGCAAGGGTGGGGCTTGTAACCTGTCTCCCCCTCCCATTGTATGTGTGCCTAGTACACACTGGAGGCGACTGGGAAGCAGTCTGCAAGTTGGACCTTAGGCTGCTATATATCTGGTTCCTGGTTATATGTATCTGGCCAGGAAAAAGGTTAGTGGTTAGGTCCCGCATCACATGAGAAACCTTGGCGTGGTATGCGGGCTCAGGTATGTCCTTCATATAAGGATATACTGGCTAATGTCTCATTTTTACATCAGTTTTGAGGATTAGCTAATGTCATTGTATAGTTACCACAGGATTGAAACCCCACTCTTGTCCATAGGTGCAGGTCCTCTGCCCCATTGTATGTGTGCACAATTGCACTTGGGGTCGAGCACCTGTTATCACCTTGAGACTACGTTGTTTTTTTTTTTTTTTTTTGGAAAATGTAGTACTCCATGGAAGTGTGATACTCCCTGAAGCAGTTTTTAATGCAGAGGAGCGGATGATCGGGGAAGGGGTCACACTGAGTGGTGGTGTCCTTCCATATACCCCTCTTGTGACACACTCTGCATTTTTTCTGGGATCGCCCCTTCTTTCCAGTGTGGGGGACCTCACCTGGAATGTGTTGGCCTGGGACAATCCTGGCACCTATAACTCCAATTTTTTGGGAACTCCAGCCTGTTCTTTCCTGGTTGCCAAAGATCAGGACCTTTAGGACTTCTACTTGGAACTGGAAGAATGTCCCTGTGTTGCCAGCGTACTTGGACAGTACAAAAGAGTTGTACATGGCAACCTGTACCAAGTAGACCGCAACTTTTTTGTACCATACCTGTGTTTTCCGCATGGCATTATATGGCTTGAGGACTTGATCAGAGAGATCAACTCCCCCCATATACCAATTGTAGTCCAGAATACAATCGGGCTTGAGGACCGTTGTTGTGGTACCTTGCACAGGGACAGGTGAGCTGCCGTTACCATGAATTGTGGACAGCATAAGGACATCCCTCTTATCCTTATACGTGACCAGCAACAGGTTTTCATAGATAAGGGCACAGGACTCACCCTTGGGCATAGGTGTCTGAACAAAATTTAGATGGAGGCTTTTCTGGTCCTTCCGCATGGTCCCACAAGCGGACGTGGATCTGGTGGCAAGGGATGTGAACAGAGGGATGCTGGTATAAAAGTTGTCCATGTACACGTGGTAACTCTTATCCAGCAATGGGTGCACAAGGTCCCGAACGATTTTCCCGCTAACACCCAGAATGGGGGGATATTCTAGGGGTTCAATACGGGAATGCCGTCCCTCATATACTCTAAACTTGTAAGTGTACCTGGAGCTACTATCACAAAGTTTGTAGCATTTCACGCCATGCCGCGCCCGCTTCGAGGGAATATACTGGCGGAAGATGAGTCTCCCCTTAAAACTGATAAGAGACTCATCTACCGAGAGCTGTATGTAGGAGGAAGGGGAGGGGGTACATGCCGCATCATCAGCGTATTGCAGACATTTCCGAATGGCCTCGAACCGCTTCCTTACCATGGCCATACTGTAAAGCGGGGTCTGCTAAAGGACGTCCCCGCTATAGTACTGCCTGACACTTGGTTTTTTAACTAGCTAACTAGCGGTATTTAAGCAGCACGAGGCCCCAAAATGTCCTCATTTCTGCTGCATTAACGGCGTACCATTCATTGGACCTAGTCAAAAACGAATCAGGGTGGTGGGCAATGAACTGTTGGGCGTATACAGTGGGGCAAAAAAGTATTTAGTCAGCCACCAATTGTTTAAGTTCTCCCACTTAAAATGATGAGAGGCCTGTAATTTTCATCATAGGTATACCTAAACTATGAGAGACATAACAAGAAAAAAATTATCCATAAAGTCACATTGTCTGATTTTTAAAGAATTTGTTCGCAAATTATGGTGGAAAATAAGTATTTGGTCAATAAAAAAAGTTCATCTCAATACTTTGTTATATATACCCTTTGTTGGCAATGACAGAGGTCAAATGTTTTCTGTACGTATTCACAAGGTTTTCACACACTGTTGCTGGTATTTTGGCCCATTTCTCCATGCAGATCTCCTCTAGAGCAGTGATGTTTTGGGGCTGTCGCTGGGCAACACGGACTTTCAACTCCCTTAAAAGGTTTTCTATGTCATTGAGATCTGGAGACTGGCTAGGCCACTCCAGGACATTGAAATGCTTCTTATGAAGCCACTCCTTCGTTGAACGGGTGGTGTGTTTGGGATCAATGTCATGCTGAAAGACCCAGCCACGTTTTATCTTCAATGCCCTTGCTGATGGAAGGAGGTTATCACTCAAAATCTCACAATACATGGCCCCATTCATTCTTTCCTTTACACGGATCAGTCGTCCTGGTCCCTTTGCAGAAAAACAGCCACAAAGCATTGTTTCCACCCCCATGTTTTGCAGTAAGTATGGTCTTCTTTGGATGCAACTCAGCATTCTTTCTCTTCCAAACACGACGAGTTCTACTTTGGTTTCATCTGACCATATGACATTCTCACAATCCTCTTCTGGATCATCCAAATACTCTCTAGCAAACTTCAGATGGGCTCGGACATGTACAGTGACCCCCCGACCTACGATGGCCCCGACATACGATAATTTCAAGATGAAATGGCCATCGCATGTTGAAGGCAGCATCAACATATGATGCTTTTGTATGTCGGGCCATCGCATAAACGGATATCCAGCAACGTTGCGCACGCCGTCCCGTCATCAAATAGGAGCGTGTGTAGTGACGTGATGGCGGCGACGGAGAGCGAGGATCCTGGGGAAGCAGAGACGTCCGGAGCGTCGGGGACACTCCGGGGACGCAGCGACAGCGATGGAGGATGACATCCAGGGCAGCGGTGACGGGTCCGGAGCGGCAGGGACAGGTGAGTAGGACTTCCTATTCTTTCCATTGCCCGGATCCCTCAACATACGATGGTTTCAACAAACGATGGTTCATTTGGAAACGATTTACCATCGTCTGTTGAGGGACCACTGTACTGGCTTAAGCAGGGGGACACGTCTGGCACTGCATGATTTGAGTCCCTGGCGGCATAGTGTGTTACTGATGGTAGCCTTTATTACTTTGGTCGCAGCCCTCTGCAGGTCATTCACTAGGTCCCCCCGTGTGGTTCTGGGACTTTTGCTCACCGTCTTTGTGATCATTTTGACAACACTGGGTGAGATCTTGCGTGAGCCCCAGATCAAGGGAGGTTATGAGTGGTCTTGTATGTCTTCCATTTTTTAATAATTGCTCCCACAGTTGATTTTTTTCACACCAAGCTGCTTGCCTATTGCAGATTTAGTCTTCTCAGCCTGGTGCAGGTCTGCAATTTTGTTTCTGGTGTCCTTCGACAGCTCTTTGATCTTGGCCACAGTGGAGTTTGGAGTGTGAGTTTGGTTGTGGACAGGTGTCTTTCATACTGATAACAAGTTCAAACAGGGGCCATTAATACAGGTAAGGAGTGGAGGACAGAGGAGGCTCTTAAAGAAGAAGTTACAGGTCTACTTATACTTATTTTCCAACAAAATTTGCAAATAAATTCTTTAAAAATAAGACAATGTGATTTTATGGATTTTTTTTTCTCATTATGTCTCTCATAGTTGAGTTATACCTAGGATGAAAATTACAGGCCTCTCTCATCTTTTTAAGTGGGAGAACTTGCACAATTGGTGGCTGACTAAATACTTTTTTGCCCCACTGTAAGTTCGTTTGCTCCACCATATGATTGACAAAGTCGTCACTGAAAAAATTACTAAAAAAGTCCATTTCAGTGTAGCCAACTTTGCCAATCTGGATTCCTGAGTAGCCAACAAACTCAGGAAACTGTGGCTGATATCCCTCTGGGGGTCTCCAGACAGGTTCACCAGAAGGGGGCTCCGGTACGCTTGTCTGGGGGGTCAGACTCCTATTACGAGTGGCATGGACGTTTGTACTAGTGTCGGCCACTGGGTCACTTTCATGGAGGGTGGGTGGCCTTGCCTGGCGGCATCTCCGCCACCTTCTGTGGACTCATCATCACAGCTAGATGATGAGGAGGAAGAGGAAGAACACAGAAAAGTTGGATCTTCCTCGTTCTCACATGCAGATTCGGAATTGGAGGCAAGTAAAGCGTATGCCTCCTCTTCCGAAAATGCCCGGCAGGCCATCACCTTTTAAGAAATTAGGGGGTCAAGGCGGGGGGAATTTTTCCTTACCCTCCTATCTGTCCCTGTACTGAAGCTCACCCTGCACTAACACCTCTTCTTCAGTCCTGAGGGGCACAGATCTTGGCAGAGGGGAGGTACCTGGCATTAACTCCTCCTCTGGAGGGGACATTAACTCCTCCTCTGCCGGCTGCAATTGGTCGGTCCGACCAATAGCAGCGCTCCTTGGGAGGTGACGGGATCGCCACCTCCTCCCAGCTACAGGAGGTGATTGGAGGTGTATAGTACATTGACGATCACCTTCTAATACCGGATCATCGGGTCACACGTGACCCGTATAACTGGAATCGCAATTGCCGACATGGAGGGGTCTCAGGACCCCCCAGGCATTGTCACAGGATGCCTGCTGAATGATTTCAGCAGGCATCCTGGTCCAGTCCCCGCGCAGTGGGGACCAGAAGTCCCACGGGCGTACAGGTACGCCCCAGGGAGCCAGGGTGTATCCATACGCCCTAGGTCATTAAGGGGTTAACTCAGCCTCCCGTTTGAAGCGTTGTCAGAGATTTACATAAAGTTCCTGACCCGGAAGGTCGAGATTACATCAGCTAGAAGGGTCAGCGAGATGCAAGCGTTTACCTAGAGCTGGGCGGTATGACCAAAAATGTGTATCACGGTATTTTTGTAAGTTATGGCAGTTCCATGGTATTTAACAGTATTTTCAACCCCCCCAATCATGTGACTCGTGGACGCTGCTTATCAGCCCAGCACTGCGCTGTCCCCACATCGGGAAATTAATCATATGTGACCCACGAGCGCTGCTTCTCTCCCCCCCCCCAAATAATCATCAGCCGCTGTGCTGTACTGTACTTTCCTGTGCCCGGGCTGCAAAAATAAGTGGATTGTCTCATACTTCATACAAAAAAGGACTTTTTGTTGAAAGCCACCTTTACGAAGAATATAAATCAAGAGGTCTTTCTTCCTTTTTTTTTTGTGAATACAGTTGGGAAAGAACAATCTAAATGGCACACTCTGCATGTCAAGAGAGCTGTATTCATCTACTTACAAAGATCAGATTTCTTCAGAGTATAAGAAGTGCCGTTTCTACAATTTGCAGGGATAAACAAGGGCAAGTCGGCCTCTAAAACCTCTATATTGAGATGGATTAGAGATACTATTTTCTTCTGCTCTTTATCCGCTGGAATGTCCAGAGGGGTTACGGGCTCATTCTATGAGAGCGGCCTCTACTTCATGGGCAGAATTGGCTCAGGTGTCAATGGATGAGATTTTCCATGCAGCAACGTGGGCAACATTGACTATGTAGTAGTCTCAGGCAGCATCCTTTGGCTAGAGTGCTAAAGTTGGCGGTATCTTGAATCCACCCTACTTGTTTATTGCTTCACAAATCCCTTTAGTGTGCTACCAAGGAAAAAATAGAAAGTTCAAATTTACTCACCGAAGTTTCTTCTTTCCAGGATTCCCAAGGCGGTACAGCGTTCCTACCCTAATAAACTTGTTGCTTCATACTTTCCTGTGTGTGGGTACCTTTTATAGATGGGCCTACCTAATTAGAACAGGTTTTTTCTCAGCATGTCTTTTACCCCACGAAAACCAGGCATTAAAAAAATAAATAAATAAAAAGTACATTCCCCATTGAAAACAGTGTAAGATGGATGTGTAGGTAAAACACATTTTTCATGGATTTTTAGTATGGTTTTCCCATGTGAATAAGCTCTCAGGATGTATGCACATACACTGGATCCGCTGTGGATTTGAAGTTGTAAAATCCGCAACTATGGATTTTATAAGGCAATTCATATGTAGTTTTGATTGCCTCATAAAATCTTGGTGTAAAATGTGTGAAATGTCCGCTCTGAAAACATGTGCCGACATTCAACACATTGGAATAATCCAACAGGCGTTAGGACTGCTTGGAAATGTCTCATAGACAGCAATGCATTTCGAAGCAAAATCTGCAAAAAGGAATAGACTTGTCTATTCATTTTGCAGACGCGAGAATCAGGATTTCCCTGGCAGACACCTGCCACGGAAATTCCACCGTGTGAACAGTGAATTCAATGGGACTCTGCTGCAGCGGAATGCAAAATTCCACACAGACTTTCAGCCATGTGAACATACCCCAAGGGTTCCATGGGATTCTGCAGCGGAATGTTCTGGCGGAATTCAGCACAGACGTTGCACCGTGTGAACATACCCTAAGGGTTATGAATTGAGTGGGATTCTCTGCTGCACTGTTCATACAGTGCAGTTTTCTGCTGCAGATGTTTCTGCTGTGCAAATCCCAATTCTGGCATCCACAAAAAGTATAGACATGTCTATTCTTTTTGCGGATCTCGCTCGGAAATGAATTGCTATCTATGAGACGGCGCATTCTGAGTGGTCAGGGGCGGACTGACCAGCCAGTCTGTTCAGACTTTGTCCGAGGGCCCGGCCGGGAAAAGGGCCCGCAGCCGCAACTACTGGGGATCCAGGACACTCGTCCTGGATCCCCAGGCTAGCACTGCTTTCAGCTGTGTGCACAGCTGACTCGAACACAGCTGAAAAGCTTTTTTTCTGTGTGAACCGCATCTGCAGCCTACACAGAGATGAGACGTGACCTCCATCCCCATGCAGCACAGGCACCGATGACGTTACTTATCGGTACCTGCACTGTGGAGGCTGAAGAACGCAGCCGGCAGTGAAGCTAAGGAGATTGCTGTGTGGGACAGGTGAGTATGTGTTTTTGTTTTTAACTTTTTTTTTTCAAATTGGCAGGGAGGGGACCCCACATACCTGGCTGCCCCCATATACATGGCCCACATACATGGCTGCCCCCACATACCTGATCCACATACATGGCTGCCCCCACATACCTGGCTGCCCCGTCATACCTGGGTGGCTTACCTGGCCCACATACCTAACTGGCTAACCTGGCCCACATACCTGCCTGCCTAACTTCCTACGCACCTTCATATGTGGCCATCATACCTGTCTGCCTTACTACCTACCTGCCCAACTACCTACCTGCCCAACTACCAACCTACATAACTACCTAACCACCTACATATCTGGCTACCTAACTATATACATTTCTACCTACCTACATACCTGGCTGTCTAACTACCTACCTACATACCTGGCTACGTAACTAGCTGCCTTATTACCATCTTACATACCTGGCTACAGAACTACCTACTTACATACCTGGCTATTTAGCTACCTGAATACCTACATACCTAAGTACCTAATTACATACCAACAAACCTGGCTACTAGACATGTGCAATTCGGTTCGGCACGAATGTCTAAATTAACGAATTTTACCGTTTTCGTGCATTCGGACCGAACCGAATGCACGAAAACATATTTTGAACATTCCCGAATAGCCACGATAATACGAATAGCAAAGTAACGAATACATTCGTTATTTCCCAACCATAATGCTGTAAATAGCGAATGCATTTGTTATCTGTAAACGAACGTGAAGAATTCATTCTGATAACAAATATAATAAAAAGGATATAGATAGTTTGATTTTTCGGATACATTCGGTATTCGGGTACATTCGGTAAATCTTTTTATTCTTTTTTTGGACTTTAGTGATCCTAAAAGATTATGGAGATACCTTTTTTATAAAAATTTCGTAGGGTATCATAAAAAAATCATAATAAAAAAGATACAGTGGTGATGGAAAAAATTGTATCTAATGAAATGTATCATTTTTATTATGAAATGTTTATTCATTTTTAAACAGGGATCAATTTATGTGAGCGGGTAAAGCACTAAAAATGTAGCCGACAATAATGAAAATGTAGTGTGTGCGTGTTTTTCACTTTTTTAAAAACATTTTTTAGGTAGTACTACTACTCCCAGCATGGAACACACTCTTCCATGATGGGAGTAGTAGTTACCTGTACTAATTGACAGATTGCAGGGGTCCCTTGTGATCATCTTGTATAATGTATAGATGCGCCGGCTGCTCTTCTATGGTCCCCTGCACTCACGTATATGTACACATATTCATATTTCCCGCAGAGCTGTGATTGGCCAGATGGTTCCAGCCAATCACAGCTCTCTGTGAGAAATAGGAATATGTGTATATATACGGCCGTGCAGGGGACCATAGGAGAGCGGCCGCCGCATTCATACATTATACTGGAGGATCGCAGCGGGTGTCAGGAGTGATACCTGCAGTGATCTTCCCTTTACTACAAGTACTAATACTCCCAACATGGAGTACACTCTGCTCCATGCTGGGAACTGTAGTACCTGTATTAATAGACAGATCGCAGCGGTTACACTCGCTGCGATATGTCTATTAATGCAGGTACTACAGCTCCCAGCATGGAGCAGAGTGTGCTCCATGTTGGGAGTATTAGTACCTGCAGTAAGGGACAGATCCCAGCGGATGTCACTCCTCCTGACACCCGCTGCGATCCTCCTGATGTGAATGTCGGGATCAGCTGTTCTCAGGGCTACAGAGCCAGGAGAACAGCTGACGCTGAGCCGTAGGTATACATCGTATATCTACTGCCCAGCAAGAACTTACAGTGAGCTTGCAATGTGTATACAGTATACACATTGCTGGCTCACTTAACCCCTTGCTGAGCTGTGCGCTATGCGCAAGCCCAGCAAGGGAAGAGTTAACTTACACTGCTGGACAGTGTAGGTTAACCCTTTGGGCGGTACACACTATATACAGCTATCTATAGATAGCTGTATACAGTGTATACAGAAGACGAAGTCCAGCTTACTTCCCTCGAGTCCCGGGCGGGGTTCGTGTAGCTCCGCCCCCTAGTGATGACGTCATTAGGGGCGGAGCTACAGAAGGGAACAAGGCTAATTAATCTGAAGCTCTGTTCACATTGTACGTTTTGTATAATGTGAACAGACCCTTCTGGCAGTGTCCACCCAGACAGGGAGACTCCAGCTGTTGCTAAACTACAACTCCCAGCATGCCCAGACAGCCAAAGGCTGTCTGGGCATGCTGGGAGTTATAGTTTTGCACCAATTGGTGGCTCCCTGTTTGGGTAGACATTGCATCATGGGTGCTCTCCCCAGCGGACAGCGCCAAAAATGTCATAACCAATTTTTTGTGTTTTTTTCTTCTCGTTTCAGATCCGTGTATGCAGAGGATTACTGCGGATTCGATGGATTACGGCGGATTATTTATTTTTTCCTTTAATAAAATGGTTAACGAGGGCTGTGGGGGAGTGTTTTTTTAAATAAAATAATTTTTCCAATGTGTTGTGTTTTTTTTTTTAATTGAATTTTCAAGGTTAGTAGTGGACGCTGTCTTATTGACGGAATCCATTACTAGGCCAGGGCTTAGTGCTAGCCCCAAAAACAGCTAGCGCTAACCCCCAATTATTACCCCGGTACCCACCGCCACAGGGGTGCCGGGAAGAGCCGGTACCAACAGGCCCGGAGCGTCAAAATGGCGCTCCTGGGCCTAGGCGGTAACAGGCTGGCGTTATTTAGGCTGGGGAGGGCCAGTAACAATGGTCCTCGCCCACCCTGGTAACGTCAGGCTGTTGCTGTTTGGTTGGTATCTGACTGAGAATGAAAATACGGGGAACCCTATGCGTTTTTTTTATTTATTTTTTTATTTAAATAAAAAAAAAAAACGCATAGGGTTCCCCGTATTTTCATTCTCAGCACAATACCAACCAAACAGCAACAGCCTGACGTTACCAGGGTGGGTGAGGACCATTGTTACTGGCCCTCCCCAGCCTAAATAACGCCAGCCTGTTACCGCCTAGGTCCAGGAGCGCCATTTTTGACGCTCCGGGCCTGTTGGTACCGGCTCTTCCCGGCACCCCTGTGGCGGTGGGTACCGGGGTAATAATTGGGGGTTAGCGCTAGCTGTTTTTGGGGCTAGCACTAAGCCCTGGCCTAGTAATGGATTCCGTCAATAAGACAGCTTCCGCTACTAACCCTGAAAATTCAATAAAAATAAAAAAAAAACACAACACATTGGAAAAATTATTTTATTTAAAAAAACACTCCCCCACAGCCCTCGTTAACCATTTTATTAAAGGAAAAAATAAATAATCCGCCGTAATCCATCGAATCCGCAGTAATCCTCTGCATACACGGATCTGAAACGAGAAGAAAAAAAACACAAAAAATTGGTTATGACATTTTTGGCGCTGTCCGCTGGGGAGAGCACCCATGATGCAATGTCTACCCAAACAGGGAGCCACCAATTGGTGCAAAACTACAACTCCCAGCATGCCCAGACAGCCTTTGGCTGTTTGGGCATGCTGGGAGTTGTAGTTTAGCAACAGCTGGAATCTCCCTGTCTGGGTAGACACTGCCAGAAGGGTCTGTTCACATTATACAAAACGTACAATGTGAACAGAGCTTCAGATAAACTAGCCTTGTTCCCTTCTGTAGCTCCGCCCCCTAATGACGTCATCACTAGGGGGCGGAGCTACACGAACCCGGCCCGGGACTCGAGGGAAGTAAGCTGGACTTCGTCTTCTGTATACACTGTATACAGCTATCTATAGATAGCTGTATATAGTGTATACCGCCCAAAGGGTTAACCTACACTGTCCAGCAGTGTAAGTTAACTCTTCCCTTGCTGGGCTTGCGCATAGCGCACAGCTCAGCAAGGGGTTAAGTGAGCCAGCAATGTGTATACTGTATACACATTGCAGGCTCACTGTAAGTTCTTGCTGGGCAGTAGATATACCATATATACCTACGGCTCAGCGTCAGCTGTTCTCCTGGCTCTGTAGCCCTGAGAACAGCTGATCCCGACATTCACATCAGGAGGATCGCAGCGGGTGTCAGGAGGAGTGAGATCCGCTGGGATCTGTCCCTTACTGCAGGTACTAATACTCCCAACATGGAGCACACTCTGCTCCATGCTGGGAGCTGTAGTACCTGCATTAATAGACATATCGCAGCGAGTGTAACTTCTGACACCCACTGCGATCTGTCTATTAATGCAGGTACTACAGTTCCCAGCATGGAGCAGAGTGTACTCCATGTTGGGAGTGGTAGTACTTGTAGTAAAGGGAAGATCACTGCAGGTATCACTCCTGACACCCGCTGCGATCCTCCAGTATAATGTATGAATGCGGCGGCCGCTCTCCTATGGTCCCCTGCACGGCCGTATATATACACATATTTCTATTTCTCACAGAGAGCTGTGATTGGCTGGAACCATCTGGCCAATCACAGCTCTGCGGGAAATATGAATATGTGTACATATACGTGAGTGCAGGGGACCATAGAAGAGCAGCCGCCGCATCTATACATTATACAAGATGATCGCAAGGGACCCCTGCAATCTGTCAATTAGTACAGGTAACTACTACTCCCATCATGGAAGAGTGTGTTCCATGCTGGGAGTAGTAGTACTACCTAAAAAATGTTTTTAAAAAAAGTGAAAAACACGCACACACTACATTTTCATTATTGTCGGCTACATTTTTAGTGCTATACCCGCTCACATAAATTGATCCCTGTTTAAAAATGAATAAACATTTCATAATAAAAAAGATACATTTCGTTAGATACAATTTTTTTCATCACCACTGTATCTTTTTTATTATGATTTTTTTATGATACCCTGCGAAATTTTAATAAAAAAGGTATCTCCATAATTTATCAGGATCGCTAAAGTCCAAAAAAAGACTAAAGATTTACCGAATGTACCCGAATACCGAATGTATCCGAAAAAAAACAACACGAATACCCGAATACCGAATGTATCTGAAAAATCTAAACCGAAAATATTGCCGAACCGAAATTTTTTTCCAAAACGAAAAAACGAAACGAAATTAAACGAAAATTTTTCTAGTGCACAAGTCTACTGGCTACTTAACTACCTAGCTAGCTACCTACCTAGGTGGCTAGTTATCTACCTACATATGTACTACATAGTTATCTACCTGCCCTTTTCTCTGCAGGATACCAAGGAGGGCATTATAACAGTTTGGGGCCTATAGATGAGGAGATTGTGCAGAAGAAGGGACGGTATTAGAAAATGCAGGGTCTAACTCAGATGAGTTTTGTCTGGAAGTGGTCATCATGGCAGTCTGATCAGGATGAAGAAGAAGAAAAGAAAACAGAAACTGAACAGACGCTGAACAGAAAAGATGTCTGTGAGTCCCTAGATGTAACTGTAATCACTTATATGATGTATATATATTATGTACAGATGGTATCTACCTCTATATGGCCCTGTATATAATCAGTTATATGGTATACAGGTCCTGTGCACAGCTGGTCTCTACCTCTATATGGTCTTGTTTATAAACACTTATATGATATACAGATCCTGTGTACAGCTGGTATCTACCTCTATATGGTCACTGTATGGGGGAATACTGATCTGTGTATATTGGTTTTAATCCGTACAGTATGGTGGTATTAGTTGGTGGTATATATTTCCTCCTTGTATACTGGTATTATTGGTCATGGAAACTTATCTTACCTACGTTAACATGTTTTATATATATATAATTTTATTTTGTGTGTAGTGGTGGGGCATGAGGAAGGATTTGGGTGGGATAGGGTCGTGATAGAGGTGTAGCCAGGGGTGAATTCTCACAGGGGGCCCTTGCTTTATTTGGTCCGGAGGCCCTGAGTGTTGTCAGTCCGCCCCTGCAAGTGGTCCTAATATCCATCATGTCTACACAAACACAAACAAAAGAATCACAGCAGCACACTGCTAGCGCTAACATATGTGTAATATAACACTTTTTTCATTGCAATACTGCTATAGAGAAAAAACAAGGTTCTTAGCTTACCATCCCACTACAATAAGGTGACCTAATTTGTGATGGACCGTACTAGGGATGTCACGATACCGATACTGGTATCGGTGCCGATACTAGCCATTTGCATCGTATCGGGGACTCGTTTAATGTCCCCGATACCATGTCCGATACCTGGTGCCGCTCCGCTGCCCCGTTCTTCCATCCTCCCGTCCGCATCATAGTGTTCCATGGAGGAGCATGTGACACATCTGTCACTCCGCCTCCTCCCCTGCGCCCAGCGTAACGCTACGGAGGAAGCAGAGTGATGTATATGTCACATGCTCCTCCATAGGATACCATCGGAAGGACGGGAGAACAGTGACATAGGACACCACCGGGAGGACGAGAGAACAGTGACATAGGACGCCATCGGGAGGACGGAACAGTGGAGCGGCAGCACCCGACAGAGGACAGCCACAGGTGAGCTGTCTGTAAGGAGGGGGCTGCTACTAATGTCTCCAGGGTGGGCCTGCTGTTGCTGTCTAAATGGGGGCCCCGCTGTCTACAGGGGGAGGGAGGGGGGCCTGCTGTCTACAGGGGGGGGAGTGGGGGGCTGCTGTCTAAACGGGGGGCCCCGCTGTCTAAAGGGGGGGGTGGGAGGGAGTAGGGCTGCTGTCTAAACGGGGGGCCCTGCTGCTACTGTCTAAAGGGGGGGCTCTGCTGCACCTGCTGTCTAAAGGGGGGGCCCTGCTGCACCTGCTGTCTACAGGGGGGGCCCTGCTGCCGCTGCTGTCTATAGGGGGGCCCTGCTGCCTAAAGGGGGCCCCCGCTGCCGCTGCTGTCTAAAGGAGGGGCCCTGCTACCTAAAGGGGGGGCCCTGCTGCCTAATGGAGGGGGGGGGCCTGCTGCCGCTGCTGTCTAATGGGGGAGCCTGCTGCTGTTTAAATGGGGGTCTACAGGGAGGCTGCTATTAATGTCTACATGGGGGGCTGTTGTTTACAAGGGGGGCTGCTGTCTACAAGGGGGGCTGCTGTCTACAGGGGGGGCTGCTGCTAATGTCTGCAAGGGGATACTACCTACTATTAACGGCAGTCTTACAGCAGTCACCTTCACTAACTTGAATTAATAGGTAGATAGTGCAGGTGACCCGGTTTCTACTGCTGCTGATGTTTCGCTGCCAATGCAAATTCCCTGTTCTGTCCAATGGAGAAGAGAGAAATCTTGGCTCATATTACAGCAGCTGCCTCCATTGTACACAACAAGGACCCACATATCATACGGTAAACAGCGCCAGAAACCAGGTCACCATGCTGTCAGATTCCCTTTAAAATATAAGTACTCATACTTGGTATCGGCATGTACTAGAATTAACCCCTTAACGACGCAGGATGTATATTTACGTCCTGCGCCGGCTCCCACGATATGAAGCGGGATCGCGCCGCGATCCCGCATCATATCGCGTAGGTCCCGGTGCTCATCAACGGCGGGGACCCGCGGCTAATACCACACATCACCGACCGCGGCGATGTGCGGTATTAACCCTTTAGAAGCGGCGGTCAAAGCTGACCGCCGCTTCTAAAGCGAAAGTGACCCGGCTGCTCAGTCGGGCTGTTCGGGACCGCCGCGGTGAAATCGCGGCGTCCCGAACAGCTTGCAGGACACCGGGAGGGCCCTTACCTGCCTCCTCGGTGTCCGATCGGCGAATGACTGCTCCGTGCCTGAGATCCAGGCAGGAGCAGTCAAGCGCCGATAACATTGATCACAGGCGTGTTAATACACGCCTGTGATCTGTGTAAAAGATCAGTGTGCGCAGTGTTATAGGTCCCTATGGGACCTATCACACTGCAAAAAAAATGTTAAAAAAAAGTGTTAATAAAGGTCATTTAACCCCTTCCCTAATAAAAGTTTGAATCACCCCCCTTTTCCCATAAAAACAATAAAACAGTGTAAAAAAAAATAAAAATAAACGTATGTCATTAATTAAACCGTACGGTCAATGGCGTACGCGCAAAAAAATTCCAAAGTCAAAAAATGCGCATTTTGGGTCACTTTTTATACCATTAAAAAATGAATAAAAAGTGATCAAAAAGTCCGATCAAAACAAAAATCATACAGATAAAAACTTCAGATCACGGCGCAAAAAATTAGTCCTCATACCGCCCTGTACGTGGAAAAATAAAAAAGTTATAGGGGTCAGAAGATGACATTTTTAATGGTCAAACAGTGAAGCTTTATTGATGATCATTCAGAATCACATAGGAACTAGCAGAATAGCCAGAAAATTGGCAATAACATATGGGCCTACCAAGGCCAACGTAACAAGAACATAGGTCCACTGCAAACATATATGTAGAATCGATGGCGGTTGGCGGCGGCAACTCAGTCTCATATCATAGACAATAATAGAATACATGTAACTCTCTCAGTACATATTCATGCACTGACGGACACGAGAACAATATGCAGATGACAACCAAGGTTCCCAAAGGGTATTAAACCTCTCTACTGTATCATCTCTGATCGCTGACAATTTTTCATTAATCATAATAGAGTTCACCCTCTCAATGATCCTAAATAAATCGAGTGTAGGTTTCTTCCATTGTGATGCTAAATAAATGCGAGCTGCCATCATAATATATTGTGCAAGTCTGAACTGTCGGTGGGACATCCCCGGGGGGCGAAGACCCAGCAAACAAAAGGAAGGGGTTCTGGGAGCCCGGGTCCCCAGCAATGAAACCACGAGGTCCAGAATTCCAGCCCAGTAGCCCACTACCACTGGGCAGGACCACCACACATGGTACATGGTCCCAAGATGGCCACAGCCTCGGAAGCAAAGCGGGGATGTCAGGACAAAAGGCATGAAGGCGAGTTGGGACCATGTATGTACGATGTAATACCTTCAATGCAGTCTCCATTAGGGGAATCTGCCAACTGCCCTTACTCAAAGTCTCGCAACAATCATGCCATTGGGCAGGTGTTAACAGTATATGCAAGTCAGCTTCCCACGCCACCATGAACGGGAGCTTACTATCTGCTATAGGAGCATTGAGGTGGGCGTACAACAAGGAGAGCAGTCCAGTCGCCAATGGCCTATAGATGATAAAAGCTTCATAGAAAGTCGGCTTCGGGATCTGGGATACGGCAACCTGGGACCTTATGAAAGAAAAAATCTGATAGGCTCTAAACACCTCGGTGGGGGGCAAGTCTAGTCTGTTAGTCAGAGAGGTGAGAGTGTGGAAAGAACGGTTGTCTATAAAGTCATGTACCTTAGTCAGTTTCCTGTCAATCCACCATTGAAAGGTCTGTCGAGAGAGCCCAGGAGGAAAAAGATGGTTAGAAAATATAGGGGTCATAGGGGTATAGTGAGATTGGAGTTTGAATTTAAAGCGAACCTGACGCCAGAGTGCAAGCGAATACAGGACCATGCGAGCAGAGCTGGGGACTTTACAAGCTACCGGACCAGTGCTCCACATTAGGGCTTCATAGGAAAGTGGTGACAGTAAGGCGTTCTCCAGTCGTGTCCACCTGGGTGCCCCGGGCCCGGCATTAACCAGCGCCAATTGGGCCAGTCTCGCAGAATAATAATATTTGAGGAAGTGAGGTACAGATAAACCTCCTACCTTTTTATGATAATGCATGACTGCCCGGGAAATACGGGACCGCTTACCTGCCCAAATATAAGTAAATGTATCGCTTTGTAATGCCTCTAGTTCCCTACACACGATGGGGATGGGCAGTGTGCGAAAAAGATATAAAAGTTTAGGCAAAATTACCATTTTTACAACATTCACTCTGCCCAGCCATGACACGTAGGGAAAGGCCCAGCGACTCAAATCTGATCTAATAGATTGGAATACCCGGGGATAGTTAGCTCTGTACAAGGAGCGCAGGGTCGGGGTTAGGGTTATGCCAAGATAAGGTAACCCCTCCGTGGAATCACGGAAACGAAAAGTGAGTGATATAGATTGTCTGACAGGAGGGGGAACCCCACAGTACATTATTTCTGACTTCACTACATTAACACGGAGGCCAGAGCAGACGGCAAAGCCATCAAGCACCTGGAGGAGGTTGGGAAGGGAGAAAAGAGGGTTAGTCAGTGTCAACAAGAGATCATCTGCAAACAAGTTCACCTTATATGCCGAGGTGCCCACTGTCATGCCTGTAATATCAGGGTGCTCCCTGATCAATTGGGCTAACGGCTCCATCATGAGTGCAAAAAGGGCTGGTGACATTGGGCATCCCTGCCGAGTCCCCCGTCTCACTGATATCGGGCGTGGGTCAGTAGTGGGCAATTTTAAATAGGCAGTCGGGGTAGAGTATAGTTTGGAAAGGACATGTATGAATGGGCCTGCAAATCCAAATCTAGTGAGTGTGGCAAACAGATAGTCCCAAGAGACGCAATCAAATGCCTTCTCTATATCCAAGGCCAGAACTACCAAAGGTGTCGAGGAAGTTTCAGCTAGGTGCACCTGGTCCAGGACTTTCCTAATGTTATCAGGTGCCTGTCTACCAGGTACGAAACCTACCTGGTCCTGATGGACTAGGCCGGGGAGGTAGGGGTTGAGTCGTGCCACCAAGATGGACGCCAAGAGCTTGGCATCCACATTGAGGAGCGATGTCGGTAATTTACTACACTCAAGGTGTCCCTGTTCGGTTTGGGGAGAACTGTCACCATTGCGTCAAGGAATTCCCTCGGAGGATCCGAACCAGAGCGGAGGCCATTAAAGAAGTGCAAGAGATGTGGGGCTAAACTAGTAGCAAACTTCTTATAGTAGGAGGCTGTAAAGCCGTCCGGTCCAGGAGATTTGCCCTGTTTGGCACGGGAGATAGCGCCCAGCACCTCCTCCAGAGTAAATGGAGCATTCAAAGCTTCCCTGGCGTCAGGGGAAAGGGTTGGAAGGGAAACAGAATCTAAGAAAGAGGAAAGAGAAGAGGGGTCCGGTCGGTCAGCGTCCGTCGCAGTATAAAGTCGTGTATAGTACGTGTGAAAGGCATCGTAAATTTTGTCCGGGTGCGAAGTCCGGAGACCAGGTCGCAACTGTAAGCTATGGACTCTATTAAAAGACATCGTTTTACGTAACATTGCTGCCAAGAGTCTGTCAGGCTTATTGGCAAATTTATAATAAGTGGCTTTAGTCCATCGTATTGCCTTCTCCACTTTAGTAGAGAGAAGGGCGTCTAGTTGCGACCTGGTCTCCCTCAAAGCCTGGAAAAGGTAGGGAGAGGGGTCCTGTTGGTGTGCATAAGTCAGTCTTTGTAATTTTGCCTCCAATGCTGTCTGCTGGTTAGTACGGTCCCTCTTGATGCCACTAGCCAAAGCAATGATCCGGCCCCTCATATAAGATTTGTGTGCCAGCCACGTCCAAGAGGGTGCCGAAGTGGGTCCAGCATTGGAGGCAAAATAAGTAGTCAGATCATCCCGCAGTTGACGCTGTACTCTAGGCATGGTAAGCAATGCCTCGTTCAGTCTCCACCGAAATGGGTAAGTGGAACGAGGCTGGAAATCGAAGGAGGCATGCACCATGTCATGATCAGACCAGGTTGACGGGATATGACGTGCATAAAGGAGATGAGGTAGAATGTTAGTGGTGGTCAACACCCAATCAATTCTAGAATAATTTTTGTGCATAGGAGAGTAATAAGTGTAACCCCTGGAAATCCCGTTATGCTCTCTCAATACATCAGCTAATGAGAGCGTAGCAAAAAGGTTCTGTATCCATTTCTGTTGGGAGCCTGATCTTCGAAGCCGGATCTTAAAGTCGGCTTGTCCAAATCAGCTCGTCAAAGACCAGGCTCCCAAGCTTCTTGCACAACATACCAAAAAATGTTAAAGGTCTATCCGTAGGGGAGTAAGAATTTACTATACATAAAGTTCTGCCATAGAGCGAACCCAACAGGATCAGATATCTCCCCCCTGTATCCTTATATTCTGACTCAATAGTATATGGGAAGGAATTGTGGAGCAAGATCATCACTCCCCTACATTTGGACTGAAAAGAGGAGTTATAGGAATGAGTGTAGGAGCGGTGGTAAAATGCGGGGGTAGAAGTCGTGGAAAAATGTGTCTCCTGGAGGCATATCACCTCAGGACGATGTTTAGTATAGTCCATGAACGCAGTTAAGTCCTCTGACGTTGTGTGATAGCAATTTAACCATGACTAACTATGAATAGAGTGCTAAGTAGTACGTTACCCCCGGCCCACACAGCAGTATACTCAAAAGCATCTAGACTGGTCGCCGCCGCCGCCACATCAGCCAATCTGCAGCAGAGTGAACCATCACTGTACCTAAAAACAAAAAATAAACATAAAAAAACAAAACAAAACATTAGGACTGCATTTGGGGCAGTCCGCAGAACAGGAAAGGCGGACAGGGTTAATAGAGCGCCCGCCGTACTTCCTGACCCTGTGTACAGGGATGAAGAGGCACAATAGTCCGTCCACGGTATCGCCATCGGTGCTATGAGTCCCAGGAACAACAGCCTTAATAAACAATACCAGTCCTCCAAAAATAGAGCTTCCCAGTCTAGGGTGCAAGTAAGGCGTCCGCTTGAGCAATGAAGGGATTCCGGCGTCTCACACAACAACGAGGTAGTCCCGCAGATGAAAAGTGGGTCACCCAGCCCAATAGAGAGATCTCAGTAAGGGGAACAGGTCAGCGGGGAGATGTCGGGGCTGCCCGCGTGTGCCGAGGTGAATTGTTGCCCCCCCCGACCGCGGTCCACACACGATCCACCCGTTTAGCTCGTTGAGGCTGGGGGGGGAGTTCCGACAGCACAATGCGCTCCAGGCTCAGTGCTTCTTTTACTTCGGATAAGGTGCGCACAGTATGCGTGCGATTATTGACCCGGAAAACCAGGGAGAAGGGGAATCCCCATCGGTAACGGACCCCCTCCCTCTGAAGTGCAAGTGTCACTGGGCAAAAGTCCCGGCGTTTAGCCAAAGTGGAAGGAGCTAAGTCAGAATATATGCGTACCGACTCTGGAACCCCCGGGAGAGATGGAGTGTTTCTAGCCGCCTGGAGTAGGGTGTCTCTCACCTCGGAATAATGTAGTTTCAGGATCACATCACGAGGTAAGTCCGGGTTCTTTGGGCGCGCTAAGGCCCTGTGGATCCGATCGAAGCGGAGCATCTCTGGTTCCAGTTGAGGAGCAAGGGCGTAGAACAGGGCAGAGATCGCCTTTGATATATCAGTCACCTCCTCTGGTAGCCCGCGGATCCTGAGGTTGGCCCTTCTAGAGCGGTTTTCAAGGTCCTCGAGTTTCAGCTCGAGGGCCTGCAGCTGTTCGGTGTGATCCTCGATCTCGCGGCGATCAGTCTGCGCAGCCTCCGCGAGGTCATCAATACGGGTCTCGGTGTTCGCCACCCTCTGGCCCAGATCTCTTAACTGCAAAGAGAGGTCAGTAACCGCCTTGGCAAGCTCCGTCTGGAAAAGCTTCTTAATGGTCTGGAACATGGCCGTAGGTGAGAGAGCAGCGGCATCATAGGACTCGTCCTCAGAATTCTCAGTAGGCGAGTCACTGCGGGAGGCCGCCATCTTAGAGCGCGAGGTCGCTCGAAAGATATCCGGGATAGACTGGGATAGCCTTTGGGAGTGCGCCTTCCGACCGTTGTGCTGGGATCGTGGCATATTCTCCCTGCAGAAGGAGCCGTTCCCGATGCAAAGGAGCCTAAAATAGGTGCTTAGAGAGGCTAGAACACCGCGGTCGGCACGGAGCTCACACTACTTCCGTCCTTCCTCGTGAGCCGCGCGCATGCGCCTCAAGATGACATTTTTAAACGTATAAATTTTCCTGCATGTAGTTATGATTTTTTCCAGAAGTGCGACAAAATCAAACCTATATAAGTAGGGTATCATTTTAACCGTAAGGACCTACAGAATAATGATAAGGTGTCATTTTTACCGAAATATGCACTGCGTACAAACGGAAGCCCCCAAATTTACAAAATGGCATTTTTTCTTCGATTTTGTCGCACAATGATTTTTTTTTCCGTTTCGCCATGCATTTTTGGGTAAAATGACTAATGTCACTGCAAAGTAGAATTGGCGACGCAAAAAATAAGCCATAATATGGATTTTTAGGTGGAAAATTGAAAGGGTTATGATTTTTAAAAGGTAAGGAGGAAAAAACGAAAGTGCAAAAACTGAAAAATGCTGAGTCCTTTAGGGGTTAAAGTATCGGTACTCGTACTCGGTCTTAAAAAAATGGTATCGGGACATCCCTAGACCGTACACTATAGATATGCAATTTACATGCCCAGAAATTGTAGTGCTAGCCCAAGAGAATCATATCTATAGTGTAGGGTCTGCCCCAAATGTGGTGGGATGGTACACACAATTTGGCCAAATTGTAAGCTAAGAACCTCTAGTTTCGTCTATAACAGTATTGCAATGAAAAAAAGTATAATATTACACAATTTCTTAGCGCTAGCAGTGTGCTGCTGTAATTCTTTTACAAGTTTGTACTTGTCATTCAGCCGCAGCAACTTGCACTTGTGTACTTGTTCTATATAATAGATGTGTAGAATGTGCTGACCAATTTTTGCTTTTTGGGGGAGATGTATCAAAACCTGCAGAGGAAGAGTGGTGCAGTTGCCCATAGCAACCAGATTGCTTCTTTCATTATTAAAGAGGCCTGTGTAAAATGAAAAAGCAATCTGGTTGCAAATAACGCCATGTGAACATGGCCTAAATCGTCTACTGACGAATTTACAACTTCAAATCTGCTGCAGATCCCGTGTATGTGTTAATATACCCAGAGGCCGGTAATAACAGCATTGGCCCGCCAACTCTACCGCACAGCAAATTGTGTACGACTACAGCCTCGTTCAAGAAGTAGAGATGTGCTGCGCATGCGCGCGTGCGTCACGTATATGACGTTGGCGGGACCTGCTATCCTTTAACTCTATGGTACGTTTCCACGGCTGGAGGTCTGAAGATGGCGGAGGTGGAGTTTGGGGATAGCGAGCTCTTTGAGCAGTTAGATGGCGACGCAATTCCCCAGGCGGTTCATGTACGGTTTGACCAGACTGAGGACAGCGAGGCGGAGGCCAGCAGCTTTCAGGAACAGCTCGCAAGATGCGAAGAAACCGTAGCTCAGCTGCGGGCGGAGAATATCCTTTACTCTATGGGAGTCCACGGGAGGAAGTGTCCGTGCAATAAAGACCCCCCCCGTCCCCGTCCCTTGTAATGGCAGGACTCTATGTGTTGTCATGTATGGCCGAGCTATATACCCATTACAGGGGGCTGGGAGCTTGTATGTGTAATGTAGATGGGAATGTTTTGTAATGTTACTTTTAGTTTCGTTCCTTAACCGGCTGTGAACATCAGGAGCTCAGAAGAAAGCTGTCTATACTCTCTCGGCCAAGGTAGGTCATGGGGTATAGGGGTCCTGGTCTGTCATGTCTCCAGCATGTCCTGACCACCAAAGGCACGTGGATTTATCACCATAACTAATGCTTTTGTAGGTGAAGGAACATGGGTACCTAAAAGATCCAATGAATTATGCTTATTATTTAGGAACAAAGAAATGATCATTGAGATCAGTGGTTCTCAGCTACCGTGCCTCCAGCAGTTTAAAAACTACAACTGCCAGCATGCCCGGACAGCCGAAGGCTGTCCGGGCATGCTGGCAGTTGTAGTTTTGCAACTGCTGAAGGCTCACTGGTTAGAAAATACGGTCATAGGTCATTCAACATAGATGTTCCCCTACCTACAGCTCTTCAGTGGTTGTCCTATAGGACAGCATTAACTTGTGGGATACTCCTTTTTTAGGCTGGGTTGGCGTGAAAATGCTCACAATGTATGCTGCGAAACTTTACAAAGTGTGAACAACAACTTCCCCAACCGCCCTACCTACATAGGTAGGATAAGAGACTAGTGCAGGGATGTGGAAATCCTATCGCCCAACGCCGGGGACATGCAGTGCCGGGCAGGTGAATTTTTCAGGCCTCTAGCCCTGTTTCGGGCTAGCAGGGTCGGACCTGAAAACCCCCGAAAAGCTGCACTAAGGGTGTATAGAGCGGGCTCCTAACTTGAACCCGCTCCTTACCCGGTGGCCCCCAGCTAATAGCTGGCATGCGGCGATCAACGCGTTTGACTATTAACCCTTCTGATCGCTGTTGTCCAAGCTGTCAGTGGTGTCTAAGGGGACATGTAAATGCACGCTGGTGGGCTAGTGGGGGATCGGGCCTCGACCCGTCCCCTAAAGTGTCAGATCAATACCAAAATGGTACAGATACAGATTATGGCAAACTATACAAATTTGGTATTGCTGTAATCAGGCTGACATGACCTTGTTTGGGAGCATATGTTATGGAAAAATAAAAGGTTACATTACAAAGTACAATCGGTCCCGCAAAAAACAAGCCCTCTGTTGGGTCTGTAGATGAAAAAGAGTTATGGTTGTTATTGTGCGAGGAGGAAAAAAATTAGTGCAAAAACGAAAATTGGTCCAGACAAGTGGATTGTCATGAGGGACAAGTAGATTGCTCCTTTTTAGTCCTTTGGGCAAGTAGTTTAAAAAAAAAAATTCCACACCCCTGTAAGTGTCTGATCGCTGGTGGTCAGATTGATAGGACCCCTCCTGCCATCTCCAGAACGGGATTCTGGCTCTTGAAGAGAGCATGTGCTGTAGACATGTGTTTCTATAGTTTCTACGGGAGAAGGTGCCCAGAAATGGCACCCCCATTAAAATGAAAGGTGCACATGTCGTCGCCAACATGTGATTTCTTTAAGAGCCCGGGTTCCATACTGGCGATTGTTGGTCTCCTAGCGATCATACATACATTTTCTACCATGTGCAATAGGGGATTAGTTGTTTTTCATTGGACACCCCCTTTTGAAGCAAGCCTCTAATGAAAATTTGACAAATTGTTTTTTATTTTGTGCTGCACACTTTAATTTTAATTTTTTTTTAAATGTGTGAGATTCAATTAAATATTTTACTGTTTTGTTTCTATAATTCGTATCCCCATTATTCTTTCAGTGGCTTATCTGTGGAGGATAAATTTGATGGCCCGCTATTACAGATCTTATTCATGAACCATGTCATTTCCAAGTAAGTCTATAGTAATATCTTTTCTTGTTTCTCACTATAAAGGCCTGATTGTTGCTGTCTTATCCAAATAGTTGATGTTGAGATTTGTTTGGTACTTTATCAGTGAGTGGATAGAAAAGCTCCTATCAGTGATCCTAAAGTGAACCTGTCTGGTGATTTATGCTGCAAGATGAGACATGCTGATATAGGTATATGTGATTTGGAACCAGGGCTCTGAGTAAATCCTGACAGGACTCTGTATAATTGTGACTATAGTAGGGCTGCAACTAACGATTATTTTTATTGATTTGTTGTTATACCTGTCTCCAAGCCGTGGTCTGGTTCACCTGTTAGCTCCTCGTTCAGGCGCAGCTTCATGATGTCACAGCTGATGGGCCTCACTGCGAGTAGGCTTGGGGAAACCGCGGCGGTGATGTAATTAAGCTCCTCCCAGTGCTCGAACAGGTGAACTGGACCGCGGCTCAGAGACAAGTATGTAGGGCTTAACCCCTGAATTAACCTCTTAAGGACTGAGCCCTTTTTTGCAATTCTGACCACTGTCCCTTTATGCATTAATAACTCTGGGATGCTTTTACCGATTATTCTGATTCCAAGATTTTTTTTTTTCGTGACATATTCTACTTTAACACAGTGGTAAATTTTTGTTGTTACTTGCATCCTTTCTTGGTAAAAAGTCCCATTTTGCATTTTTCTAGCTTTGAAACTCTCTGCTTGTAAGGAAAATGGATGTTGCAAATATTGTATATGGGAATCAATATATAATTTATTTGGATCATAAAGTTGATATGCTTTTACTTTTGGAAGACACCAGAGGGCTTCAAAGTTCAGCAGCAATTTTCAAATTTTTCACCAAATTTTCTAAATCAGAATTTTTCAGGGACCAGTTCAGGTTTGAAGTGGTTTTGAAGGGCCTTCATATTAAAAATACCCCCATAAATGACCCCATTATAAAAACAGCACCCCCAAAGTATTCAAAATGACATTCAGAAAGTGTTAACCCGTTAGGTGTTTCACAGTGAATAGCAGCAAAGTGATGGAGAAAATTCAAAATCTTAATTGTTTATACTCGCATGCTCTTGTAGTCCCAGTTTTTGAAAATTTACAAGGTGTAAAAGGCGATAAAGCCCCTCCAAAATTTGTAATCCAATTTCTCTTGAGTAAGGAAATACCTCATATGTAGATGTCGAGTGCTCTGTGGGTGCACTAGAGGGCTCAGAATGACAGTGGGATTTTGGAGAGTGAGTTTTTCTGAAATGTTTTTTTGGGGGCATGTCACATTTAGGGAAGCACCTATGGTGCCAGAACAGCAAAAAAGCAAACATGGCATACCATTTTGGAAACTATACCCCTCAAGGAACATAACAAGGGGTCCAGTGATCCTTAACACCCCACAGGTGTTTGACGACTTTTTGTTAAAATCGGATGTGTAAATGAATTTATATTTTTTTCACTAAAATGCTGGTTTTCCCCCACTTTTTACAAGGGGTTATAGTAGAAAATATGCCCCTTCCCCCCCCCCCCCAAATTTGTAACCCCATCTCTTCTGAGTATGAAAATACCTCATTTGTGGACGTCAAGTGCACTGGGGGCACACTACAATGCTCAGAAGAGGAGAATTTGGCTATCGGCAAGCAGGTTTTGCTGAAATGGTTTTTGGGGGGCATGTCCCATTTAGTAAGTCCCTATGGTGCCAGAACAGCAAAAACTACACCCCTCAAGGAACGTAACAAGGGGTATGGTGAGCCTTAACACCCCACAGGTGCTTGACAAATTTCCGCTAAAGTTGGACGTGAAAATGAAGAAATTTTTTTTTTCACTAAAATGCTGGTGTTACCCCAAATTTTTCATTTTCATAAGGGGTAATTGGAGAAAAAGCCTCCCAAAATTTATAACCCCATTTCTTCTGAGTATGGGAATAGCCCATATGTGGATGTAAAGTGCTCTGCGGGCGAACTACAATGCTCAGGAGGAGGAGGAGGAGGAGGAGTGCCATTGAGCTTTTGGTGAGAGAATTTGGTTGGAATAGAAGTGGGAGGCCATGTGCGTTTACACAGCCCCCTGTGGTGCCAGAACAGTGGACACCCCCCCCCCCCCACATGTAGCCCAATTTTGTAAACTCCACCTTACAGAATTTAATATGGGGTGCAGTGAACATTTACACCCACTGGAGTTTGACAGATCTTTGGAACAGTGGGCTGTGCAAATGAAATAAAATTTTTCATTTTCACGGACCACTGTTCCAAAAATCTCAGACACCTGTGAGGTGTAAATGCTCACTGTACCCTTTATTACATTTCGTGAGAGGTGTAGTTTCCAAAATGGAGTCACATGTAGGGGGGCCACTGTTCTGGCACTATGGGGGCTTTGTAATTTCGGACACATTCTCCTAAAGCCCAATGGTGCTCCTTCTCTTCTGAGCATTGTAGTTCGCCTGCAGAGCACTTTACATCCATATATGGGGTATGTTCTTACTCAGAAGAAATGGGGCTACAAATTATGGGGGGCTTTTTTTTTTTCCTATTCTCCCTTGTGAAAAAATGTAGGGTAACAGTAAATTGTTTTCATTTTTATTGGGGGGGGGGGGGGGGGCAGTGTGTGTGTGTGTGTGTGTGTGTGTGTGTGTGTGTGTGTGATATATATATATAATCTCTAATAGTTTTTTTTTTTTTTAAGTGTTTGTTTTAGTGCAGTGTTTTTTGGGGTACATTCACACAGGCGGGGGTTTACAGTGAGTTTCCCACTTGGAGTTTGCGCTGCAGCGGAAAATTTGCCGCAGCTCAAACTTGAAGCCGGAAACTCACTGTAAACCTGCCCGTGTGAATGTACCCTGTACATTCACATGGGGGACAAACCTCCAGCTGTTGCAAAACTACAACTCCCAGCATGCACTGACAGACCGTGCAGGCTGGAGTTGTACTTTTGCAACAGCTGGAGGCACACTGGTTGGAAAACCTTTAGTTAGGTTCTGTTACCTAACTCCGTAATTTCCAACCAGTGTGCCTCCAGCTTTTGCAAAACTACAACTCCCAGCATGTACTGATCGTCCCAGCATGTACTGATGTAGTTATACAACAGCTGGAGGTAAGCAACTATAACTCCCAGCATGGCGAGACAACAGTTTGCTGTTTGGGCATGCTGGGAGTTAAAGTTTTGCAAGATCTAGAGGGCCACAGTTTAGAGACCACTGCACAATGATTTCCAAATTGTAGCCCTCAAGATGTTGCAAAACTGCAAATCCCAGCATGTCCAAACAGTAAACAGCTGTTTGGGGTCACCTGAGAGCTGTTTGATCTGGAATCGCCAGTGTGAATTCACTAGTGATTTGCGGTGATCGCCGACATGGGGGGGGGGGGGGTCTCGGACCCCCCCTGGGCATTGGCACGGGATGTCTGCGTATAGGTATGCTCTTGGTCCTTTAAGTACCAGGGAGCAAGGGCGTTCATTTTTTTTTTATATATTTTTTTCCTCCTTACCTTTAAAAAAAAAAAAAAAAAAACTTTCAATATTCCACCTAAAAATCCATATGATGGCTTATTTTTTTTGCATCACCAATTCTACCTTGTAATGGCATAAGTCATTGTACCCAAAAATCCACGGCGAAACCCAAAAAAAAATCATTGTGCGACAAAATTGGAAAAAAAAAGTCGTCTTGTAACTTTTGGGAGCTTCCGTTTCTACGCAGTACATTTTTTGGTAAAAATTACACCTTATCTTAATTCTGTAGATCCATACAATTAAAATGATACCCTAATTATATAGGTTTGATTTTGTCGTACTTCTGGAATACATCATAACTACATGCAGGAAAATTTATGTTTTAAAAATGTCCTCTTCTGAACTCTACAACTTATTTTTTATTAATTTTTATGGGGATGTATGAGGGCTCATTTTTTGCGCCATGATCTGAAGTTTATCAGGATCGTTTTTTATTTACTTATTTTTTTTTTTGTATGTATTTTTTGATCGCTTTTTCTTCAATTTTTATTTTTTTTGTATAAAGTGACCAAAAATACACCATTTTGGACTTTGGATTTTTTTACGTGTACTACATTGACCTTGCGTTTTAATTAACAATATAATTTTATAGTTCAGACACTTACACACGTACCAATACCACATATTATATTTATTTAGTTTTTGTTTTTTTTAAATGGGAAATGGGGGCGGGATTCAGATTTTTATTAGGGAAGGGGTTAAATATTATTTATTAACACTGTATTTTCACTTTTTTCTTTTTTTCAAAGTTATAGCCCCCATAGGGGACTACAACATTCCACACTGATATTTCTACACTGATCACTGCCATGCAATAGCATGGCATTGATCAGTGTTATTGCCGCTCGACTGCTCCTGCCTGGATATCGGGCAAGAAGCAGTCATTCTGCGATCGGACGTGCAGGAGGAAGGTAGGGATGCTCCGCGCGCCCTGCAAGCTGTTCGGGATACCGCAATTTCACCACGGCGGTCCCGAACAGCACCACTCAGCTGCCGGGAAGCTTTCACTTTCACTTCAAATGCGGCGATCAACTTTGATTGCTGCTTCTGAAGGGTTAATACCGGGCATCACCGCAATCTGTGATGTCCGGTATTAGCCATGGGTCCCGGCCATTGATGGCCACCGGGACGACCCGATATGAGGGGTATATATACGTCGTGCATCGTTAAGGAGTTCAACAAATTGATCGATTAGTTGCAGCCTTAGACTAAAGGATTAAGTGTCAATCACTGCTTTTGTGTTAAGCAGGACTTTCATTGGAGATTTATAAAAATCTGTGCAGAAGAAAAGTTGCCCATAGCAACCAATCTGATTATTTTTCATTTTTAAAAGGGCATCTCAAAGATGAAAGAAGCAATCTAGTTGCTATGAGCAACTTGTCAACTTCCGATGCACAGGTTTTAATAAATCTTCCCCCTCTTTTTGCTAGGAGTTCTTTCAGGATTGTTTAAGGCTTTATTTTTTATTTTTATTTTTTTGTTAGTTATACATCTATACAATAAAAGTAACAATCACTTGTATATAGGCAGTATCATCAAGAAATTGAAGATTTCGTTTCAAGCCTTGTCCATAGGCATGAAGAAGAAAAGAAAGCTAACCCTGAAAAGACAACATTTAATATAAAGCCTCAGGTAAGTGTAAATTGTGTATTTTTTTTTTATTTTTTTTTTTTTGGTGAAATTTTTTATAACTTTAGATTTATTTATTTATTTTTTAAATAAATATTTTATATATTTAAAGAGTTATTCTAGGTGTTTGGTACGATTAAGCTATGTGCCCCTGATGCCGTTATGTTTTTTGTAAACTTGCTTGTATTACCTGTTAGGGGTGGATTGTGTCCTCTTAATTTTTAAGCCCCCAGAGCTTCTGCATTCTTGTGCACTAGGGATTGTCATATCAAGCTTTTCCCAGGTTCCTTTGCAGCTTGAGACAACGCACCGCAAATTCGCCTGATCATGGGGGTTTGGCTGCTTCTTTTGTCCCCTGACAAGCCAGACCCCTCATGATGTGTGCTGCCCATCTTTGTCTCGACATGCCTGCGTTGAATGTATCCTCCGCTGTCATGGGAACTCAGCAAAGGCTGCAGATAGTGGGTATGTGTTCAATGAAGGCATGGCAGGACGTGGGCCGCACGTGTCGTTAACTGACTTGTGATGCATTGTGATGTCTCAAGCCGCACAGGAAGCCAGGAAAGGTTCAAAACAACATTAATTCTTAGTGCAGAAGAATTCAGAATCCAAAAAATACAAAAAAAAGCAGGATCTACCCCAGACAATTAATGCAATAAAATTCATAGTATATATATACCTTTTTTTAAAAATTTTTAGTACTAAAATCTGGAATAAAAATTCTTATAAAGTGATTGCTTATCCCTTATGGGACCAACTTGTTAAGTAAAAGTTCCGTGCTTAATACCAGACTGCAAGGACACAATTCAGTATATTGGATCGTTCCATACAACAGAAAGTGAAATATACTTCTACTGCTAGCTTCAGAAAGAAAATTGATTTTTTTGAAAATTATTTTAGCATCGTAAGTGCCCATCCACTTGACTATTATGGCTCCTTGGTTGATTTGTGGGGCCAAATTGTACCACTTTATATCTTTGATATCGTACAAAGAATCTTGAGGGTTTTTCCTGTTTTAGATCAAAGTAGGGCTGGGCAGTATGACCAAATGTGTATCACAGCATTTTTGTAACTTATAGCGGTTCCACAGCATATAACGGTAATCTCTTCCCCCCCCCCCCCCCAAATTATTAGCCCAATGCTGCGCTGTCCCCATCAGGGTGCTACTCGCGTCACCCGCTAGCGCTGCCACTCTATAGCTGTATCCCTATGCCCGGGCTGCATAAGGTAAACAAAATAAACTTTAACGCATGTTCCTACGTCGACCTTAAGCTCTTCCTGGGGACGTGTAAGTCAGAGAGCAGTCAGCCTATCGCCGGCCGCAGCGATGTTCCGCCTCAGCCGGCTTCTTACTTGACAATGCTCTCAACCTATCACCAGCCGAGGTAGAACATCGCTGTGGCCGGTGATAGGCTGACAGTTTTCCGACATTCCATTCCCTAGGAAGCTGGTCCGGACTGACGGGGAAGGTGAGTTTAAAGTTTTTGTTTACCGTTTGCAGCCCCGGCACAGGGATACAGCTATAGTGTCAGCGCCGGTGGCCCGCAACAAACAGGAGGACAAGGAGTGCAGCGCTTGCGGGTGATATGCAAGTATTCACCCCGATGGACAGCGCAGCGATGGGCTGATAATTGATTGGGGGGGGGGCAGAACAGCGCTCGTGGGTCACATATGATTAGTTCCCCAATGTGGGGACAGCGCAGCGCTGGGCTGAAAATTCATTCATTCCCGAGGGGGAGGGGCCAAACCGGTATTGCGTTATGGGGAAAAATTCATATCGTGCAGGACAAAAATTTCGGTGTTCGGTATGAACCGGTATATCACCCAGCCCTAGATCAAAGAGGGAAAAGAGAGCCTACTCGTTTGTTAGAGAGATTTTATTTCTGTGTAAATTTCCGTTTTATGGCCGTACAGAAACTAGCTTTGACACCTTTAATTTCTCTTGGACTCAATTTGCCTTTGTACAAGCTTTACATTACCTCTGTTTTGTTTATCCCAGCCCTTATCCTTTTTATTTTTTTTTCTTCCCTTCTTTCATAAAACATGTCCGTAATTTCATAAGACATTAATAAACCTACATAATTTTGTTATATTAACTCTTCAGAGTGGTGTCTAAGTGGTTTTAGTGAAGAGCTGCACCAGAGAGCCACCTCCATGGTGTACAACTATTTCTCATTCTGTTCATTTCAGGAGGAGGAATCGGACTACACATACATGAACTTCCTTTTCCTAACTTCTCAGGCCAATAAAAAGCACATACTCTGCTCTGCTATACTATGACATAGTTCTGGTAAAAGTGCACTGGACTGCACAGGCTTGCACTGTGCTGCACTGATCGTTTACACAGTACAGTTCTAGATGGCATGTGGAGAGAGAAGGGGTTACTGATATATTTGGCTTCAAGGTGGTATATAAAGAGAAGCTAAATAAACAGTAGCATCAGATATAAAACACTTTGAGGGTACGTTCACACAGACGGATCCACAGCATATTTTTTTAGCTGCGGATCCGCTGACTATGGACCCCTACATTGTGCCTCCATCTGTGCCTGCTCATAGCGGCTGCCACTGTGACTAGAAACGTTGCAATGTGTGAGGTGCTGTGCGAATTTCAGTATACTCGCACATATCCTGACTGCTTTCGGTCTAGCTGGGGGAGCGGCCGCAATGTGTGCAAGTACACTGCAAATGAGCGCGGCGACTCACACATTGCAGTGTCTGCTCGTAGCAGCGGATTTCTTCTATGAGCCGGCGCAGAATATTGGGGTCCATCATTTGCAGATCTGCAGCATAAACTACACTGCGAATCCGTCTGTGTGAACGTACCGAGGGAGATATATCAAATGCTGTGCAGAGGAAAAGTGGTGCAGTTGCTATGGGCAACTGCACCAATTTTCTCGTTCGTTCTTCGTTGGGGGACACCTATACTGATGGGTGTATGTTCTTTATTATTTGCTTCCGCCACCCTGTTTTATCGCCTGAAGAGGCAAAGGTCTCTTTGCCAGTTCTGGGATATTGGGCTTGGCATTTCTGCCATGACACGTCTGCCGTGCCCACAGCCGCATTCCAGCCCCTTCCTAAGGACGAGACACCGGTGGGATGCCCCTGCAGATGCATCAGCATACTTGACCTTAGCTGAGGGCCTTTCCCAGGTGTTTCATTCTCTTTTGTCTTTAAACGTAGTGTCCGCTTTGTGGTTTTTATTCCCGGGAGAGTGCTGGGAAACAGCAGTGGCATCAATTTTCTCCCACAGGTCCTTTTATATGTCTTTGGAATCTGTGGCTAGTGTGCTGGACCCCCCACTTCTAGTGCTACTTTTTCAAGCATGTGTTCCGACGTGGACGTGGACTGGACCCAATACCACACAGTGGTCTGTGTGGCTTCCTCTGCCGCCAGTCACTCATCACACGGCTTCCTCTACTGGAATTACGACTTCCACTGCTAACAAGTGGTGTCCGACGGATTTTGTGCAGGGCGATGGGGATACAATCCACGGCTCCTTGGCCTCCATTGATCTCCCAGGACTTCCCACCCCTCCATCTGCGACAATAGGGCACCAGCGCCTGGGAGTGTTCTCTATTGATAAGCCAGACTTTTGTCTGCCGCCACCGGTCTCCCACCATGGGGCTGCCACGTGCTTGGCTGGAGTTCCTGTTCCCCTCTTCTAATGTGAGAAGTCCAGAAGGATGTCGTTATAGGTAACAAGGGGACCCTGTGCAAGTAAGCTGGACAGTGGTCTTCATGGTCTCCTATATCTCTAGGTTGCCCTTCAGGAGTTAAGGTCTCACTGCTATGGTGCGGTGTCCAAAGAAGTGACCCTACGTGTCATCGTCCCTTTTCAGGGTGACAAGAATGCAGTCCAGGGCTCCTCAACCTCCCCTGATCATCCAGGGTGACGGGATTCTATCCACTGGGCTGCCACATGCTTGGTGGTGTTTTTCTGTACCTTTCTGCATGTGAGGACTCTGGACCAGAGTTCCTGTAAGTGCGCAGGGATGATGCCAGTTAGCCAGACTTCGTCTGCATGGTCTCCAGCACCACCAGGTCATCCATCGTCTGCACTCCCGTACCCTACTTTCTGTGGGAGGGTTCAAAAGAGTGATCCGGTGCGTTCAGGAATCCGGTCAGCCATGATTTACTGCTACGGCGGGTCAACTACCATACACTTCCCACTCTGTGGACAGCTCGGTTCTGAGTGAGTAAACCCATGTTGCTCCATGTGCCCTATGCAATGCACTACATACTGGTTCGCAGGGTTTCCTGCTTTACCAGGTCCCTCTCTGCAGGTCTGCCGTTCTTACAGCTGAAGGCTGGTAACCCACTTTCAATGTGTGGTTCTGACTGCGGGACCAGGTGTGGTCATGTTCCCTATGCCATATAGCCAGACTGTCTGCAGGGTTTCTAATCCACCAGAGATGAGCGAAGTTACAGTAATTCGATTCGTCACGAACTTCTTGGCTCGCCAGTTGCTGACTTTAGCCTGCATAAATTAGTCCAGCTTTCAGGTGCTCTGGTGAGCTGGAAAAGGTGGATACAGTCCTAGAAGAGTATCCTAGGACTGTATACACCTTTTCCAGCCCATCAGAGCACCTGAAAGCTGAGCTAATCTAAGCGGGCTAAAGTCAGCAACTGCCGAGCCGAGAAGTTTGTGACAAAACGAATCACTGTAACTTCGCTAATTTCTACGGGTCACCTCCCCTTTCCTGCCGCTCCAGTCACTGCATCCCAGTGACTCTTTCCTTGTGAAGTTCCACAAAGTATCTGTCTGTGGGTTCGTTAAACCATTCAGACTGTCTCTGCATGTTTCCTGCCCCACATATCTCCTTCATCTCTTGCATCTGTGACAGCAGTCCTGGTGTGTGGCACCATTAGGAAATGGGGTGTGGGTGTTTCCTACACTTTCCGTGGCTTTTCACAGCAACTGCAGCACTCTGTTCCCCTTTCTAAGAGTGCCGCGTTGGTCTGCTAGGGGCATGGATGTGACACACCATTGGGTACTGAGTCTGTCTTTCATACTGTGTACTTGGATGTCTGCGATTCCTTTCATGTCTGCAATCTTGGTTCATCACTACTATCAAGAGGTATCTTTCACTACATATGTTCGGTCCCTCGACACTTGTAGAGCCTACTATCCCTTCTGTCGGTGGGATGTGATTCGAACCTACCTGTAATCTTGTTTCCACAGGTCTGCGGTGGTTGAGCGCCTCTCTTCTGGCATGAGGCCTGGGGGGGGGGGGTGTCACAGACAGTTGGGTTTCCTTACCCTTCGGGTGTCTTCCGGGAGAATCGTGATCCTCCAATTTCCATGTCGGCTGCACCGGTGTTCCGGATACTCCTTTTCAGGGTCTTTGGCTCATTTCTTGCCCGTTTATTCTTCTGTGTCAATCTTCCAGGTGACTCGGGAACCTCCATTTCCCATGTCAGTTGCTCTGGTGTTCCAGGATGCCCCCTTTCTGAACGGTCCCTTCTTTTGGCGGCCCAGTCAATCTCCATGGCTGGGGGATCTTCCGGGGAGCCCTGTTTCTAGCTCTCGGTTTTGTCTGGCCTGGCGTCTTGTCCGCAGGCCTTACGGACAAGTGGGTTCGGTCTCGGGACTGATTTAGCTAGTGGTTGTTATTCCCACCCTAGGGGACTGCTTTTGTATGGCCCATCAGTATAGGTGTCCCCCAATGAAGAGCGACCAAGAAAAGGAGAATTTTAATTTTTGTAATTTTTTTTTTTGTACTCGCCGTAAAATCTTTCTCGTAGCTTTCATTGGAGGGACACCCCATCCACCCATTTATTAAATTATTTTATTTTTTTTTTTGGTCCGGATATTCTTTTCTACGGTCCTTTCGGACATATTTCTTTGTTGGCTTCCCCTACTGTTTTGTGAAAAAACTGATTACCTCACTTCCAGTGGGTGGGCATATCCTGCCAGTGAGGAGCAGACTTAATTTCCTAGTGTCAGTGCCTCCTAGTGGCAAGAGCATATACCCATCAGTATAGGTGTTGTTCGCCCCCCCCCCCCCCCCCAAATCAAGGCGATAAGTTTCAGATCACGGGGGGGTAAGGCCGCTGGGGCCCCAGCTCGCTGGCCAGATGGCGGGTGTCAACCACCGCATGAACCGCCGGCCGACACGCCACCTCAATTCATCGCTATGGCAGAGCTGGAGATTGCCGAAGGCAGCGCTCTGGCTCTGCCATAGAGTTGTATTGAGGGGGCGTGTCAGCTGCCGCTTCGTGCGGTAGTCAACACTCCCCCTTCCTGCGGGCTGCCGGGGCCCCGTGCAGGAGATCGCGGGGGGCCCCAGTGGTCAGATAGGGCATACGTTGAAGGTGAGGAATTGACACCTAGATCTATTCACATGACATGCTTGTTAGTCCTCCTTACCTAAATAGCTGAACCTGAATGTTATTGAAGATTACTTTCGCCTCCTTCTAGTGACTTCTATTGTTTGCTTTAAGAATCCTTCTCTACAGGGAATTCCTGCCTATGTATTACTGTATTGATGTCTTGTTTCTCCGATAAGTGATGCACACATGATGACCCTGCAGTTTTTTTTGTTACTGTTGGCATTGTTGTGCTTTTCCTGTTATGTTTATAGGCAGCTTCTACCCTTTTTTTTTTCACTTTTTTTTTCTTTTCTTTCTTTTTTTTTTTTTTATTCAAAGGAAGTATTTATTAGTACAGTAGTAAACAACAAGGGTCTGCATAAGACACATTCCGCTGAAAGCGTAACAACGTAGGTAAGTTTAGCTATAGCTAGCCACAGTCAACGTGAGTCTAGCAGTACATGGAACACTGAAATGGCAGGGATGTGGACCATCTACAGAAAACCTCCATTCTCAATGTAAGCTTTCTCTACGTTGGTAGTGCAGACATCACAACTAATAAATCCATAGAACACATTAGTATCAAAGAGAAAAGTGAACTACAACAAACAAACAAAAAACAAAAAAAAAAAAATGTATATAGATATGAAACATCAGTGAGAGAAGGTGGGGCAAGAGAAGTAAGGAGAGAAAGAAAAAGAGAGAAAGGGGAGGGACAAAAGGTTGAGACATTGGGGGGGGGGCAGGAGAGGTAGCAAAGTCGGGGGCTAGAGGGGAGAGGGCACTCAGACTGCGAGAGTATGGGTAAAAGAGAGTAGTACACTCACCGCAAACGGATCCAGTCGACCCAGCCTCACGACTCCAGCCTCGTCCTCCCAAGGAAACCGCCGTCTGTCAAGTAAAGTAGGGTCATGTCTCATGGGCTATCCCTAGCTGTGTAGAGTGGGGAGTCAATGAAGGCCAGCCAGGGTCGCCAAATTGAAATGTACCTTTCCTGTCTACCATGAGTCTGCCATCAACTCTTCCATCCGGCACAGGAAGAGAACTTCCTTGTACCATTCCGAGATGGTCTGAGGGAGGGGACTCCTCCAACGTCTGGGTATAACCGTCCGTGCAGCCATCAATAGGAAGTGTGCTAATCTCTTAGAGGGTGTTTGTCTGGAAACCGGTAGAATGGATAGCAGCAGAGCTTTAGGATCATTTGGGTAAGATACTCCGGAGATGTGCGCTATACGGGACAGCACAAGCCCCCAAAACTCTCCAAGCACAGGGCATGACCACCAAATATGGGTCATTGACCCATGGGGGGTGTCACATCGCCAGCACAAGTCAGGCACGGTCGGGAAAAAACGGTGTAGAACAGAGGGGACTCTATACCAGCGGGACAACAACTTGTAGTTGGTCTCCTGTGCTCTGCATGAGATGGACAGGCGATGACACATAGTGAATGCAGCAGTCCAGTCAGAAGGCGCATAGGTTGTGTGCAGCTCTGACTCCCACTCCGCCACAAACCGAGGCGGAGACTGGGCCGCCTCCTCTAATAATAGGCCATAAATCTGGGAGACTGGTCTGGCCGGAGCGGAGCCAGAAAAGCACATCTTCTCTAGGGGTGATAGTGGTCTGGCCAATTGTAGAGTCTGTCCTGTTGTTTTAATGAAGTGGTCCAATTGCAAGTATTGCATATATGTATAAGGCGTGCGGAGGGTAGTGGGTATTAAGTCTGCGTAAGGTCTTATCAGGGTACCGTTTAGGAAGGAGTTCAAGGGGAGAGGCACGTCCCGCGGTCTCCCCAAAAACTCATTGCAGTGTAGGCCGGGTTCAAAATGCGGGTTACCCAGTACAGGCGTCAGTGGTCCATTAGGGTTAATCAATCCACGTCCCGTAATGTATCGACGATACGCCGTGATCAGTTCCTTAGTCACCCAAGGCAAGTCCCTCAAAACTCTCTGTGGGATAGCACTACGGGGTAACCACGGGAAGGAGGTGGTGAGGCCACTTACTGTTGTCTCCACCGCCACCCATCTCTTGGAGGTTCGGCCATGGAAGAAATCCAAAAGTCTCGCCAGTGTAGCCGCGATATAATAGGCTTTGCAGTCCGGGACCGCCAAGCCCCCCGCTTGCTTACGTCTGACCTAGATCTGTTTGGCTATCCTCGACGGTCTACCAGCCCAAATGAACGCTCGGAACAAGCTGTCTAGTTTTTTAAAGAAGGGGGGTGGGAGTGCTATCGGGACCGTCTGGAATAAATAGAGCAGCCGTGGGAGCACGTTCATTTTTAGAATGTTCGTTTTGCCCAACCATGAGAAAGTCCCCCTAGTCCATTTACGTAGATCCCTATCAATGGATAACAATAGGGGTTGGTTTTCTTTCTTTTTTTTAAGCATATTTTTAATATCATATACTGTATTTAGCTCTTTCAATTGTAAAGGGTACTGATCGTATATCGATTCTTTCCTTAATTGACTACTGATATTTTTATTTATACAATGCTCTGCCGCCTTTTTAGCCTTATGGCTCTAGATTTATGTGCAATCTCCCGTCTGTTAATAAAATGTGTTTAAAAATAAAAATCACACAGCAAATAAATTTTTTTTAAAAATAGCAGCCTGTACAGCAAGAAAAAGGTTACCCTGAGCACTGAGCTGCTGAGAAGCTAATAGGAGATTACACTGCAGCACTGTTTACAAGTAGATAAACTGGTATTTACACAATGGACAACAGCACAGAACTTAATGTGTGATCAGCGGGAAACCTTGGTTTAAAGGACAGTACATATCTTCAATATAGAATATGTGATACAGTCCTAACCTCAGTATCTAAGGAAAGGGATTTTAGGGGTCATTATTTTAGAAGACATAAAGGTAGGCAGACAATGTCATAGAGCAGCAGGAAATGCTAGCAGAATGCTTGGTTGTATAGGGAGAGGTATTAGCAGTAGAAAGAGGGAAATGTTCATGCTGCTGTACAGTGCACTGCTAAGACCTCACTTGGAGTATTGTGTGCAGTACTTTGAAGAGAGTTCAGAGAAGAGCTACTAAACTACTGCATGGATTGCAGGATAAAACTTACCAGGAAAGAGGGGATATAATAGAAAATGTTTAATTCATAAAGAGAATCTCCGTAAAGGAGGAGAAATGACAATGCCTATTTAACTATAGGCTATAGATCATGCTTGGAGCATGTCAAAATATAAAAGCAATGTTAAATGCTCAACAAATATATTTTATATTTATCCGGTCTGATTTTTTTTATTTTTTATTTATTTTATTTTTTCAGCCATCAAGTATTTCCTTGGAGGCCAGTGATGGTGTGAATGTGATTAAGAAAATTAAGGAAGCCTTCAGTGTAAGTGTATAGACAATTACTATCCTAATGCCTAAAAGTGTAGCCCTATTTTACTATACAGTCTTATTTCAAGGAAGTCACTCTAGGAGGGAATCTCATATGCAGTTTTAGTAGCATTTTGAGCCTAACACTGAACACAATAACAGCAGTCAGTTTTTCCTTTTCCTTATTTTTGCATGAAGGGAGTTTATTTGCAATTCATGTTCCAAACTGCTGACTGTTAGCTGCTAGTACAAGGAGACACCTGAAACCTTTCATATACCAATATGTGCTTCCATAACCTAGAAAAGGTTTTTTATCCTTGGGTGCCAAGTGTCAGAGGATTCCAAAGCCCCTAAAGTGCTGAGGGTTGGAACTCCTTCGCTCCATCTACCACTCCTATACCTGTTCAATTAACAGTCAGGGTGAAAACACACCAGTTTTGTCGAGGTTGGCTTTATATAGTAAATACTTCTGAAATTCTGTTGTCAACCTGCGTGTGTTTAACCCCTTACAGTGTACCCATCAGATCCAACAAAACTTTTTTTTTTTTTTTTAACATATCACTCAGTACCTAATCCTGACCATGTGCATCTAATTTTTGTGTCTATCACCTTTATTTTTTATTACATTTTTAATTTAGCTCACTAGTCTGAATTTCTCTCAGAAGGGAGGCGGTGTGGCCTCACTGTGCAGGTCTCCGCCCCCTCCCTCAGTATGCTGTCTGCTCACATCTCCCCTAGCATTACCAAAACTCCAACTCCCAGCTTGTCCTCACTGACAGTAGCGGGACACAAGCTGACAGTGGGAGGATTTTTCCTCAGCTATGAGCCCTGCGCTCACAGCTGTCAATCAAGGAAGTGTGTCCATGACGTAGGTGATGAGGCATGGACACAGCAGGACTAGTATGTGTCCAAGCAGGCAGGGGAGCAGTTGTTTGACTGGCTTTTTCAGTATGACATACTACAAGATCTACAAGAAAGAAGAAAAAAAAATGATTTTGAATTTTCTCCTTCACTTTGCTGCTATTCCTGTGAAACACCTAAAGGGTTAACACACTTACTGAATGTCATTTTGAATACTTTGAGGGGTGCAGTTTTTATAATGGGGGTCATTTATGGGGTATTTCTAATATGAAGGCCCTTCAAAGCCACTTCAAAACTGAACAGGTCCCTGAAAAATTCAGATTTAGAAAATTTTGTGAAAAACTTGAAAATTTCTGAACTTTGAAGCCATTTGATGTCTTCCAAAAGTAAAAACGTGTCAACTTTATGATGCAAACATAAAGTAGACATATTGGGGGAGATTTATCAAAGGATTTAGACTGGTTTTTCTTGTCTAAATTTGTCGCACAGAAAGTCGCAGTCTAAATCTGTGCGACTTTTCTGCGACTTTTGCTCTAGAGGATTTTTAGAACATGATGCATGCAAGTCTATTTTAGACTGAAATGCATTGAAAAATGCATTGGTGCTGAATTTATCAAGTGCGACTTTTCAGCGACAAGTCGCATAGGCTGAAAGTACGCTGAAATGTCAGACCATGTTGGAGCAGGTTTAAATATAGACTAAAGCATAGATCATGCAGTCTGTGCACAGAATTTATCAAGAGCTGTGCGCCATTTGATAAATTAGGTGCACAATAGAGCAGACTAACCCTCTGTAGTTTGGTCTATATTGATGCGGGACATAGACAACTTTGATAAATCTCCCCCAATGTATATGTGAATCAATATAGAATTTATTTGGATTGTCAAAATTCCTTTATAAGCAGAGAGTTTCAAAGTAAAAAAAAAACATTTTCAAATTTGTCGTCAAATTTTGGAATTTTTCGCAAAGAAATGATGCAAGTATCGACGAAAATTTACCACTATCTCAGAATCAGAATGAAAAGTAAAAGCATCCCAGAGTTTTTAATGCTTAAAGTGATGGTGGTCAGGTGTGCAAAAAATGCTCGGGTCCTTAAGGTGAAAATGGGCTGGGTCCTTAAACAATGATCTATTGTTTAAATAAAAACTTGTAACCATATTTTAAAATCTTGCAGTTTTCATTCTGGTCACTAAACCTAAAACAAAGCTGAGACTTCTTTATTTTGTACTGATCACTTTACAGCAGTGACCTATAAATTCTATTAGGGTAAATAAACTGTAAAGATTTTATTTGCGATCTGCTTTTTATTACAGGTTGTGGGAAGTGTTCTTTATTTTACTAATTTCTGCCTTGACAAGCTTGGACAGCCCCTGCTGAATGAAAACCCCCAATTAACTGATGGATGGGAGGTACCTATGTATCCTAACATGAAGCTGTAGTGGTGCATGAAGGGGTAATCTCCTTATTTTACCATAAAGTTAAATCTTTTGCTTAACACCTAACCGTGCCCAAACATGTAGCTGTTGGTGCCATGCTCTGCAGCTCACCATGAATTGCAGTGGTTTCACAATATTGTGAGGCACCAAGTTTTCGTGTGCTTCTCTTGCCATATGACACAAAAACATTGTGGTTTACAGTACATACTCATACAGTTATTGGCTGCATGGTATACACCTATGTTGTGCACAGGCACCCTGATGTGAAGCTGCTTTATTTTTTATTTTTTGACATTCACACTTATCCTGTCACGTTACAAGATACTGATCATGGAATTTAAAGCATTGTGGGGGCTTTGTACATTTCATCGGACCACCCCTGGCTTGAATGCAGGGATCCGAAGAGCCTCAGTGGATCTTTTTCTCAGATGAGAAAAGGAGATTGCTGGTTTATACTGATCAGTATTAGAAATCAAGATTGCTATTAATATGAATACCCCCCTCCCAAATAAAAAGTTAAACATGCTTATTTTGTAAGAGTATTTTTAACCCCCTTCCCAACCCTTGACGTACCAGTACTGGCGCGTCTGTTCTGCAGATGCCTGCTGACATATGCCGTTAATGTCTTAAATCATAACTGGCTCCAATATTTGTCATTTCAATGGTTAAATGCCGTGATCAATAACAATCGCTGCATTTAAGCATCAATTGCCGGTAATCTCTTGTGTCTAGGGGACCCATCGGCAGCTCCGCCATGTAATCACAGGTTGCTGTGGAAGAATGGGGACTTACCCGTTCCTTCTGGCGCTTGTGGATCGGTGAGTGCTTATGTTTGCCTCAGGCATCCCTTAGCAATCGAGTGCTGATAACATAGATCAATGTAGTCCAATAACGTTACATTGATCTAGGCAAGTCATCTGCTGATGGCTTATGATAGGCCCCTAGAGGGTCCAATAAATGTTTTAAAAAAATCTTTTTCAAATTTATAAAAATCGGTTAATAAAAATTAAAATTGCCCACTTTCTAATTTGTCCGAACTACTAAATTATGAAGTTCCTGACCAGTCACGATGACTGCATAAACGCGCAAGAATTTTTTTTTTTCTTAAGTTTGGTATCATTGGAATTATACTGACCTATAGAGTTAACATGTCAGATTTACCGTATTGTGAATGCTGACAAAATTATTGCCCCACAAAATTGTTTAATTCCATATTTTTTCAATTTTTGTCTTGCATAAATGTTTCTGGCTCCGTAGTACATTATAGGATAAAATAAAGTGTACCAATGAGATGTACAACTTGTCCCACAAAAATAAGCCCTAATACAACTTTGTCAGTGGAAAAAGGAAAATAATATGGGTCTTAGTCTGCATTCTCATCTCGTTTTTGCAATACAGTTCCCATATCAGGTTTTTTGTGTGTAAAAAAAAAAAAAAAAAAAAAAAAAAAAAAAAAAAAAAAACTCATCCGAACCATATATACGTTTGTACGGTTTTAAGTCATCTACGGTTTGAAAATGGATGTCCGGTTACATATGGTTCAAGTTTTTTTAAATAAATAAATAATAATTTTATGGGCTGGGGGGGTGTGTGCAGAGCATGGCCCCGTTTGCCCAGAACAGGGCTAAGGACCTGAAAAATGTAACCTGCCCGACGCCCAGAACTGCATGTCCCGGGCTTTGGCGATACAAATTCCAGGTCCCTGTCTTAGAATGAGGAGGAAAGAAAATGTAAGGACATAAAATTGCTAAGTCATGAAGGGGTTAAAAGCAGTACAATATCAGAAAATCATGTAAACTTGGATATCATTTTAATCCTGTTGACCCACAGAGAACATGTATTTTTACAGAAAATATTTTTTGGGGGTTTCGCCATACATTTTATGGTAAAATGTGATTTGATTACATAGTACAATTGGTTGTGCAATATACAAGGTAAATGAGTTATGGCTCTTAAAAGGTAAGGAGGAAAAACGAAAATGTAAAAATGAAGCTGGCGGTGTCCTTTAGGGGTTAATTAGCTCCTTTTAATGGGTTAAGACATTGAAGAAAAACTGTGCGAAGTAAAAGTTGCCCATAGCAACCTATCAGATTGCTCATGTATATTTTTGCAATTTCCTCTGAAAATTAAAAGCAATCTGGTTGCTATGTGCAACTGGACAACTTTTCATCTGCACAAATTTTGATAAATCTCCCCTATTGTATGTGGACATTGTCTGAAATAACACTCTTGGTGCTTTCAATACCTTTTTAGGGTTTTTCTTGGTTAGTCAAGTACCTTAGCAAGGAATTGATGGTGTTGGGGGTTGTCAACTAAAGGCAAGCATCTGCTGATTATTCATATTGTAATTCTAATAAAGGAACCCTTCTCTAAAATCTGAATATGCTTGAAGAACAGGACTTCTTTAAAGGGGTACTCCAGGGAAGTATGTATGTGTGTGCATATATAATCTCCCTGTCAACGCTCCTGCCAGATATGCATGGCTCCTGTGGCCCCTATAGTCTTGTCTGGCTGCTTGATATTCTTTAACATTCCTTCCACTCACACACCCTCCCCCTTGTCTCATGTCAACTCCATCTCCTAGCAGCCCCCAGCAGCAGAGAGGTACAGTGTGTGATTGGCTGAGGCTGTACACACCTCATAGCTCTCAGTACTAAAGAGATCATAAATAATCAATGCAGGACACAAACAAGTGGTCTCTGTTTCTCAGAAGGGTAGGGGCTGCTTTCAGAGACTAACTTAGACGGAGACCAGATGGATAGCTGGATGAGGTCTTTCCCTCCCTGCATGTCAGTAACATTTGAAAGAGGGGAAACTACTCAATATAGCTAAAAGGTTGAGATAAATATAATTCTAGGTTGAGATGAAAAGGATTGGCTATGGGTTTAGTTCTCCGGAGTACCCCTTTACTATATCCTTATTATAACATATAGTATTAAACAGTGTATAGCAATGTTACTGCTTGTGTATTTTATATTTTTTTTATCAAGGAATTAAACCCTTAATATATTCTTATAAAGATATCAACAAGTTTTTGGTCAGATATTGGCTCTAGATGGCCAAGAAGTACAAGTAAAAGCAAAAAGGTTTGTATGCACTTTTTGTTCTACTCTATTTTTCTGTAAGCAAATTTCAACAAGAAAAATCTAGCTTAAGTGTCTGCATTTTATAGTCTTGCTGATCCAACACTGCCAGTCTGTCCTTTCCCGGTGATCGGGCAAAATACAAATAAAGCTCTCTGCCCGATCACTGAAGGACTATGCAGCAATTCACTGCTGCACACTTCTCTGCTTTCTCCTGCCTTTGTGATTGGTGCAAGGCAAAAGATGAAGCTGAATGTCATGTGCACATAGCATTCAGCTCTCAGCCATGGAAAGAACTGTGAGAAACAGACTTCTCCCTGTGGTGCAGGTAGTGAACCTTTGACTGCAATGGAGGTGATACATTGAAGGTGTTTTGTACTTAAAGGACCTTCAGGCATGTCACCATCATAGGATGTCTCATGCCTAGAAAAAATATATTTTTTTCTGAAGTGAAAGACTTGTGTGTATCTACAGTGTGTGCATCAGTGCAGGTAAATTTGCTGTGTGTATGGAGCAGTGCTGTTTGTGTGTTGCTGTGTGTATGTGTATATAATGTCATGGCGTTAGTGTTTTTCCCACCTTGCAAAGTTATTCCCTATGCACAGGATGGAGGATAATTATCTGATCGCAGCAGTTGTCTGTCTGCTGGCTCTCCCTGAATCTTGAGAGCTGGAACTAGAGTCTATTAGAACGAAGTGGCTGGCTGTTCAGATGTGCCGTAGTTTCATTCCCTATGGGAGCTGCAGAGACAACAGAATGCTGTACTCTCTATGGTAGATCCCCCTAGAGAATGAATGTAGCGGTGTTGCACATGTGTGATGGCCACTTCATTTTAACAGGATAATTGGGTCCACAATTTCCAGATCACGGGGCAGCCCACAGTTGGACCACCCACCTGACCCCACCCGAATTCATATAGTTTAAAAATTCATAAACACATCTCAATAAAACAAACAAAACAAGAAGAGCATAAAAGGCCCTACAAAGCAATATTGGGGACCCACATGACAGAAGAAACATTAGGGCTATTTTCCTAAAAGCATAAGAGGTGACTTTCTGCATCTGTATTACGGCAGCAAGTACTGGCCCAAATGCTGGTCTATTGACCGGAACTGACAGCATCATTAAGGTCTGTATGCTATCACTTCAAATCATCAGACCAGCAGTTTATCTGTACTTTGGCCATAGAAAAATATGCTTGTATTATGCTTATGGAAAGCTATTCTAACTCTGCAATGGTGCATATAGTTAACTTATTACATTTAACTATCAGTTTGTCAGAAGATGAGGACAGACTAAGCAAAACAGAATCTGACTGAAGACCCTCTTTGAGCGTAGATCATTAAAGTTAGTCCCTTAAACCCCTCCCCTTCTTTAGACCATTGGGGAAGTTTTAAATTGGTATCAAATTTCTTTTTTTTAACTCTATTTTTAGTTGTCCTAACCGGAGATGTCTTATTGTCCGAAAAATTGTATTGTAGCTGTTTTGGTAACTAAAAAACATTGTTGTTAAAAAAAATAAAATTAAAATTAAAAGTTTGGTTATTTTAGTAAATAGGTGCCCTGTTGCTTGTGTTCAGATCGGACAAAGTGAGGGATCTCTTGGATCCCATTCACTTCATACATTCCCTATAAGGATCTGCAATGTGTGAACAAGCCTAAACTGATGTCTTACCTACAATTATAAACTTACAATAAAAGCCAAGAAGCAGGGCACATATAAAATGTGCTACAGTGACCCTAGTAATATATTGTTTGTTAAAAAGTGTTTTCATTTGTTATAGACCTAAACCATGCTGCTTCAACTGTGGATTAGAAGATCATCAACTAAAAGACTGTCCTAAAGTAAGTTATTCCCCTCTTATGTATGGGTATATCTGTCTGCTATATTTGCTATGAAGTGCTGTAGACACTATTTAATAGCTGTTAGGGTATAAAGCAAACTGTACCTTTCCCAGAGCTGATGGTGTTGCTAAAACTATGAATGCTAAACTGTATCAAGGGATTGGACCAGGGGTCTCAAGTGTCAGACTGGCATGCCTTCTTGCTTGCCCCTCCCAGTTCCTCCTTTAATAAGCGTACAGAGCCCTGTATCTCGTTCAAGGAGAGGCTGGGAGGCGAGAAAGTGGGGAGGTGCTCTAAGGTGTGGCAACTTGGCCCCACTTTTTTTTTTTTTTTTTTTCTAGTTTTTTAGTTTTCAATTAAGAATTAACAAACTATTCAAACAACCCATCTCCCCTTCAATACCAAAATACAAATTGGTCAATAAGACAGGGTGTAAAAATAAGCAATAGTGGCAATCCGTCTTCCATAGATCATAGAACATTATAATTTAGGAAGGTAAGGAGTATCCCCATAGAGAAGAACTAACACCACAACCATTCACACACCAGAACACCTCCTAGGAGCTCACCATTCACTCCCAACAGACAAACCTCCTGGTGTTAAAACAAAGGGAAATTCCAGATAATCAGACAGGAATTGCATCACCTCTCTCCAGAAGGGCGTAACACACGAACAGTTCCACACCGCATGCAAAAAAGTGCCTCTCTCTCTCCCATACCTAAAACAAACATCTTTCCCCCGAGATCACCATACGATGCAGTCTAACGGGAGTATAATATAAGCGGAGAACAAACCTGAACTGAATGAGCATGTCTCGGGCACTAACCAAATTAGATAATACGTCTTAACCACTTCCTTCCACATTTCCTCGGAGACACTAGGAATATCTTCGACCCACTTTGATTATGCAATAGTAAACTGATCTGGACCCACCGATTCCAACAAAGCATAAACTTGAGTGAGAGGCTTAGACAGGTCGGCGGTTCCCAGGAACAACGCCAAATAATTAACCTGTTGGGGACGGAGGGCGTATGGATACGCCCTCGCGTCACGGTACTTAAGGACGGAGGGCGTACCTGTACGTCCTCCGCATTTTCGATCACTGCCGCTCGCCGGGCGGTGATCGTACCAGGATGACTGCTGATATCTATCAGCAGGCTGCCCGTGGCCCCCCCATGTCTGCGATTGTGGCAAATCGCAGGTCAATTCAGACCGGCGATTTGCCGCGATCCGGGCCAATTGGGTCACTGGTGACCCGATCACCCGGAAAATAAGAATGATCCGACCATCCTAAAGGATAGGAGTAAGGTGGCAGGAGTGAGGGGCACCCTCTATCTGGGGCATGCTGGGAGTTGTAGCAGGCTGTCTGGGCATGCTGGGAGTTGTAGTTTTGCAAAATCTGGAGGGTCACAGTTTGGAGACCACTGTGTGGTGGTCTCTAAACTGTAGCCCTCCAGATGTTGCAAAAGTACAATGCCAAGCATGGCCAGACAGTCGGGGATGCTGGGCAGGTAGTTGTGCAATATCTGGCCCTTCATATGTTGCAGAACTACCTGTATAGTCTGGGCATGCTTGGAGTTGTAGTTTTGCAACATCTGGAGGGCTACAGTTTAGAGACCACTACTTAGCGGTCTCCAAACTGTTCTTCCCCAGTTGTTGCATAACTACAACTCCTAGCATGCCCAGACTGTCCAGGCATGCTGGTAGTTGTAGTTCTGCAACATCTGAAGGGCCAAATATTGCAGAACTACACGCCCAGCATCCCTAACTGTCTGGCCATGCTGGGAATTGTAGTTTTGCAACAGCAATAGGCACACTGAGTTAGGAAACAGACTCTAGCTCAGTGTTTCCCGACCAGTGTGCCTCCAGCTGTTGCAAAACTACAACTCCCAGCATGTAGGGTCTGGGAGTTGTAGTTTTGCAACAGCTGGAGGCACACTGGTCGGGAAACACTGAGCTAGAGTCTGTTTTCTAACTCGGTGGTTTCCCCACCAGTGTGCCTACACCTGTTGTAAAAGTACAACTCCTAGCATGTACGGTCTATCAGTGCATTCTGGGAGTTGTCATTTTGCCACAGCTGAAGGTTTGGGGCGCAAGACCTGACCCAACCATGTGAACAGGGTATATTTACACGGGCGGGTTTACAGTGGGTTTCCTTCTACAAGTTTGAGCTGCAGCAAATTTTCCGCCGCAGCTCAAACTCCTGGCGGAAAACTTACTGTGAACCTGCGCCTGTGTGAATGTACCCTAAAAACACTAGACTAACAAAAAATAAAAAGGGGGGTGGGAATTTTAATATAATAGAGATAATAGGAAAAAAGCCCCCCAAAATTTGTAACCCCATTTCTTCTGAGTAAGAACATACCTCATATGTGGATGTAAAGTGCTCTGTGGGCAAACTACAATGCTCAGAATAGAAGGGGCACCATTGGGCTTTTTGAGAGAGAATTAGGCTGGAATTGAAGGCTATGTGTGTTTACAAAGCCCCCATGGTGCCAGAACAGTGGACCCCCTCCACAAGTGACCCCATTTTGTAAACTACACCCCTCACAGAATGTAACAAGGGGTGCAGTGAGCATTTACAGGTGTCTGACAGATTTTTTTTTTTTTTTTGAACAGTCGTCCGTAAAAATGAAAAATGTAATTTTTCATTTGCACAGCTCACTGTTCCAAAGATCTGTCAAATACCAGTGGGGTGTAAATGCTCACTGCACCCTTATTAAATTCTGTGAGGGGTGTAGTTTCCAAAATAGTATGCTAAGTGGGTGGTTTTTTACTGTTCTGGCATCATGGAGGCTTACTAAATGCAACATGCCCCCAAAAACCATTTCAGCAAAATTCTCTCTCCAAAAGCCCAATGTCGCTCCTTCCCTTCTGAGCCCTCTAGTGCACCCGTAGATCACTTTACATCCACATATGAGGTATTTCCTTACTCGAGAGAAATGGGGTTACAAATTTTGTGGGACATTTTCTCCTATTACTCCTTGTGAATATAAAGTTTTAGTGTTAAAAATCAAATTTTTCATTTTCACGTCCCACTTTAACGAAAGTTTGTCAATCACCTGTGGGGTGTTAAGGCTCACTGTACCCCCTTGTTACGTGCCTTGAGGGATGTAGTTTCCAAAATAGTATGCCATGGTTTTTTTTTTTGTTTTGTTTTTGCCGATCTGGCACCATAGGGATTTCCTAAATGTGACATGCCCCCCAAAAACCATTTCATCAAAATTTGCTTTCAAAAAGCCAAATGTGACTCCTTCTCTTCTGAGCATTGTAGTTCGCCCGCAGAGCATTTTACGCCCTAACATGGGGTATTTCCATACTCAGAAGAGATGAGTTACAAATTTTGGGGGGCATTTTCTCCCATTACCCTTTGTAAAAATGGTAAATTTGGGAAAAGAAACTGCACTTAAGTGAAATTTTTTTTTCATTTACACATCCGACTTTAACGAAAAGTCGTCAAACACCTGTGGGGTGTTAAGGCTCACTGTACCCCTTGTTACTTGCCTTGAGGGGTGTAGTTTCCAAAATGGTATGCCATTTTTTTTTTTTTTTTTTTTTTTTTTTGACATGCCCCTAAAAAATCATTTCAGAAAAATTCACTCTCCAAAATCCCATTGTTGCTCCTTCCCTTCTGAGCCCTCTACTGCGCCCATCGAACACTTGACATACACATATGAGGTATTTCCTTAGTCAAGAGAAATTGGGTTACAAATTTTGGGGGGCTTTTTCTCTTGTTAACCCTTGTAAAAATTCAAAAACTGCGTCTACAAGAACATGCGAGTGTAAAAAAAAAAAAATGAAGATTTTGAATTTTCTCCTTCACTCTGCCGCTATTCCTGTGAAACCCCTAAAGGGTTAACAAACTTTTTGATTGTCATTTTGAATACTTTGAGGGGTGCAGTTTTTTTTATAATGGGGTCATTTATGGGGTATTTCTAATATGAAGGCCCTTCAAATCCACTTCAAAACTTAACTGGTCCCTGAAAAATTCCGATTTTAAAAATTTTGTGGAAAATTGATGCTGAACTTTAAAGCCCTCTGATGTCTTCCAAAAGGCGTATAGGGAACTATAAAAGGAGCGGAATATCCCATTTAATAATCATCGGGTCAGAGCGAAGTGTCCCATCCTAAGTATGTACACAGGGGATGGAAGCTACAGGACGGCTCTCCCTAGACAAGTAAGCTAACAGTTTACCATTCTTGTCCCCAAATTCAAATAATGCCACTTCTCTATCCACCATTTTCAAGTGCACACGATCCTTCTGTATATTCAAGAGACCGCTGCACCCTAGCCCCCGCCCTTTCTGCCTCCGGAGTGGGATCCCTAACCACTGCTGCTTCAAGGACCCCTATTTTAGACTGTAACGCCCTTTCTTGGGCACCCATCCCTGCTCTCCTCCTTGCCACACCAGCCACAAACTCTCCCCGAATAATTGCTTTATAGGAATCACACTTGATCAAAACATCCGGATGGGAGGCATTATGTGTCCAATAATCAGTGTGTGCGACCTCCAAGGAGGAAGAAATCTTTTCCGCCTGAAGCCACCCTGGAAGCATTCTCCACAGCCAAGAGAAGGGACGAGGACCTAGTGACAATGTAACTATCAAGGCAGAATGATCGGAGATCCCTCTACTGGTATAACACACACCACTCACCGCTGGCAGAAGGTCAGCCAAAGGCGAGATCAGTTAGAGAGGACTTGTGCACCGAGGAATAAAAGAAGACAGTTGTCCGGATATTTCCATCTCCAGAGTTCAGTAAGGCACAGCCCCAGATGCCAAGAAGCCAATGCAGATGAGCCAGGGTCCGCAGCACTGGTGCAATCAAGCCGGGGATCAGGAACAACATTGAAGTCTCCTATAAAAAGAACAGGGTCAGTAAGGAAAGAAGTCCGTTTATGTGTAAGGGAGTCCAACAAGGCAACATGAAAAGGAGGAGGCACATACAAAGAGACCAGTGTGGAACAGAACAACGAACAGTGAAGGATCACATACCGAAGTGGTCACAATACCTGAGATCACCAGAGACAGGGATTTGGACACCAGGACCGAAAACCCTCTAGTTAGTGATGAATAAGAATATCCCCTTGCAACCCATGCCCTCCTGAGGGCCAACACCTTCTGACCCGTAAGGTGAGTTTTTTTGTAAAACAAATAAGTGGGGAGTGTCTCTTTTACAAAATTTAGGCACAGCACTCTTCAATTTGTCATTTTAAGGCCGCTGACGTTCCAACTGTATAAGGTACCCCATCATCAAACCAGTGAGAAGCACATACTCAACACACAAACCGTTTAACTAGGAGAGCTCCCAGGCACACCACGCACAACCAGACAACAAAGACACCACAACACAGAACAGCAAAAACAGATAAGAACTGTAAAACCTTCCCCGAACAATTCAGTCTAACACAAACTAAACCAGTGCAGACCTATACCCCAAACAATAAAACAATATCAGGTGAGTGTAGGAGCTACTTCCAATCCACCTAATCACCACCTCCCGCCATCAACCCCCTATCAAGGGGAGGACCTAAGAGAGGCTCGTACCTCTGACAACTATTCAATTCCTAAACCACTAACTAAAAATGGAGCAGGCAGTCCAACAGGGAAATCAATCTGGCGGCTGAGCAGGCAGAGGGGCAACCTCCGCCCACTACATCGCCTCAGAAGGTGAAGTGAAGAATTTAGTGGTGCATCGATCCACCACCCTCTGACAAGCTGGGTATAGCATGGCATATCTATAGCCTTTGGAGCGAAGCTTGGCTCTAACGTCTGTGTAGGGTAGAAGGTGACTCTGCTGTCACCGAAGATAACTTCACCCATAATCCTCACCGCCTGCAGGATAGCATCCCTATCTTTGAAATGTAGAATCTTCGCCAGAAAGGGCCGGGGTGCCCCCAGGGACAGGAGGTCTAGCAGGGACCCTATGGGCCTGTTCCACCGAGAAGAAAAGAGGGAAGCTATCCGCAGGCAAGATCTTTTAGCCAGGATTCAAGGAACGCCACAGGGTCAGAAACCTCCGCCGTTTCGGGAAGTCCCACCAGCCGAACATTGTTGCACCGGAGTTGATTTTCAAAGTTGTTAGCTCTGTCCACTATTCCTCTAAACTGAGAGACAGGGCATAGAGTATCTTCCACTGTAGAAACTCTGTGCTCCGTGGTGTGCTCCCTCAACTTCTTAATCTTGTGGTGCAGGATGACAAATTACTGTCTAAGTTCATCCACTTTAGAGATCATGCGAATATGACAGAAGGTTATAGTAGACAATATTTCAGTAAAGCAGAGGTCTATGGTGGCCCCATCATACGCCATCAGTTCTGGAGATGTAAGAGGCGACGGACCAGGAGGTGGATCTGCTAAGGGCACGGACTGACCAGGTGAGGAACTGCCCGAAGGATCCTCAGATCTGGAGAACTGACTCAACGTCTTTGCAGTATTGGCCGCCACTTTGGTAGAAAGGGGCGTCTGAGCCACAGTCAGGTTGCGAGCGTCCGCTAACCTCATAATGTCCGTCCTCCGAAGAGACCTTATCAAATGAAGGGCGAGCCATCCCAGCTCCTGACTTAGTGTTTGGATCTGCCCCTTGGGCCACCCATAGCAGCACACAGTCACTTAGCAGGGCAAATAGGAGCAATGTAGGGCACTAGAATAGAGGGACACCACATTTAGTACATAGGGCAGGTGTCTCTGGGTAAGAGAGCGCAAACACTTCAAGCGCCACAGGCCTTAGCAAACTCAATAGCAGGTGAGGGTCAGAATCTGGCAGAGAATAGTCCGTTTATGACTTAACATAGAACACCCAGAACTTCACAAGCACTCCAACCACCATAAGTCCCAGCAAGCCCAGTAGTGGATAAGGGAGAAACAGTCCATCATTGGACACTATAGTAGCTTCAGGAGGGGAGACACCCAGCACAGAGTCAGCACTTCGTCATTTGTAAGTCCCAGCAACCCCAGGTGTAGGCAGATGCTGCTATAGCAATGAGGCAGGTAAATATGGGGGGGTGGGGTGGGGGAGGCTACTCACTGATGCAGCAGCACTTGGCAGCCCAGGCAGATTATTGAAGGAGTACAGAGGCAGCCCCAGGGCTATAGTACCCCCACAGAGCCCCACAAATCCTCAGGAGATAGTTCAGCCATCCTCCGGTGCTCTCCTGCAGAGAGCTGTACTTCAGCGCAGCAGCCCAGCTGTCTCAGAAGAGCGGGAGTTGCCAAGGAGACCCAGCACAGGATCAAGCTCCGCCCACAAATGCCAGCAATGGTGGGGCCTCCAGCCACAACAACCAGGGACCAGCCAGGATCCTGGCAAGTAGGGAACACCACGGAGTACCTCGCAGGATCAGAGCCTCCTCTCCTCTGTCCAACGCCGCCACCACCCGCACAGCCACTGTCCGGCCCCTCCAGAGATCCGTGCACTGCCTCCGGCACCCAGAAAAAGGATCCAGGACAGCTTCCATCGCAGCAGGAGACCTTCCGGAGTTCAGAGCACCCCCTCAGGTAAGTGTCATCGCGGGGCAGGGGTAGTTTTCAGGGTAAATGTATACTGCGAAGTGGGAGCTCGGCAGACACACGTCTGCTCAGCTCCCCATGCAGGCCATGCCCCCAGTCCCACCTTCTTGAGTAATAAATTAAAAAGGTGATTTTATAAGTTTGACCATCACCAACTCCAGCAAGGGTACAGTTTGCATTTATACCCCAACAGCTATTCAATGGTGTCTGCATCTCTTGGTAGTAAATGGAGCTGAGAGGTTCCTTTTAAGTGCAATTTGGGGCTCCTTTCTGCACACTTTAAAGTGCTTTACAAAAATACAATGCATTTCAAGTGTTTTTAACTGCTTGTGGGCCACCCACAGCTTTAAACATTGGTTATTTGTGAAAGTAACAAGGGGCAGCCAAACATGTACTTGGGTTTTACCTTTTAAAGGAGAACTGGGGCACAACACTTAACTTCCCCCTGTGCCCAGGCTGCAAACACTAAAAAAAACAAAAAACTAACTAACTCTCCTTCCTACTTTCCCCTGTTGATCCTTCCTTCTTCTTGGGCTCGGATTGTCACGCTTCAGTCAGCGTATCGCCAGCCGAAGCGATGTCCTGTCTCGGCTGATCGTCACGTAAGGATCCCGGGCAGCAGGGAGAAGGCAGGGCCCGGGCTCCTTACATGACAGTGCGTTCAGTCTATCACCGGCCAAGACTGGACTTTGCTGCGGCCGGCGATACGCTGACTGCAGTGTGACGTTCCGAGCCTAAGAAGCAGGAAGCCGAGCAGCACTGGAGGAACAGGATGCTGATATCGGCGCAACGGGGGAACGTAGTAAGGGGAGTTTAAAAAACAAATTTAAAGTTTTTGAAGCCCGGGCACAGGGGCTCTGGAGTCTGTATTATGCGGGGCAGTGATACTGGGGTATGATTCTGGGGTCTGAATTAAAATGCTTATCCATGCTAAACAAATACTTTATTGGCTGTTGTGGGCAATTTCCTCTTTTTATTGTCCTCACTGTAAGTTCCTTACAGCAGGGACAATATATTGGAAACATTCAGAAAAAAAAAAACTTACCCTGTGACAAGCCACACCCCACAAACACCACCCACAGTAAGCCACCCCCATAATAAAGCCACACCCATATTTCTGGCACAGAGTGACTTCACAAATAATTTTTGGCACAGCACTACCAAAAGGTTGCCTATCCCTGGCATAGAAGATTATCAAAAATTAACAATCAGTTTTTGGTTGCATTTTCTGTAGTTGGAGGGTTAGCACAAGTTAATATGGTAGACCTCCTCCACCATCTGTGACTCACTTACTATGCTTTTGTTTTCAGCCTCGTGATTTTGTGCATATTGGCAAGAAAAGAAAAGAGTTTATGGAATCATGTGGTGAATCTGGTAACCAAAGTTACCAGCAACGTTACCATGTTGAAGAAGTAGCAGAGAGGTTTGGAAAGTTTAAGGCTGGGATTATTAGGTAGGTTATTGGGTTTCAGTTAAAGAATGCTAACCTTTTTGTAACACCTACAGTGTAAGAACATGGAAATTTGCAGATTAGCACATTTATTTTCACAAAAATTGCTAGTCAGCGAATGCCAAACTTGTTACCTCTTTGCAACAATATTGGAGTCCTGTTTTACTTGTTTAATCGAACAGCTATAAATTTGTAGGCTCTCCCACTGGATATAGCGTTAGAAAAGACCAGTCAGCTTTTTTTTTTTTTTTTTTTCTGTCTTTCTAGTTCTTACTTGAGATACAAGTACTAACAATTATGAATCCTCTTTTCTTACAACTCTGCATTGTGCCATTTATTTGTTAATTTATACATTTCTAGAAGAATTAGCTGGACAATAACATTTTCCTTGTTAGCCATCCCTACAGTCTGGCCCTGTCTGCACTGATTGGACATTGTCAATATAGAGAGACCCCCCTAGTTTTTTAAATTAATAAATATTTTGTAATAATGAATATTAAACAGCACAAAGACAGTAAAGTATAACATTTTTGCATGTTAAATAACAAACTTCCATCAAGGTAGACAGAAATAACACACCCCCTGGGACCCAAAGCCCACCTTCACCACAATGAGGGATAATAATGTGCATAAAGTCAGGCCAATGAGAAAGAAGCGTCCGAGACCCAACCCAGGAAGGCTCAGTACACTCCTCCACGCTCACATGCACACCTCCCGGTAACCCCAATTCTCAGGCCCCAGTGACTGAAGAGCATAAGACTGAGTAAGAGGTTTAGAAAGGTCCGTAGTGCCCAGGAGAAGCTCCACCTCAGAAAAAGCCGGAGCACAAATGGATCACAAATTTGACTCCATGCTAACCCCAGAAACCATCCCCCTGTAACCCATGTAGGTGAGGTTAAGGGTACATTCCCCCACAAGGGTGTTCTAGGAAACACCAGCTGCTTTGGGAATCTACTCGACACCACGGACCACACTTTAGCAATAGTCAGAAGGGGGAGAATAAGGGAAGAGTAAGAGTGGTACCTGTATAGTGAGCGCTTCATACGAACCCATGAATGCACCAGCCAGGGTAGTAGCCGAGTTCAACAGAACCAGGTCAATCCACTACGCTTCATAGACCAGTTGGGAGGCAAGAAAATAGTTATATACATCAGGGGTGGCTAAGCCCCCATTTTTATTTATTTATTTATTTAAATTTTTTTTGGAGCCTGGAAAAGAGCCCGACCAAGTCTAAGAGGCTTTTCCTGCCAATAGAAGAATCCCAGAGCACCAATAAGCACACTAAAGTATTTCTTAGGGGGAATAACGGGCTAAATGAAAAAGGTAGAGGAATTTAGGGAGGTAAATCATTTTGAAGATATTAATCATGCCAGCTAGGGAGAGAGGGAGTGAGGACCAGACATTCAACCGCTCAATGGTGGATCTCAATAGCGGATCTAAATTCAGGGAAAGATAATCTGTCAGGGATGCATTAACCTCTACCCCCAAATATCTGAATTGGGAAACCAATTGCACCCCACTAGGGAGAGAGGAAAATCGTAGGTGAAAGCGCCATTAATGAGGACTTGGCCCAGTTCACCCATAAGCCCGAGATCGACCCAAACCAGTCCAGAAGGTCTATTAAAGGGGTACTCCTGTAGAAAACTTTTTTTTTTTTTTTTTTTTTTTCAACTGGTATTAGAAAGTTAAACAGATTTGTAAATAACTTCTATTAAAAAAAATCTTAATCCTTCCAGTACTTTTTAAGGGCTGTATACTAAAGAGAAATCCAAAAAAGTAATGCATTTCCTCTGATGTCATGACCACAGTGCTCTTTGCTGACCTCTGCTGTCCATTTTAGGAAATGTCCAGAGCAGCATATGTTTGCTATGGGGATTTTCGCCTGCTCTGGACAGTTCCTAAAATTGACAGCAGAGGTCAGCAGAGAGCACTGTGGTCATGACAGAGGAAATGCATTTCTTTTCTGGATTTCTCTTTAGTATACAGCCCCTAAAAAGCACTGTAAGGATTAAGATTTTTTTAATAGAAGTGATTTTTACAAATCTGTTTAACTTTCTGGCACCAGGTGATTTAAAAAAAAATAAAAAATTTGAGTACCCCTTTAAGGACAGGAGAGGACCTCCACATCCGCCAAATACAATGTGTCATCTACCTAAAAGGAATCCTCTATGATTGACCCCCTGGGATGCCACAAATAGTAAGGCCATTACGGATGGCCGCAGCCAAAGGCTCCACCGCCGATGCAAAAAGAAATGGAGAAAGCGAGGACCCCCCGTCTCATCCCACGACCCAGGATGAAAGGGGCTGAGACATCCATGTTAGTGCGAACGTGGGCCCTTGGTAGAATTGCTACATTTCTAAGCAATTCAATTAATTATTCAGTAACTCTGCATGTCTGGAGAGCTGACAGGTCCTCTTTAACCCCTTAAGAGCTGCAGCAACTTTTGAGACTTATTTTTTAATATCAGCTTTCGTAAAGAAAATACCATAAAATACTGCACAGTAAACATTGTATAAGATAATTCATAATCAAAGTACCTGCTGTTAAAAAAATTAGTATTTTTCTACATCTGTTATACGCATGTTGGTGCGATTCTTTGTGCCAGTTATGTAAATTTTCTGTTCCGTGCACTTATATTGCCAAGCACCTTGAAAGTTTGTTTTCAGAATTGTTTATATGAAGCCTTTAAAAAAAAAAAAAAAAAAAATTAATTAGGATGAATCATTTATCAGCTCTCTGCAGCATCTTGCGGACTGCAGCTGTCGCTTAATTTTAAAATCGGCCATGCTACTAAATAGAAGGAAAGAATAAAAAGGAAGGCTAAAAATGGAGGAGCAGGGTAAATTGGTGACATGAGGGTACCACATGACTCTTGTATCATATTTCTATCTAACCCAAAAAAACTAAAAAAAAAAAACTTCTAAGTACTGACCATAGAAGTACTAAGATGGCAGACAAGGGAGTTGTATACTATGGAGGAAATAGTCACCTGGGAAGCACCCATTTAGATGCCACAATCATAATTGATTCAGGAATTTATCTCCCGGTCACGTCTGTTGCGGCAGTGTCAGCTATAAAAGTGCCCCACTTTTGAACCCATTTATTACAGTACCCAAAACTTCTGCCATAAATATATAGTGGATGATGCTAATGGGTCAATGATTTTAGGCTGTTGCAAGGTTTTGGTTTGGCTATTATTTTTTTTCCTAAAGCTTTTGAAAGCTTACTAATGTAAAACTGGGTGGGTTAGCAAGTGTCTATTGAGGCGGGCTATACAATTCACTGATTGTTGGGTCAGTGATGACCAGTTCTAAATTGCACTAATAGTCAAAAATGTTACTTAAAGGGGTATTCCAGGATTTTTTTTTTTGACTATGCTACAGGGGCTGTAAAGTTAGTGTAGTTCATAATATAGTGTCTGTACCTGTGTGTGTGTGTGTGACGGTTTTCTCACTCCAATATTTATTTTTACCAGCATACAAAATGACTGTTGTCTTTGATTTTTCCCAGCTTGCAATGCGGCCGAGACCTGACTCACTAGTCAGTTGATGACAGGGAGCATGTCTGCTTCAATGGGTGGAGGGATCAATCTGCCACTAATGCAACAGCTGGAGGCACCCTGATTAAAAACCACACTGATTTGAATGGATGCAGCTCATTTATGTTTCAATGGGTGGGGTGGCTGATGTGTGGGAGGGAGGAAGATGGCATTGTGGGATTTGTAGTCAAAAAAAGAAGTCAAACGGGGAATACTAGTTTACAAACAGCTAGCCACAGTATTATGGAAATCTCACAACATAGCCATTTAGCCCCAAGACAAGCGCAGATCCTTCCTAAACATGTCCATTACTGTCTGCATGGTACATACTAAAATCACCTTATACTGGATAACCCCTTTAACAGAGGGAGCTCTTCGACTTAGGTTTAATTTAGACTGGTCCGAACTGGACTTGGACAGAGTGAGTGGGACTTGACCTTAGATAATGTTAGACTTGACTTGGGAGCTGACAATCACTAATCCTTGCAACTTCACTTTAAGAATCTTGAAGAATCCAGTGGCTTACCGCCAGGGTGGACTTGTATGGAAAGGAGCTACCAGAGGCTTTTATCCTCTTCTTAGGCTGTTAGGCCTATTGGCTCTTTGGCACTTCTCCCGACTTCTTGGCACTTCTTTACTTGGTCTGAACTTGACGTGGACAGACTTGACTGAATTGCCTGGTTGGTAGGATCCTGGTGAAGGGCAATTACACTTAAGAACTGGAATCTCTGCAACCGGGTCTCTCAGGCCTGTCCTCGTGTGATGAGGTACAGGTCACACAGCAGAGGTCAGGACTATACCTCACTCTCCTCATCACCTTAGAATACATTATGCAACACATGACATTTAACTCTGGAACTATGGGCCGGAGCAGACAAAAAGTGACATCCGCCTGACAGGGCAGGTAAACAGGTTGTGTTCTGCAACCGGGACACCAGACATTATTTAAAACTTGACATTTAATTATGCCAATAAATAATTTACCCGCTAACATGCATTGTTAGTCCTAAATGGACCCAGTATAGTGAAGGTGTGGTAGTTCTACATGGACACCCCTCAAGAATTATGTCCCCTAGTACGATGAACAACCTAGTAAAAATATCCATAAATAAATTACTACTTACACTGTTCGTATGAATGGCTAACCAACAATATTGTATGCATTATAAAAGATAGAATGTGGGAACTCACTTGGAATCTGGTGCACAGTGCTGGAGACCTTATCCCCAGAAGGAAATAGATATTTTGGAAAGAGTACAGAGAAGAGCTACTAAACTAGCACATGGATTGATAAAACTTACCAGGAAAAGTTAAAAAAAAACATAGCATGTATAGCTTTGAAGAAAGATGAGACAGAGGACATATGATAGAAACTTTTATACATGAAGGGAATCCACACTGAAAAGGAGAGTATTGTTAAGGCTGCTTTCACACTATAAAAATACCTCAATTAGAAACATCAGTCATAAAAATCTTGAAAATCGTCTGTTAGAAAATCCCTAACGGCCGTAAGCCACTTTAACCCGTTATTAATGGGCGTTATTTTGGGACTGTCGAACGGAAGAAATGGTGCATGTACTATTTCTCCCGTTTCGCCCGTCACGCAATAACGGCCGTTATTAATAACTGGTTAAAATGGCTATTAGAAAAATCTCATAGACTATAATGGGATTTTCTAACAGCCGTTTAACAGCCGATTTTCAAGATTTTTATGACGGACGTTTCTAACGGAGGTATTTTTATAGTGTGAAAGCAGCCTAAAAGAAGAAAAAAAACTTCTCACTTTGCAGACCTGTGGAGATTGTGACACACTTCACACCAGAAACTGGTGTATACCTCTCGCCTTGGCTTTACTGTGTCCATTTAGAACTCTCTGATTTACGAAGAGTCGTGTAGTGTACTTTGTACATTATCTTTTTCCCGACAGGTATTTCTCAATGATATTTACAAAATTTTCCCTAAGTTTAGCTTTTCTTTTTTCTTTAATTTTTTTTGTTAGCTGCTCTGAGCTGTCGGGGTCTCCAGAGCAATCCACCACATTTTACGTGGGAACATAAGTATGTTGGGATTTTCTGAAAATGGAAACTTTTTTCCCAGTGTCGTGGAAATTTTTTATTTTTTTTTCTTGTAAAATGGAGAGTTGACTCAGATTTTATAGTCTCATATTCTGGAAGCAAAACCTGAAAAAAATCTGCCGGGATCACTTTAGTAAATGACTAACACTGACTTCATGTTTGGGGGAATTTTTCATTGGTGTAATTAAGTGTACACACCAGCTGCGAAGTGCTATAGCCTGCATGAGAGGAGCTAAAACTGGTGATGACAAGCTTTTTTTATTTTTGTCTTGTAACAGTGTGAGAAATATTTGTTTTTGCTTTTCTTTCTTTAAATAATAAACTGTTCTTTACATATAGTGAGGAGCTTCGAGAAGCCCTTGGAATTTCTGACCGGCATCTTCCTCCATTTATATATCGCATGCGTGAACTGGGATACCCACCAGGTTGGCTGAAAGATGCTGAGCTGGAGAATTCAGGGCTCTCTCTTTATGATGGAAAAGGTATGAAATCATCCAGAGCATAAAGTGCATTGTTCGGATTATTATGGTTCATTTGCATTGGTTTAAAATCTAACTCAAAAATGTTTTTGCCTTTTATAGTAAATAGTGATGGGGAAATTGTAGAAGAGGGGTTGCCGAAGGGACAAATATCTTATGATGTATCTAAATTAATCAGCTATCCAGGATTTAATACACCAACAGCACCTGGGGTTTCTGACGTGAGTAGCACTTTTGTTTATTTTACAGTGTATTTGTAGTAATAATTGTTTCCTATCCCACCTACTCTCTGCCTCCATGTCCTCCACTCCTTTAAAGTCTATCTCACAATGAACAACTAGAATTTAGTTTTATCCCCTGCATGTGTTTTTTTTCCTTGTGGATTCAGATGGCATTTACCCGTTCACTTAACTTCAATTCTGAGTAACCAATACAGTTTTAATACCAATATGTTGCAGAGTGTGGGGAAAAACTTGTTCAGGTGTTTTGTGCAACACAACTAGTAGACAGGGAAAATGATCTGGGCAAATATTTTATAATTCAATGGCTGTGGTTTTTCATCATTTTAGTATTTCTGGATCCACAAGAATATGGCAATACAAACTCTTTATGCAAACTCTTTATTCTAACTAAATGCTGTTCATGAAGAGAAAAAAAATTGTGTATGTGTGTGTGTATATATATATATATATATATATATATATATATATGTGTATATGTGTATATGTATATATGTATATATATATATATATATATATATATATATATATATATATATATATATATATATATATATATATATATATATATATATATATATATATATATATATATATATATATATATATATATATATATATATATATACATACACACACACACACACACACACACACACACCCCCCCCACCCCCACCCCCTACCAGTACAGTCCAAAAGTTTGGACACACCTTCTCATTCAGTTTTTTTTTTTGTTTTTTTTTTACACTCTGTCTATTGAAGGGATTTTCAAATTTTTCAAGAAAAGCAAAACAGAAATAGGTACAAAAAGGTAGGCATGTGAACAGTAGGTCGCGCTGGACCCCAAGTATTCATGAAAATATTATACAAAATACACTGATAGGTTGATACCATATGTCAGATCAACTGCTATGAACTAGGATGAGCATCTTGTCCAACCCTCAATGAGCCAAATCAATAAGGGTCAAGCCAAGCGCAACATCACACGCTCATACACACCGCAGCTCGCATACACACAGGAAAAAGGGGAGGAACCACAGATAAGAACAAGGGTAGTGTAGCAGCAGAAACGGCAAGTACAGTACAAAAGGGAAAGAAGCATGCAGAAGTCATCCCCTGTCATCAGAGAGGTGAAGGGGGCCTAAGGTATTAGAAAGAGATGCCAGGGAGTACCAGACCGTATGTCTGAACGGCCATACAATCTCGTCGATCTTCGATTTAGTCAGATGAGCAACTAAGAAGGTCCGCCACTTAGCAAAGAACTTTTTGGCATTTCGCTCCCGATGTCTGTCTGTATCAAGTCTGTCGACCTCCAAAAAGTCTTTGAGATCTCCCACCACAGCCGCCAGAGATGGTACAGTAGGTTTGATCCACTCCCGTAAAATGCGTTTAGCCACCAGGAGTATAACATGTGTGAATCTGGGTAAAGATCGCAGACCCACTTCCTCCGCAATGGATGCGTCGACAGACTGAAACAGGAGAGCACGTAGTGTCAATGGCAAGTGAACCTTCCAATATTTAGTAACATAATCCACCACCTCATGCCAAAACTACTGTATTTTCTCACAAGACCAAATGCCATGTAGAAAATCTGTGGACGGCTCAGCACATTTCGGACAAGATGTAATCCTGTCCGGAAACGCGTCAGAGTCCGGAATGTTAAAGCCCAAGTAACCAAAATGCATTAACTTGAAGTAAGGCTCCCGCCAACGTTCATTTATGACATTTTGCCTAACCATTGTCCATCCTTCTAAATCGTGTGCCCTAGTCTCAGGATCCTGCAAAACTGCCCCCCACTTAGCAAACACAGTATATTTCGAAACCTTCAGAAGACGGTCATTAAGGCTCCTATACAACGTAGAAATGGACACCTTCCTGAGTTGCGACTCTATCAAATCCTCGAGGGGAGAGGGGTCAACCTCTGAAACTGTCTAGACGTGCAGAACGAGAGCAATTGCGACACCTGGAGGAAGTGGGAGTGAGGCATTTGGAATCGTTGTAGGAGCTCATTGGGGGTTAGCCAACGTCTACCTTCTGTGTGAATCAATTGTTTGGCAGTATGCAAACCCTTGCGTCTCCATAGCTCAAACAGTGCGTTCTCTCTGCCCGGAGTAAACTGCGGATGCCCCCACAGATTGAGCCTCCCGATAGCAAATATGGCAAATTGTAGGCCTTGCGGATTGCCCGCCACGTCATTACTGTGTCTCTGATCAGGATCGACCACTTTATATGGGCAGGCAGGCTCTGGATTCTGGAGTGCAGGCATGACACTAGGTCCCATGGGAACGCATAGTCTGTCTCCACCACAGTATTAGAGTGATAGCTGGATGTATAGATCCAGTCCAAAACATGACGGAACAGGCACGATAAATTGTATCCCCTGAGATTGGGGAATCCCACACCACCGTCCGCTCGATGGAGCATAAATTTCTGGAAAGAGATGCGGGGACGTCTGCCCGACCAATTAAAGCGGGAGAAAGCAGAGTTGAGTGTTGATATCCTTGTGTTTCAAAAGGACAGGCAAAGTCTGCAGAGGATACAGGAGTCTGGGAAAACTAATTTTCACAAGGTGGCATTTACCCAGGATAGAAATAGGCAAATGGCTCCATCGGTGCAACTCCGAGCAGATCTGTTGGAAAAGTGGGGGATAATTTAGCGTATAGAGTGAGGAGGGGGGATTTTCCGATTTTTAATCCCCAGGTAAGTAATAAAAGGTTTAATGAGGCTCCCTGTAATGTCAAGAGCGGCCCAATAGGAGGGGGGTCTAGGGGTACCTAGCGGCAATAATTCGCTCTTAGATAGGTTAGTTCTATACCCAGAGTAAGTCTCAAAACGGGCTAGCGTCGACATCAATGTCGAGTAGTGAGTCATCGGATCCGCCATGAAAATAAGGATATCGTCGGCGAAGAGCGTCAACTTGACCTCCGTGCGCTGGATGGAAATGCCACGATAGTGACTAGTCTTCTAGGTGTCGAGCTAGTGGTTCAAGTGCCAGGTTAAATAAGAGTGGCGAGAGTGGGCATCCCTGTCGCATCCCCTTAAAAAGGGGAAAGGAGGGGGATAGAAAGCCAAAGGTGAACACTCTAGCTAAGGGAGACGTGTATAAGCTGTTAAGGAAGACACGAAAGCTCCCAGTTATGCTCATCTTGTCCAGCTCCATCTCGAGCCAGTCCCATTTTACATTATCAAATGCTTTTTCCGCGTCCAGTGCCAAGAACACCGGTCATTCCTGGGGGGGGGGGGGGGGGGGGGCTTCCTGAGACTGATGGCATGCTGGAGGAGGCAGGGGGGGACTGCTCCTGCTGTGATAGGAACGGCTGTGAGGGGGGAGGGCTGGAGTGCCTCACAGACGCCATGATCCTGCTGTTATCCACAGAGGGGGCCAGGGATGGAGAAACGTGTGCTTCAAAGCAAAGTAGCCACCTTTTTGCTTTGATTACTGCTTTGCACACTCTTGGCATTCTCTGGATGAGCTTCAAGAGGTAGTCTCCTGAAATGTTGTTCCAACAGTCTTGAAGGAGTTCCCAGAGATGCTTAGCACTTGTTGGCCCTTTTGCCTTCATTGGGTTCAGGTCCGGTGACTGTGGAGGCCAGGTCAGGTGTCGCAGCACCCCATCACTCTCCTTCTTGGTCAAATAGCCCTTACACAGCCTGGAGGTGTGTTTGTGGTCATTGTCCTGTTGAAAAATAAATGATGGTCCAACTAAACGCAAACCGGATGGAATAGCATGCCGCTGCAAGATGCTGTGGTAGCTATGCTGGTTCAGTATGCCTTCGATTTTGGATAAACCCCCCAACAGTGTCACCAGCAAAGCACTCCACACCATCACACCTCCTCATCCATGCTTCACGGTGGGGACCAGGCATGTAGAGTCCATCCATTCACCTTTTCTGCGTCGCACAAAGACATGGTGGTTGGAACCAAAGATCTCAAATTTGGACTAATCAGACCAAAGCACAGATTTCCCCTGGTCTAATGTCCATTCCTTGTGATCTTTAGCCCAAACAAGTCTCTTCTGCTTGTTTCCTGTCCTTAGCAGTGGTTTACTAGCAGATATTTTACCATGAAGGCCTGATTCACACAGTCTCCTCTTAGCAGTTGTTCTAGAGATGTGTCTGCTGCTAGAACTCTGTGTGGCATTGACCTGGTCTCTAATCTGAGCTGCTGTTAACCTCCGATTTCTGAGGCTGGTGACTCGGATGAACTTGTCCTCCGCAGCAGAGGTGACTCTTAGTCTTCCTTTCCTGGGGAGGTCTGCATGTGAGCCAGTTTCTTTGTAGCTCTTGATGGTTTTTGTGACTGCACTTGGGGACACTTTCCACCTAGAATGACATATTTTTAGTTGTTTCACACTTTTTTATGTCTAATCCCACATGTGTTAATTCATAGTTTTGATGCCTTCATTGTGAATCTACAATTTTCATAGTCATGAAAATAAAGAAAGCTCTTTGAATGAGAAGGTGTGTCCAAAGTTTTGGACTGTACTATATATATATTTCTTTATAATATAAAGGTACTTATCTCTTGTCTTTTCAGGACTGGAGGAGTTTTGGGTCAATTCCAATGAATGCAGACCACCAAAAAGAAGTATTTGCCGAATACTTGTCATGTAATTTTCCTGATGTAAGTATTCATATGAGCTTTCATAACTGCTCAAACATGTAATCCCTTAAGGTCATAGCGTTTTTCCGTTCTTGCACTTTCGTTTTTTCCTCCTTACCTTTTAAAAAATCATAACACTTTCAAGTTTGCACCTAAAAATCCATATGATGGCTTATTTTTTGCGCCACCAATTCTACTTTAGAATTACCTCATTAGGGAACTATAACATGCATTATACAGATTGCAGGCACTTATCAATACATTGCCATAGCATGGCGTTGATCAGTGTTATTGCCGCTTGACTGCTCCTGCCTGGATCTCGGGAGCAGTCATTCGGCGAATGGACGCAGTGGAGGCAGGCAAGGGACCCTCCCCTGCATCCTAGCTGATCGGGACACCGCTGTGGTCCCGATCAGGCTGACTGAGCTTCCGGGAAGCTTTCATTTTAGACGCAGCAATCAACTTTGATCGCCACATCTAAAGAGTTAATGCTGGACATCTGCCTGATTGCCAGGACTGTTCAGGTATGATGCAAGCTTAGCGTTTTGCGGCAAGGGGTTAACGATGCGTGTCACTTGACCAACTTTACTGTGTGTGTAACACTGTTCTCTCTAGTGTGTGTTTTGGCTTCCACAGCATTCATTCCCTACTATGGGGATCTTGCTGACAGCTTCTCCCTCCCGCAAGCGAAATGTTCCCACATCGGGGAATGATTGATATGTGACCCGCGGGCACAGGTCTGCTTCTTTTGTTTGTTTGGCCCCACAATTTTTTTGGTTTCGCCATAGATTTTGTGGTGAAATTATTTATTGTCATTACAAAGTACAATTGGTGGGACAGAAAACAAGCCCTTAAATAGGTTGGTATTAAAAGCGTTATGATTTTTAGAAGGTTAGGTGGAAAAAACGAAAGTGCAAAAATGAATAAACCCTGTGTAATTTCTGTTCTCCTGTGTATGTGCCATTGGCGTGTGCATGTGACAAATGACCCTGTAACTCTGAAAATTTCTAATTCTTAGTTGTGTACTGTGCCATAGTATTAATGGGGGAGATTTATCAAAACCTGTCTAGAGGAAAAGTTGCCCATAGCAAAAAATCAGATTGCTTCTTTCATTTCAAACAAGGCCTCTGTAAAATGAAAGAAGCAATCTGGTTGCTATGGGCAACATTTCCTTTGCACAGGTTTTGATAAATTTCCCCCCATGTGTTCAATAATGTTGGGTTGTGTTCACACTACAGCCATAGGCTCCATTCAGAGGCTCTTTCAGCAATTCGTCAGGATTGGCGTGAAGTATAGCAGAGCATGCTGTTGTGAAACATTGAAGGCAGTGCTGGATTTGTCATACAGCATAAATAATGGATCCAGAGTGTATCAGTCCTAGAGCATACCAGCTCTCTACATTGTATAAAAACACGTTATAAATGGATGCAAAGAACCAACTTTTCGGTGTGCCATACAGTAGAATCAGTTTGTCATTGACTTTAACGCCTTAAAGGCCACAGGTTTTTCCATTTTGGACTTTTGTTTTTTCCTCCTCACCCTCTAAAAATCCCAGCTTTCAGTTTTCCACCTACAGACCTATGAGGGCTTGTTTTATGCACTACCAAGTATACTTTGTAGTGATATCAGTCATTTCACCATAAAATCTACAGAGAAACCCAAAAAAATTCAGACAAAATTGAAGAAAAAAAAACACTTTTGTAATTTTAAGTGCATTTCAATACAGTGCACTTTTTGGTCGAAATGACAACTTATTTACATTTTTTAGGTCCATAGGATTAAAATGATACCCAACTTTTATATAGGTTTGATTTTTTTTTTACTTCTGTAAAAAAAAAAAAAAAAATGTATAGCTTTGTGCATAAAAACTTGTATATAAAAAATTGTCCTCTTCTGACCCCTATAACTTTATATATTTTTTTTTTTTCCGTACGGAGATATGAGGACTTCATTCATCAGGCATCCTGTGAAAACAGGCTGCCCCACCCCGACTTCTGCGATCGCCGGTGAATTCTCACCAGCGATCTGCAGCAATTCCGGTCATATGGGTCACATGTAGAGATGAGCAAACTTACAGTAAATTTGATTCGTCACAAACTTCTCGGCTCGGCAGGTGATGACTTTGCCTGCATAAATTAGTTCAGCTTTCAGGTGCTCCGGTGGGCTGGAAAAGGTGGATACAGTCCTAGGAGACTCTTTCCTAGGAATGTATCCACCTTTTCCAGCCCACCGGAGCACCTGAAGGCTGAACTAATTTACGCCTTTTGCTGGGGGGGGGGGAGGAGGTGCTGATCATGTCACCTCCCCAGATGAGCTGCTATTGGTCGGACCAATAGCTGTTGGCAGAGGAGAGCTTAATGTCCCCTTCTTTCAGCTCTGCCAGCCCACTAAGCTCAGTCAGCGGGCAGAGCTGAGAGAAGGAGCCACGGACCCCCCCTCTGACCAGATCTTTGCCCCTCAGGGCAGAAGGGGCCTCCTGTCACCTGTAGTTCAGGGTGAGTTTGTGTGATGGGACAGGTAGGAGTTGGAAGAATAAAAAAAAATTCCCCCTAATAGGTCCTCAAGGGTCCGCCACACATTTTGCAGCATGACCCCTTTTTTTTAAAAAACTGTGTGTGATATTTCATCACATGTAAAAAAAGAAAAAAGAAAATGGCAGCAGCACACTTGGTCAACAAAATGGAGGCTCTTAGCGCACTTTTTGATCAAAACGTGTCCCCCATCCACCACGCGGAGGTGGCCTCTTATCAGATGGGTCCCTAAACACTCACCTACCTCAGGCTGGGTGACATGTTGGATCCAGCCTGAGGTAGGTGAGTGTTTAGGGACCCATCTGATAAAAGGCCACCTCCGCGTGGTGGATGGGGGACACGTTTTGATCAAAAAGTGCGCTAAGAGCCTCCATTTTGTTGACAAAGTGTGCTGCTGCCATTTTCTTTTTTTACATCTTTTGTACTTGCCACAGCAGCGTGCACCCGTGTATTGGGTTTAGGTGCTGGCTACATTTTCAGATATTTCATCACACACAGGTATATAGTTTGCACGAAATACACACGCATGTATACGCACACACATACGCGTATACGCACACACATACGCGCACACACACACACACGTATACGCGCGCACACACGTATACGCGCGCGCACACACACACGTATGCACGCACACACGCACGCACACACCTATACGTGCACACACGTATACGCACGCGCGCGCACACGCGCACACATATACGCACACACACACATATACACACACACACGCGCGCACACGCACACATATACGCACACGCACACACACATATACATATACACACACACGCACACGCACACACACATATACACACACACACACATATACACACACACACATATACACACACACACACATATATACACACACACATATATACACACACACACATATATACACACACACACATACACACACACACATATACATACATGAGTCACTAGCATGGGGGTCTTTTTTTTTTTTTTATCTCAAATTTGAGGCAACAGTTTAGGGACGGCCACACACATCGCATTCCCAGAATTATGTTTCAGAGCATAGGGTTTGGGGCGGGCATATTCTTTAGTTTTGGCTATGCTCTGGGTCATCAATCTGGGAATTGGCATATCAGTAGTAAAAAGGAGATTTTTGTTTACTTACCGTAAAATCTTTCTCGAAGGATCCATTGGGGGACACAGACCGTGGGTGTATGCTGCTGTCTCTAGGAGGTGTGAGACTATGGTAATAAAAAAAAGTCAGCTCCTCCCAACAGGATATACCCACCTTCAGGCCCTGAGGTAATCAGTTTAAGTTCCAGAACAATAGGAGGAGACCAACAGGTCAAAGAAAAAACCCAAAACTGTCCGAGAACCAGAAGAAAAACATAACTGAACACACCCTCGGACAGAGAACCAAAGGAAATCTCAAAAAGGGCAGGAGCTGTGTCCCCCAATGGATCCTTCAAGAAAGAGAAAAGGAGATTTTTGTTTACTTACCGTAAAATCTCTATCGGCTCCATTGGGGGACACAGACCGTGGGACATACCAAAGCCGCCCCTTGGGTGGGCAGATAAGCAGTCAGGCAGACGGCCGATCCACTGCCGCCTGCAACACTTTACGACCCAGACTAGCATCAGCCGATGCAAAAGTATGGACTCGATAAAACCTCGAAAGTGTGCAAAGACGACCAGGTAGTCGCCGAGGCTCTATTCTGGAGAGCCCAGGATGCCCCAACAGAACGGGTAGAATGAGCCACAACCCTGAAAGGAGGAATCTTCCCCTTGCAGCGATAGGCTTCCGAAATGGCGGACCGAATCAACCTAGAAATGGTGGCTTTGGAAGCAGGTTGTCCCTTGCGACGACCTTCCGTAAGGACGAAAAAGGAATCACACTGACGAAAGGAAGAAGTGATGGAGAGATAAGACCGAACAGCCCGAACTACATCCAGCTTGTGTAGTAAGCGCTCCTTAGGATGAGAAGGAGCAGGACAAAAAGACGGGAGGATAATGTCCTCATTGAGATGAAAGGCCGAAACCACCTTAGGCAAAAAGGGAGGATCTGGCCGGAAAACAACCTTGTCCTGGTGGATCACCAGAAACTGAGAACGGCAGGAAAGAGCTGCCAATTCAGACACCCTCCGGATGGAGGTGATAGCAACAAGAAACACCACCTTCCAAGAAAGGAGGCGGAGAGACACCTCTCTAAGGGGCTCAAAGGGAGCACCCTGAAGGGCACTCAGAACCAAATTCAAGTCCCAAGGGGGAGAGGGTGACCGATAAGGAGGAACAGCATGCGCCACTCCTTGAAGGAAGGTCCGGACATGAGAATTAGAAGCCAGGGGCCGCTGGAAAAGAACAGTAAGGGCCGAAACCTGACCCTTAACCCCTTAAGGACCAGGCCATTTTACACCTTAAGGACCGGAGCGTTTTTTGCAATTCTGACCACTATCACTTTAAACATTAATAACTCTGGAATGCTTTTAGTTATCATTCTGATTCCGAGATTGTTTTTTCGTGACATATTCTACTTTAACTTAGTGGTAAAATTTTATGGTAACTTGCATCCTTTCTTGGTGAAAAATCCCAAAATTTGATGAAAAAAATGAAAATTTTGCATTTTTCTAACTTTGAAGCTCTCTGCTTGTAAGGAAAATGGATATTCAAAATAAATTTCTTTTGGGTTCACATATACAATATGTCTACTTTATGTTTGCATCATAAAATTTAGTTTTTACTTTTGGAAGACACCAGAGGGCTTCAAATTTCAGCAGCAATTTTCCGATTTTTCACAAAATTTTCAAACTCGCTATTTTTCAGGGACCAGTTCAGGTTTGAAGTGGATTTGAAGGGTCTTCATATTAGAAATACCCCATAAAAGACCCCATTATAAAAACTACACCCCCCAAAGTATTCAAAATGACATTCAATAAGTGTTTTAACCCTTTAGGTGTTTCACAGGAATAGCCTCAAAGTGAAGGAGAAAATTCAAAATCTTCATTTTTTACACATGTTCTTGTAGACCCAATTTTAGAATTTTTGCAAGGGATAAAAAGGAGAACATTTTTACTTGTATTTGAAACCCAATTTCTCTCGAGTAAGGACATACCTCATATGTCTATGTTAATTGTTCGGCGGGCGCAGTAGAGGGCTCAGAAGGGAAGGAGCGACAAATGGTTTTTGGGGGGCATGCCGCATTTAGGAAGCCCCTATGGTGCCAGGACAGCAAAAAAAAAAAACACATGGCATACCATTTTGGAAACTAGACCCCTCGGGGAACGTAACAAGGGGTAATGTGAACCTTAATGCCCTACAGGTGTTTAACGACTTTTGCATATGTAAAAAAAAAATAAATAATTTTTACCTAAAATGCTTGTTTTCCCAAAATGTTTACATTTTTAAAAAGGGTAATAGCAGAAAATACCCCCCCAAAATTTGAAGCCCAATTTCTCCCGATTCAGAAAACACCCCATATGGGGGTGAAAAGTGCTCTTCTGGCGCACTACAGGTCTCAGAAGAGGAGTCACATTTGGCTTTTTTGAAGGAAATTTTGCTCTGGGGGCATGCCGCATTTAGGAAGCCCCTATGGTGCCAGGACAGCAAAAAAAAAACACATGGCATACCATTTTGGAAACTAGACCCCTCGGGGAACGTAACAAGGGGTAATTTGAACCTTAATACCCTACAGGTGTTCCACGACTTTTGCATATGTAAAAAAATATATATTTTTTTTACCTAAAATGCTTGTTTTCCCAAAAATTTTACATTTTTTAAAAGGGTAATAGCAGAAAATACCCCCCAAAATTTGTTAGGCAATTTCTCCCGAGTACGGCGATACCCCATATGTGACCCTAAACTGTTGCCTTGAAATACGACAGGGCTCCAAAGTGAGAGCGCCATGCGCATTTGAGGCCTAAATTAGGGACTTGCATAGGGGTGGACATAGGGGTATTCTACGCCAGTGATTCCCAAACAGGGTGCCTCCAGCTGTTGTAAAACTCCCAGCATGCCTAGACAGTCAACGGCTATCTGGCAATACTGGGAGTAGTTGTTTTGCAACAGCTGGAGGCTCCGTTTTGGAAACAGTGGCGTACCAGACGTTTTTCATTTTTATTGGGGAGGGGGGCTGTGTAGGGGTATGTGTATATGTAGTGTTTTTTACTTTTTATTTTATTTTGTGTTAGTGTAGTGTTTTTAGGGTACAGTCGCACGGGCGGGGGGTTCACAGTAGTTTCTCGCTGGCAGTTTGAGCTGCGGCAGAAATTTTGCCGCACCTCAAACTTGCAGCCCGATACTTACTGTAATCCTCCGCCCATGTGAGTGTACCCTGTACATTCACATTTGGGGGGGGGGGGGGGGAACATCCAGCTGTTGCAAAACTACAACTCCCAGCATGTACGGTCTATCAGTGCATGCTGGTAGTTGTAGTTTTGCAACAGCTGGAGGCACACTGGTTGTGAAACACCGAGTTTGGTAACAAACTCAGTGTTTTGCAACCAGTGTGCCTTCAGCTGTTGCAAAAGCTACAACCCCCAGCATGTACGGACAGCGGAAGGGCATGCTGGGTCTTGTAGTTATGCAACAGCTGGAGGCATACTACTTTGGCTGGGGATGCTGGGGATTGTAGTTATGCAACAGCTGGAGACACACTGGTTTGCTACTTAACTCAGTGTGCCTTCAGCTGTTGCAAAACTACAACTCTCAGCAGTCACCGACAGCCAACGGGCATGCTGGGAGTTGTAGTTATGCAACCACCAGATGCACCACTACAACTCCCAGCATGCACTTTAGCACTAACAGCTGAAGGTACACTTTTCCATAGAAAGAATGTGCCTCCAGCTGTTGCAAAACTACAAGTCCCAGCATGCCCATAAGGGAATGCTGGGAGTTGTGGTGGTCTGCCTCCTGCTGTTGCATAACTACAGCTCCCAGCATGCCCTTTTTGCATGCTGGGAGCTGTTGCTAAGCAACAGCAGGAGGCTGTCACTCACCTCCAACGATCCTCGCCGCACAGGTCAGTCCCTCGTTGTCTCCGCCGCCGCCGCTGCTCCTGGGGCCCCGATCCCAACAGGGGCGCCGGGGATCGGGGCCCCCAGCACCCGGGGTGCACATCCCGCACCCGCTCACGTCCTCCGGAAGAGGGGCGGAGCGGGTTGCGGGAGTGACACCTGCAGCAGGCGCCCTGATCGGTCAGCCGGTAATCCGGCCGACGAATCAGGGCGATCGTGAGGTGGCACCAGTGCCACCTCACCCCTGCTGGCTCTGGCTGTTCGGGGCCGTCAGAGACAGCCAATAATTCCGGGTCACCGTGTCACTGGAGACCCGATTGACCCGGAATCCGCCGCAGATCGCTGGACTGAATTGTCCAGCGATCTGCGGCCATCGCCGACATGGGGGGTCATCATGACCCCCCTGGGCGATATGCCCCGATGCCTGCTGAACGATTTCAGCAGGCATCGGGGACCAGTTCCGCTCCAGATGGTTGCGGGGGGGGGCGGTAAAACACATGACGTTCTCATACGTCATGTGTCCTTAAGGACTCGGAAATGGAGACGTATGAGAACGTCATGTGTCCTTAAGGGGTTAAGAGAACTGAGACAACCCCAGTTCCAACCCAGACTGCTAAAAAGGAGAGAAGACGGGGAACCGAGAAGGTTACTGGGGAGAAATTCTGAGCTTCACACCAACGAAAATAAGACTGCCAAGTGCGGTGGTAAATTCTTGCTGAGGAGGGCTTACGAGCCCTGAGCATGGTGTGAATGACTTGGGAAGAGAACCCGCGGGCCTTCAACCGCCATGCCGTCAAATGCAGCGACCTTAAATTGGGGTGGCAAAGAGGACCCTGACAGAGCAGGCCCGGACGGAGCGGAAGGCGCAGTGGAGCGTCGTCTACCACGACCTTCGGGGCCAATCTGGAGCTACCAGAATGGCGGGGATGTCCTCTGCTTTGAGCTTCCTCAGCACCCTGGGAAGGGGAGGGAACAGATAGGGTAGGGCAATCCCCGTCCAAGGAATCACTAGGGCGTCCACAGCCAGAGCCTGAGGGTCCCGAGACTTGGGCACAAAAGGAAGGATCTTACGATTGTGCCGGGATGCGAAGAGGTCCACGTCTGGAATGCCCCAGAGGTCGCAGAGTTGCGCGAAGACCTCTGGATGTAGGGACCACTCGCCAGGGTCGGGTGAGGACCGACTGAGGAAGTCCGCTTCCCAGTTAAGCACTCCCGGAATGTGAATCGCCAAAATGGCGGGAACCTTGCTTTCCACCCAGGTGAGAATCTTTGTCACCTCGGCCATGGCTCCCGAGCTGCGAGTGCCGCCCTGTCGGTTTATGTACGCCACGGCCGTGGCGTTGTCCGACTGGACAGGACGGGGCTACCAATGAAGAAGACAAAGAATCGCCCGTAATTCCAATATGTTTATCGGAAGAAGGGTCTCGGGGAGACCAGAGTCCCTGAACCGTCCAATCCCTGAACACGCCGCCCCAGCCTGACAGGCTGGCATCCGTTGTAACTACCTGCCAGTGAAGGGGAAGAAATGACCGCCCTTAGAGAAGAAGGGGGGAGTGGAGCCACCAGAGCAGAGGCTGATGGACACTGCGAGGGAGAACAATTTGACGATCAAGAGACAGAGGAGACCTGTTCCATCGAGAGAGAATCTGCAGTTGAAGGGGGTGGTAATGAAACTGGGCAAAGGGTACGGCCTCCATAGTTCCCACCATCCGACCCAGGACTTCCATACAAGTGCGGATGGGGACTGAGACCTGGGTCCGAAGGGAGCGGACCCCCGACAGAAGTGCCAGACGTTTGTCTGGCGGGAGACAAATTCGGGCAGAGGCCGTGTCGAATTGAAGTCCCAGGAAGGTTAGAGACTGGGTAGGACGGAGGACTGACTTGTCCCGGTTGACCATCCACCCGAGGCGATCCAGAGTTTGGAGAGTGAGATTCTCCAGAGTCTGGGCTCTGGTTGGAGCTTTGAGAAGATCGTCCAGGTAGGGTATCACCGAGACTCCCCTCGACCGTAACAGGCCCATCACTGGCGCAAGGACCTTTTTGTAAAGACCTGAGGAGCCGTGGCTAGACCAAAGGGGAGGGCTACGAATTGAAAGTGCCCCTCCGGAACCCCAAAGCGGAGGTACCGATGATGGCCTGGAAATATTGGCACATGGAGGTAGGCATCCTTGATCTCCACCGATGAAAGGAACTCCCCTTGTTCCAGGGACGCCACCACCAAACGGAGAGATTCCATTCGGAAGTGGTGGATAAGATGACGGTTGAGACACTTGAGGTCTAGGATTGGTCGCACCAAACCGTCCTTCTTGGGAACCACAAAAAGATTGGAATAGAAACCCCGAAACCGTTCCCCTGGCGGAACGGGAACGATAACCCCCTGGAGAAGCAGAGACTGGAGAGCCGCTCGAAAGTGCTTTGCCAGAGAAGGAGACCGGGGGGCCCGGGATAGAAAAGAGCGATCCCTGGGAGGGGAGGCGAATTCGATTCGGTAACCGTTGGACACCACGTCCCTGACCCAAGAGTCCTGAATTTGTGAGGTCCAGATGTCTCGAAAATTAAGACTACCTCCCACCCGAGAAGAAACCGCTGGTGGGGGCCTCACTTCATGCAGAAGTGGGTTTGCGGTTGTCTGATTTGGGTGCAAAACGGCCGGACCGGTTGGAGTCTGACTTCCAAGACGGGCGTGCCCGGAATGAGGGAGCCTTCTTGTCCCGTGAGGGCGCCTGCCCGGACCCTTTGCGGGAGCCAGAGGTCCGAAAGGACCAAAAGTAAAAGGACTTCCTTTGGGAAGTAGAGCGAGCCTTATTTTGAGGTAACAAGGAACTCTTACCTCCTGTTGCCTCAGAAATAATCTCATCAAGGCGTTTGCCAAAAAGACAGCCACCCGTAAAAGGAAGCTCAGTGAGAGACCTTTTGGAAGCGACATCTGCATTCCAAGCCTTAAGCCACATAGAGCGGAGGAGAGCCGCTAGGTGACCCACAGCAAAGGCAGAACAGGCTGACTGCGTGAGGGGAACGCTCAAGTCTATCTGAAGACTCAATGGAAGAGTCAGACGAGGCACCCCTAGTATACTTGTGAGAGCGTTAAGTATGTGGAGACGAGGAGAGGGCCCTCTCAAAGGCCCTGCGCAAGGAAGACCCCTTCAAGGCGGACACCACTTCCCGGGAGGCCTCAGCCACCGAACGGGAGACTTGGGTCAAGTCAGCCATATACTGGGTCAGGGAAGAAACCCAGGCTGGTGGAGCGGCTGAACCCACCGGAACCGAAAGGGCATCAGGGGGTCTGGGGGAGCAGTGGAGCAGTCAGGGCAGGCAGGCATTTTGGCACTACAGTGCTTCCAGACGAAATAAGTCACTGAGGTTCCAGGTTTCTGTTTAGAGGGGGGGGGGGGAACAGCTCTGGGTACGGACATTATGAGGAAAAAAAGACATGAACTTTATCACCCTAGTCTGTGTCCCCTGGCAGCTGCAGTGAGAACGGCTCCGTGCGGCTAGTGTGAGTAAACAGGCCAGTCAATAGCAGAGGCACTAACTAATTGGCCCCCTTCTGACTGAAAATCGCGCCCATGGCGTTGATTGGAGGCTATTTGGCGCCTCAGAAGAGCTCCGACAGCCCTGTGGGCGGAGCTAAGGAACGTCGAGAAGCAGTAATGGCGCCCGCTCCTTGTCCCGAGCGCACTTATCAGCCGCATATGCGCTCGGGGGAACAGAGCGGGCAGCAAATACGCCAGCAGAGACTGCCGGCGAAAGTAAGCCGGCGCAGAGAGCGCCCGGCCCGAACCAGTGGAGTGGCTGTCAGCCACATATAAGGCGCTGGCGGAGAAAACGAAAGTAAGCCGGCGCGGAGAGCGCCCGCCCCGTACCAGTGCCGTGGCTGTCCGCCGCATATAAGGCGCTGCAGTCTAAACACCGTAACCACGCACACGCACTAGTGAAAAACATATGCCCCCTCAGATATCACTGCTCCCCCAGAATAAAGGACCAGAATAAAAGCCCATCCCCAGTAAGCCAGCCTCGTAACATTAAAAGGTGGGCCAAAACAGGGGGTCTCCAGAAGTTGCAAGTCCGCACCGGAGGAGAAAAAGGGGCAAGTACCTCAGTCAGAAGAACTTACCTAGTCGAGTCTTCAGTGAAGTCTTCAGTCAGCTTAGTTACCTGCATCACGCCTGGCTGCTATGCGTGAGCGAGGCGAGCATGGAAATAGGGGACCCGGACCCATGAGGTACCAACCCAGGCGCTGACCGTTGGCGAGGGGGGGTGAACAGCGCATATACGCAATGTCTGTGCCCCCTTACTCGCAATGGGGAAACAGGGAACCGGAGTCCCTGAGTCCCCACCTGATAACAGATGGGGATAAAAAAAAAAAAAAAAACTCGTCCTTATACTAGGAAAATAAAAAATCAGAAGACCTGGTCTGGAGAATTCCAGACCACGTCCACCTCCTTCAGACACTAAGCTTAAACTGATTACCTCAGGGCCTGAAGGCGGGTATATCCTGCTGGGAGGAGCCGACTTTTTTTTTTTATTACCATAGTGTCACACCTCCTAGAGACAGCAGCATACACCCACGGTCTGTGTCCCTCAATGGAGCCGAAAGAGAAATTGCAATTTTCATTCTCCCTCCCAATAGCACATTTCATCCATTCCTGGAAAATAAATTTAGGGAACACCCATCCGTTCAAAATGTCCAGTTCCCACCTATAAACTTTCCTCAGAGGGTGTAATTTGTGGAATGGGGTCACATGTTGGTGTTCCTTTCTTTTATTTTCCGCTGAATGTATGTAACTGTGAGCTACTCATATGCCATAGGCCTCAAATGCTAACATAGCTCTGACTCTTGAGCCCTGTAGTGCGCCCGCACAGTATGTTGCGTCCACATATGGGGCATTTCGGGGTGGGGCGTGACATCAAATGGGGCGGAGTCTTGACATCATGATACTTCGGCCCCGTGGTTGTCACGCTACACACTTGGAGCCTCCAGCGCTGCAGAGAGTGGGTGCGCAATGACAGATTGTGGGGGTCCCCAGCGGCGGAGTTAGGGCCGGAGTAAGCCTTTAAGAGGTTAAAGTTATGTTTTTTTTTTATAGTTCGGACACTTACGCACACGGCGATACCACATGTTTGTTTGTTTTTTTTATGGGAATTTTTTTTTTTTTATGGGATTCAAACTTTTATTAGAGATGGGGTTAATTCACATTTATTTCACTTTTTACTCCTTTTTTTTTTATGCAATAACATAGCATTGATCAGACTGCTGAGGCCTTCTGGAGCATCAGAGCAACAATGGGACGGTGAGGAGGCAGTTAAAGGCCCTCTTCCCTGCCGGGAATGTTCTTTTTTTTTTTTTTTTTTTTTTTTTCCATTTTAGGGGTTAAAGGCAATCTGTAGGGAATTAACACTTATCCCCTATACACTCCTCCCCCATGTAGTTCCATGGGAGAGGCGGGGATGCAGCGTTCGTGGGGAGGGGGCGTACTGTCGACCTCTCTGAGGTCGACACTACGCGCATTAGCTGCTCTCACAGCGGCGGTGCTGGGGCCTGTTTGAGAGATTTTGGGGGGTCCCTGCGGCCGGACCCCCCATGATCAAACACTTATCCCCTATCCTGTGGATATGGGATAAGTGTTAATTCACTGCAGATGTCCTTTAATGTCCGGCATCACCACAATCTGTGGTATCCGGCATTAGACAAGAGTCCCAGCGGCTGATAGCAGACGGGACCACCCCACTATGACGTGGGGTCAGCTCGTGAGCTTGCGTCATAGCAGGGGAGCAGGCGTAGGGCGTACGGGCGCCCTGCATCCTTAAGGGGTTGATTTTTAAATGAAAACTCCTTACAATGTATAGGGTGTTTCTTTCTTTATTTTTTTATTTTTTTTACTATGCTATTCTACACAGCTCAAAAAACTCAGTAAAACTGACATGCACAAAATGCAGTGTGAGCCCAACCATAGTCTCTGCCCACACTTTTCACCTCTGGGGACTTCAAGTCATAAATACTGTTTTTACTCATGCTCAGTCAATACACTTTGAACTTTACGCTATTTTAATTTTAACTATATGAAAATATCTTTTTATCCCAGCCAGGAGATGTTGCAGCCCAGAAAAGATCATCTTCATCTCATTCAAGCTCTGATAGAAAAAGACAGAAGACATCTGCAAATGACCAATGGCAGTCCCCAGTGGATATGGATGTAGAGTCTGGTATGGGAAAATCTGTTAAACCTTTCTGAAAAATGAAACTGAAGGTTGCTGTTGGGCCACTTTCCCCTATCAGTTATGTTTCATAGTACATAAGTCTTATAGTTATAAATCAGTTCTATGTTGGTCCTAAGGCTTCATCCTCACAACAGTCTCTACTGAATGGCACAGGCTCTTATGTTTACTGTCTGTACTGACGTGTTCGACAGAGCATTTAGGGTAGTGCTGGGCGGTATGGCCTAAAAAGAATATCACAGTTTTTTTTTTTTTTTTATCGTGGTATCACGGTATTACCGCCTGTCCACACCCCTGCCCACTAGCGGTGTCAAATGTGCCCCCCCCCCCCGCGAGCGCTACCATCACTGCTAGCGGGGTCCCTGTGCCCACTAGCGGTGTCACAAGAATGCAAAGCGTGGCTCTGTTCCCCGTCCCTGTCAGCTCTCAGGGTAAGGGAACAGATTTAAAAGCCTCGCGCACAGTTAACGTAGTACTGCGCAGGCGCAGCACTACGCAAATGGAGTTAGCCCTACGCTATTTGCGTAGTACTGCGCGCAAGGCTTTTAAATCTGTTCCTGTACACCTGAGAGCTGACAGGGACGGGGAACAGAGCTGCGCTCGGCATTCTTGTGACACCGCTAGTGGGCACAGGGACCCCGCTAGCGGTGATTGTAGCGTTCGCGGGAGGCATTCTTGTGACACCGCTAGTGGGCACATGGATCCCGCTAGCGGTGGGGATTGATCGTGCTTGCGGGGACACTGGCTGACAGGCGGAGTGGGGGGACACAGAAGCACACCGGGACAAGTGATGGCGCCACGCTGGGCTCTACAATTCATCCGGAGGGTGGGGGAGGGACCCGAGCGGTATGGGCAAAAATCCATACCGTGGGAGAGAAAAAAACGGTATCCAGTTCATATCAGTATACCGCCCAGCACTAATTTATGGGTGAATACTTTCATGCATACAGCATCCAATGGGGTATGATGCTATTTTCTTAACAAATAAAGGCTCTGTCTTCATTGGGGGGACACCTAAACTGATGGGTATATGCTCTTGCCACTAGGAGGCGCTGACACTAGGGAAAAAAAAAGTTGGCTGCTCCCTGGCGGCGTCACTATGTTAATTGAATGGCTCCGTTAGCTGCTCCCGTAGCAGCAGCCCGGTGGGAGCTCCTCCAGCCGGCCCGCTCTTGTCCCCTGGCTCAGGGCCTTGTGGCAGCTTAGCAAGCACTTCTATAGCTCGCGGATTCATCCTGCCGCCGTTACAGGGACTACCTGCATATGTTCTGGTCCTAGCCCTTCATGCAGAGGGGTTACTGTGGGCAGAAGTTACTCGTGGGCGACCTGCTCACCATGCTTCCTTCTGCCATATTTAGTTCACTAAAATAAAATAAGTTCCTCTCCACTGCTGTCACTCAGGTGCCCTCAAGTGTGCCCTCAATTTCTATGGGTCCATCTTGTGATATCCATTAACTATTACAGGCCTGTAATATCTGTCCTTATCAGTTTTATATCTGCTGGGTTCCTTCTAGGGACTGCATATGGTGGCCGATTTATTTGCTTCCATCACATCGTACGGGACCCAATATGGACCCCCTACCATGGATGGCACTGGCTGAATGCCCTAGCAAGGGCATTGGCATTCCCCACTGACGCTAAGGTCGCTTTCACAGTTCCCCCCCCCTCTGTCATGTTCGCTGGTCACCCATCAAGGGGGTGTTCTTGGCGTGTCATACAATATGATTCCCTCCTTCACAGGCTGCTGCATCTGTGGTTAGTGCTCCGGATCCCCACGTCCAGTGTATGGTCTCCGTGGAAGTGTCCTTGCGTGGGCACTGACTGAACCTGATATAAATATGCCGGACAGTAGTCTCGCCTGTCACTTATCTCGCAGCTGCCGCATCGGTCTCTGGATTCCGGTACTCCACTGCTATTGCGAAGTATCCACAGGAGTGACCTAGGGCTGGGCGGTATACCGGTCCATACCAAATACCGAATTTTTTGGGCTGCACGATATGAATTTTCCCCCATACCGCAATACCGGTTGGGCCCCTCCCCCTCGAATGTATTATCAGCCTAGCGCAGCGCTGTCCCCACATCGGGGAACTAACCCTATGTTACCCGCCAGCGCTGTTCTGCCCCCCCCCCCCCCCCAAATTAATGATCAGCCCAGCGGGGTACTACTCACAGATGTCAAACACTGCCCTCCTCCTCTTTGTTGGGGGCCGCCGGCGATGGAACTCGCTGTACACGCCAGTGGTCTCCAACCTGCGGACCTCCAGTTGTTGCATAACTACAACTCCCAGCATGCCCGGACAGCTGTCCGGCTTGCTGGGAGTTGTAGTTTTGCAACAGCTTGAGGTCCGCAGGTTTGAGACCACTGCTGTACGCTGTATCCCTATGCCCAGGCTGCAAAAGATGCAGAGAATAAACTTTTAACTCACCCCTGCCAGTGATGGGCTGAGCCCACTGTCATGTAAGAAGCCGCTGTCATGTAAGAACAGCGCTGGCAGGGTCACATGATTTGGGGGGTGAAAATACTGTTATATACCGTGGAACCGCCGTGAGTAAAAAAAAAAAATATATAGTGATACACATATCTGGTCATACCGCCTAGCCCTAGAGTGACCCATTGTCTACTATGGACCCATACCAGTAAGCCAGACAGTGGTCTGCGTGGTTTGCCTCTGCCGCCTGTCATTCATCACGCAGCTGATGTATCTGCGGATGGAGTTGCTGTACCCCACTACTAGTGCAAGGTGTACTATGGAGTGCCCTGTTGTGTACTGTGGACCCATACCAGTAAGCTAGGCAGTGATCTGTGTGGTTTCCTCTGCCGCCTGTCACTCATCACATAGCTGATGTATCTGCGGCTGGAGTTCCGGTATCTCACTGATGTGCGAGGTGTACGGAACAGTGACCCAGCGTGTCCTATGAACCCTATATGGGGTGATGGGGATACCATTCACTGCTCCTCAGCCTCACCCGTTCTCAGGGTGGCGGGGATACTATCCATTGATCCTAGGCCTCCTCTCCCTCCCACATGCGACAGAGGGGCACAGTGATCACCTATTTGACTGTCTCCTCCTTTTTGCCAGCGTCTGGAAGTGTTCTTGTTAAGCCAGACTGTTGTCTGCAAGGTTTCCGCCGCCGTCAGTCTCCTATCTCAGGGCAGATGCGGGCATGGCCAGGTTACCGTACCTCACTGTGAAGCATCTGGATGTGGGTCCCTGCAGTTACACTGGACCTATGCCAGTCAGCCAGACTCTGTCGTCTGGGTCTCTGGCACCACTAGGTCGCCTGTTTGGCCACACTCTGGTACCCCACTTTCTGTGGGAGGGTTCGAAGGAGTGATCCGGTGCCTTCAAGAATCCTTTAACAGTTAGCCAAATGGTTGTCTGTATGATTTGCTGCTACATCAGGTCAACTACCATACATTTTCCGCTCAGAACGGATTTTCAGGTAACCCACTGCCGAGGTGTAGTTCCAAGTGAATCATCCCATGTTGCTCCATGCCTTATACAATGTACCACATACTGGTCCACAGGGTCCCCTGCTTTACCAGGTCCCTTTCTACATGCCTGCTGCTCTCATAGCTGAGGGCTGGTGGTCTCTTTCAATGTGTGGCTCTGAATGCGGGACCTGGTGTGGCAATGGTCCCTATGCCATATAACCAGACTGTCTACATGGTTTCTAATCCACCAGATCACCTTTTCACTTTCCTCCCCCGACTGCAGCCTGATGACTTTCTTTCCATGTGAAGTTCCACACAGTGTGTCTCTGTGGGTTCATTGCTCCTGTTATACCAATCAGACTGTGTCTATTTCCTGTCCCACATACCTCCTTCATCTCTTGCATCTGCGGCAGCAGTTCTGGTGTGTGGCACCATTAGGAGATGGGATGTGGACATTTCCTACAGGTTCCATGGCCTTTCACAGAAACAGCAGCACTCTCTGTTCGCCTTTCTAGGAGTTCCACGTTTACTGCTAGGGGCATGGATGTGACACACCGTTGGGTGCTGAGCCTGTCTTTCTTGCTGCCGGACTTTTGGATGTCTGCGGTTTCTTTTGTTTGCAATCTTGGTACCCCACTACTATTGTGAGGTCTCATTGTCCGTGTCCCTACGCACTTGTAGAGCCCACCTTCCTTCTGTCAGTGGGGTGTGCCTCGGGCCTTCCTGTAGTTTGGTGTCCACAGGTCTGCGACTGTTGAACACCTCTGTTCTGGCATGGGGCCTCCACCTATGCCTCCAGGTATCTTCCTGGCTCAGGCGCCTGCTCTGTGGCCTTACACGACCAGAATGGCTGCGTTGGCACCCATTGGGCCCAAGGTATTCACCCCATTGGGGTGTTTCTCTCAATGTTGTTGGTTGCTGGGTGTGTGTGCTTCTTCCTTGCATTTGTAGTCTCGTCTTTGCATCTTGCCCAACCAGTGTCCAGGATTCTGATCCCTCTGGGGACACAACTTGGCTCTTTAAAATGTTCTCTCAGAGTTACTGGGCGCCGAGTCTGCCCAGTACCTTGTCCTGGTGCCGTAGGGTGGCAATCCCCTGCTCCTACAGTGCCTGGCGCACTTGACAGTTCCCCCTTCCCCCCACGGGTGTATGGGAATCGGGGGGGTTTGGCATGGTCAGTGCCTGAGTTTCATCCTGACCACCCCCTTTTCCCCTCCACTAGGGGATTATTTTGCTGGGCGCTTTCTACTGCCGAGATGGAGCCATCACCCTCTTCCCATTACATAGGTGGGGTATCTGGCTGGGCCCTTGTTTTTCCACTGAAAGCATTCAAAAGAGCTTTGCACTGTCGGCCTGTGTTCTTACTGCCCACTATTGCAGCCTGGCTCTCTTCCTGTTTCTTTATCTACTGCTGTTCATGCAACCATCGCACTCTCCTCTGTAGGGGGGTTTATTCAATTGTGTATGGCTTGGCGACAGCCGGTCTAGCCACCATCTGTCGTTTGGGTCCTGCCATTGCTCTCCTTCCCCCTCGGCACACACTCCCTGGCAGGGTGTTTCTCCTTCCCTTGATGTAGTCAGTTGGACTACACTGACACCACGGTCTTCTGGAGTAACCTTCCTGTGTTCAGAGCCTGGGTGTCCCAGCCAGGTTCCCTTTTTGTTTCCACCTCCTTTCCCATCCTAATGGGTTGTTGCTTCAGTATGCTCTGGTCTGCTTGCACTGCTGGGGCTCAGGACTGGTTGGTTTCCATGTCTTGGACACTAGACACTTGGGGCGGGTCTTTCTGTACCTCACTTCTTGTCTCGACACGGAAGTTTGTCACCCGTTTTGTGGACGTTTTGGTTTCCTTACCCTTCAGGTGCAAGTCTTCCAGGAGACTCAGGAACCTCCTTTTTCCCATGTCGGCCACTCAGGTGTTCCGGGATGCTTCTTTTCAGGGTCCGTTTATTCTTCCATGTCAGTCTTCCAGGTGAACCAAGAACCTCCAGTTTCCAGGCCTATCGTTCCGGTGTCCCAGGATGCCCCTTTTCTGGATGTTCCGCTCCTTTTTTGGTTGTTGTTACTTTCGGTCTCTTCCATCGGGGTCCATGTTCTCTCAAGATGGAGGGCGTTCCGGTTGTCTGGATTACACTAGTCGAGCTATTTCACTTCCTGGGGGCTCGTGGCAGGCCCCTGGATGGGGGTTTGGGGTCTGCAGTTCATCTATCTTCTGTACCAAGCCTCTCTTGAGCCGGTTTCAGTCTTTCTTTTTTTTTTTCCAGTGGTTTTCTGGTCTCCTTCTGTCCGGGCATCCACTGCTCTCCCTGGCATTTTTCCGCCATGTTCTCTTGAATCGATTGACTCTGGATGGAGCTCTCTTGTTGTCCCCTTTTTCATTTTGTTTTCCAGCCGGGCTGGCCCTCTGTCTGGTTTTGTGTTCCTTGGAGTTGTTTTCCTACTTCTTTCCAGGATGGCCCATCTGGCTTCCTAGTCAACCTTTTTCTTGTCTCTCTATGTGACGTAGGTTTAGAGTCTCTGCAAAGCACGGTCCCTTCCTTTTTGACGTCTGAGTCCATCTCCATGGACTGCAGGCCTTAAGGACTAGTGGGTTCAGTCTCGGCACTGATCACCTTTCGCTAGTGGTTGTTCTTTCCCGCCCTAGGGGACTGCTTTGGTACTTCCCATCAGTATGTGTCCCCCAATGAAGAGCGACCGAGAAAAGGAGATTTTTTATTTTTCGTGTACTCACTGTAAAATCTTTTTATTGTAGCCTTTATTGGGGGACTCCACACCCAGCCATTTCTTTATCTTTTGTCTGGATATTCCTTTCCGGTTTGTGGGTTTGTTTTTTTTATCCGGGATTCTTTTCTAGGGTCCTTCGGACAAATTTCTTTGTTGGCTTCTCCTGCTTTTGTTACAACTGATAAACCTCACTTCCAGTGGATGGGTTTATCCTGCCAGGGAGGAGCAAACTTTTTTTTCCACCCTAGTGTCAGCGCCTCCTAGTGGCAAGAGCATATACCCATCAGTATAGGTGTCTCTCTCCCTCCCCCCACCGCCCCCAATGAAGGCTACGAGAGAGATATAATGGAGTACAAAAAAATCTCCTCAAGGGACAGGGACATAATACTCCCCCTTTATAAAGCATTGGTACGGCCTCACCTGGAGTATGCTGTTCAGTTTTGGTCGCCTGTACATAAAAGGGACACTGTGGAGCTGGAAAGGGTGCAGAGACGTGCGACTAAACTAATATGGGGCATGGAACATCTTAGCTATGAGGAGCGATTAAAGGAGTTACAATTGTTTAGTCTTGAGAAGAGAGGTTTAAGGGGGGATATGATAAACGTATATAAGTATATAAATGGTCCATACAAAAAATATGGAGAAAAACTGTTCCAGGTTAAACCCCCCCCCCCCCCCCCCCCCCAAAGGACGAGGGGGCACTCTCTCCGTCTGGAGAAGAAAAAGTTTAGTCTCAAGGGGCGACACACCTTCTTTACCATGAGAACTGTGAACTTGTGGAACAGTCTACCTCAGGAACTGGTCACAGCAGGAAAAATTTACAGCTTTAAAACAGGATTTAGATACATTCCTGGAACAAAATAACATTAATGCTTATGAAGAAATATAAAATCTCATCCCTTCCCCAATATCGCGCCACACCCCTACCCCTTAATTCCCTGGTTGAACTTGATGGACATGTCTTTTTTCGAACTGACTATGTGACTATGTCACTAACTGTTCAATGACGGGCACATACTGTCGATGTTAATGGTGAGTTCAGGTTTAAATTTACTTACCGATATGTGGTCTCTAATTAAATTAGTCTGATACTTTCTTCTCTCTCAATAACACTGCTGTATTATGTGTATTTAGGATTTATGAAGTATTTTTTTAAGCTTAAGGATATATTCACATGTGGTAGATTTGTTATAGAAATCTTTGCACTCAACCCATTTATTTTAATGTGTGCATGTTGCAAATCCCTCATGCACTCTGGTCAGCTGAGCATTCCAGTTTTCTCAGTGAAGAAACCAGTTACCTGCTTATGCGGTCTGCTGATCTCTGTGAGAACAAAGGATCAGACATGTTGAAATTTATTGTACACAATCCTTCTTTTAGATGACATGATCTGGTGACAGATTCCACACAATATCTGATACAAATCGATATACATGATAAGGATCATAGCAATTTATATATCAATTGTAATTTAATTAAGCATGTCATTTTTTTTTCTAGATTCATCATTTTGCTCACCTTCCCAAGGGTTTAAGTTTCAGCCACCTCTTCCTCCTGGATCTCCATATAATACTCCACCACCACTACCTCGTGGAACACCACCTTCAACTCCTCCAAATTTCGTACCCCGACCTCCACTAACTCCAACTCCCCCACCCCTTCCAAAAGGAACACCTCCACCCACGCCTTCTAGAGGCTCACCACTACATCAGTCAAGAGAGCGTATTCCTACACAACCAAAGACTCTGGTTTCCATGGATGAAGACACCTTGACGTTGGAAGAGCTTGAAGAACAACAACGATTAATCTGGGCAGCTCTGGAAAATGCAGAGAGCACAAACAGTGATTCAGATATTCATACACCATTAAATGGTAATTCTGTTTCCTCTTCTCCAAGCAGAGTTGAATTGGACAGTGTAACAGAAGGAAAGACTACGTGCCAAAATGTTGTTAAAGAATTAAACCTTTCTGATCTTCCCATCAAAGAGGTTAAACAAGAGGCTAATGATATCCCTCTGACTACTGAAGAGGATGGATCCTTCAACACAGATCCCAATGGAAACATTGATGATAAAGAGATGGATGGTAAAGAGCCTAGAGATGTTACTGATGCAGACAAGGAGACATGTGTGAAAACAGAAGATGCTACAGAAGAGGCTGCATGTGTTGATGCTTCTCCTAGCACTAGAATTCCAGATAGGAGTAAGTTTGCAGAAGGCATTACACCATTTGAATTTGACAACATGTCAGAGTCAACTGGCACTTACCTCCGTCTTAGAGGAGTCCTGAAAAATTCCCCACGAAACCAGCAAAAAAATAAAAAGGGGATGTAACGAAGTTCTTAAGGACTAGAACTTTTTTTTTTTTTATTGGAAATATTTGTATGGCCCTTTTTGATGAACCAGTCTATTGGAAGAGATCATTCATATAGATGTACAGCAATTTATAGAAGCAAAATGTATGTGCATTTTTATCGGCTCCATTACTGATGAGTATTACTGAATTAAAGCCACCCCTAGCTGGATGGTTCGTTTTTTTTTTTTTTTTTTGAGAAGTTAAAATTATACAACAAATCCCCTTAAGACAAAGTAAAAGTATATTTCATTGTACTCCTGACTTTTTTTTTGTAATATATATATATATAAAAAAGGAGTTATATTGCGTTACTGTTCCGACTTCACATTGCTTATGTCAGCAGTTTTTTTATTTTTCCTTTTTTAAATTTGCTGGGTTTTTGGTAATGTGGCTCCTGTGGTGTTCTGTATACCATTTTTTTTTTAAGTTAAGGCTGGAGCTATTTGCTGTTTTACCAATTCTCTTTTAATTGATAGATTTTCCATTAATATTTAATTTCACACAATTGTGCATGCCTGACTTAAGAGAAAAAAAATCCCATTTTAATGTCCGTATCAAATGATTAGTGGGTTGGGAATGATAGGTAGCAATACTGTTTGTACACACAAGATTTCATTTTAGCTTTTTAGAGTCAACATAGAAGGTTGGGTGGATTTTATTTTTCTTATGCACATTTTATTTTACTATGTGTATTTGAGATACAACATCTGTTTAAAATATTGTATGCTTTTAAACAATCTAACTTTTACTGTTTTGTTCAGACTTTGCAAAATCTATCAGGAATTAACTGTTCAAATTATTTTTTTATACATTATTGCAGAGAATGTTTGTTTTTAATGCCACCTTTACCTTTTTCTAAGACTGTCTCATAAACTTACTGTGCACCTATCACGGCATACGGTGGTTTAATAAATGGGGTTTGTAAAAATGGCATTCCTGGCTTGTGGATTTATTGTAAATTTTTACAGGGTCTTACGATCAGTAGTGCGTGTATACATGTTTAGTGAAGATTGACCATATTCAGCCTTGTTACAGTATTATGACAAAATGTTCTTATTGAACACCTTCAAGTATAATTAACAAAGTGCAAAATATGGCTCCACATCATGGGCATAAATGAAGACCCTAGAATGATTGCGCAGGGTTGGCTCAGCAGGACAATGCAATTGGAGAGAACAAAGTCTCTGACCAGGATCCAAAGCTTGGTGCAAGGGTTCTGTAAAACCTCTAATCATAAGAAAATAAAATTAAAAAAAGCGCAAATTAAAGAGGGCAGCCAAAGAAACTGGGATGTCCAAGTCAGTTGCTACCAATTCCTCCATACGATTTAGGCTTTCCACAAACTCCATTCCAGAAGGTGTTACTGAGGATTTTCAGTGCCAAGGGATAGTAGCCCTATAAAATGTCACAGTAAGACTTTTTAGCCCACTTCAGCGACCCTGGTAAAATTAAAGGGGTTATTCAGGATTTAATAAGTCAGAGCTCATTTCTTCAAAGAATAGCTCCACACCTGTCCTCAGGTTGTGTGGTGTTTCAGCTCAGTTCCATTGAAGTGAATGGAGCAAAGTTGTGGTACCACACACAACCAAAGGACAGTTGTGGCACTGTTTTTGGAACAGATTAGCTCTGCTTTTCGATTCCTAAACACCCCTTTTAACCCCTTAAGGATCGGGCCATTTTTCATTTTTGCACTTTAGGTTTTTTCCTCCTCACCTTTTAAAAATTATAGCACTTTCAATTTTCCACCTACAGACTCATATGAGGGCTTTTTTTTTATTAAATTTTTTTTGCACCACCAATTTTACTTTTTTAAATCAGATATTTTTATTGAAGTTTTAAACATTTTTTTTTTAACAAACAGTTCACACACAATAAAACCTTCCCCCTCCCACCCCACCCCACCCCACCCACCATACAAACAAACATTCCGTCTCTCCCCTTTGCAGCAACAGAAATACACACTTATAGTTAACTAGAGGTTTAACTATACTTTTATCCCGATGGGCATACTCCCTCATACCTTATACACATAACCACAGCAAGTGGTACCTACAGACACTCCAACAAAGCCACCAGAGAAAGGTAGACAGAGAAGGGCGGGCAGGGAAAATAGCAAAGCCACATCCACAGATCCTCAACATTCAAGCCAATCACGCTACGTCCATTACAGTCTGAGGGCATACAAGCATTTAAGAATCAGTCGTCGTCGGGGGGGGTCAAAATGTTGTACCCAGGGTCCCCAAATACCATCAAATTTCCTTTCAACCTTACGCTTGACATATATCCCTTTCCCCATGCGCACATCAGCTTTATTCTTTTAATAAGATCAGCTACTCCCGGGGGAGACGGTCTGATCCAGAACTGCGCGATTAGTTTCCTGGCTTGATACAGCAAACGTAAGATCCCCACTTCTCTCATGGAATGTTCCTTATCGCATCCAATAAGGCCAAGTAAGCACACCTTAGGTTCTTTATGCAGTGTGATCCCATAGACAGTTTTAATAAGGTGTATGACATCAGTCCAATAGGAAGTTAAGACAGGGCATGTCCACATAATATGTAGTATGTGAGCCTCCAACTCGCCACACCTAGGGCAGGCAGTCGGACCGAACACCAACATTATGTAAGAACAGTGGGGTCTTATACACCCTGTGCAAAAAGAACTGTGATGGTCTATTAGACTCTGACAGGGACAATGATGGGGTAAACGACAGAACTATAGACCATTCCTCGTCACTCAATCCACCAAGGTCTCTCTCCCACTTAGCTTGGACTGTTAAGGGGAAACGTTCATGGTAAAAACTTAAGAGCTCACCATATAGCTAAGAAATAATTCCCGTAGACTCCCTGTTCATAACTACAGATTCTAGGACCCTGTTAGTTTGTACATCCATCAGCCGCATCCGATTCAGAGATTCGTATGCATGACTGAGTTGCAGGTAACGATAAAATGATGAGCGCGGTAAAGCGAACTCTTCCTGCAAGTCCTCAAAAGTTCGGACTACCCCCTGTACAGCTAACTGCCCCACTTCACACAGGCCTTTTCTCTCCCAATAACCAGCTTCTGCAAAAGAATAGAAAGCTGGCAAGCCCGGATTACGCCACAGCAGTGTACACGACATAAGACTCGTAAGACCCAATAACTTGCGCGTATGACTCCAGAGCTTGCAAAGGAGCTGGGTAGTGGGAGAAGAATCCGGAGGTCTGGTCAGGGCTCCAATTTCCAGAATATATATTGGCACTCTCCCTCCATGTTTGGCCATAAATAAATGACCCTTAGGACCCAGTAAAGAAGTCTTTGCCCACCCTCTAACCTGATGTAGTTGCGAGGCGAGATAATACAACCAGGGTTTAGGTAGCGCCAACCCACCCGAAGTTTTACCCCTTTGTAATGTCTCAAGTTTGATCTTAGCAGTCGCCCCCCCCCCCCCCCCCCCCCCCCCAAACACACACACACACACACACACACACACCAATTGTCGGAAAAGCCGCTGTATTCTATGAAAGTAAGTCATTGCTAGCCACACAGGTGAGTTCTGCAGCACATATAATAACTGCGGCATGAGCACCATTTTTATAAATTTGTCTGGCCAATCACTGAGATCGGCAATTTACACCAGACCGCTACCTTCTGAGAACTCTTGTCCAGCAGGGCATCAGGTTCCGGGGTATAAAATCATGCAAAAAAGGTGTGATGTTAATACCGAAGTATTTAAATTCCTTAACCACCTGAATATTAGAGAGGGATACTAGGCAAAGGATCTAAGGGCATCAGAACCGACTTATCCCAATTAATGAGCAGGCCAGAGTAGGTACCAAACTCGGTAATAATAGACATAGCAGAGGTCAGAGACCTAGCGGTATCACCCAAAAATAGTAACATATCATCGGCTTAGAGCGCTACTCTCTCGTTCATGGAGCCATAACGGAATCCAATTATATCTGGTGAGGATCTCAGGAGACAAGCCAGCGGTTCTATAGCTAGTGCCAAGAGTAAAGGCGACAGGGGACACCCCTGCCGCGTACCTCTCCGCAACTCAAACGATGGGGATATCCGTCCATTAACCCGAAGACTGGCAGTCGGGCAATGATAGAGGAGTTTAATATAAGAAAGAAACCTGGGTCTCAACCCCATAGCCCCCAGCACTGTCCACAGATAGTTCCATTCAACCCTATCAAATGCTTTGGCAGCGTCCAATGAAAAAATCGATCTAGCCCCCGCGCCTTCCTGAGTCATCTGAAGATTAAGATACTCTCCTAATATTATCTACCGTAGATTTACCCGGCATCAGGCCAGTCTGATCCCCCATGGACTATAGATAATACAACTAACTAATCTGTTGGCAAGTACTCGATCCAGCAACTTCACATCGGCACACAGTAATGAGATCGGTCTGTAAGAACCTGCACACAATGGGTCCTTTCCTGGTTTTGGTAAGAGTACTACAATGGCCTCCATCATGGAGCGAGGCAAAGAGCCTTCCAAAGCTGCCGACCTGATCACTCGCAACAGCTGGGGCAGGAATATACCTGAGAGTGTTTGTTTTATACATCTCACTCGGAAGGCTATCCGGGCCTGGGGCTTTTTCATGAGCAGTGTCTTTCAGAGCTAGTTCCAATTCCTCCAGAGAGATGGGCGAGTCCAGCTTGTCCCTCTGCTCCGGAGAAAGGGAAGGAAGTGATGCCCTGCCAACATATACCGCCAAGGCCTCCTCAGTACAAGAGGTCTTGGTAGAGTAAGCATCCTTATCCTAGTCTACCATCACACCCAAGATCTCTCCGTCCGTCGTGACCTCTCTCCCCCCACCATCCCTCAAACAGCCAATATATGCAACCCCCTGCTGGGCCCGAGCAATGGAGGCCAATAATTTACCCGTGCCCTCACCACACTCAAAGTAGCGCTGCTTAGTAAAAAAAAAACCTCTTATTTTCGGCCGTCTCCTCCAAGTATTTAGTATAGGCACCCTGCGCCCTCAGCCACACTTCCTCCGTTGCAGGGGTAGGGTGCAGAACTTAGCTAGATTCAGCTTCAGTAACAGACAATCTCAACTTCTCACCCCTCTCTCTGGTGAAGGACTTGTGCTTACTTATGTCCCGAATAAACAAGCCATGCAGGAACGCCTTTAGAGAGTCCCAAACTATGGAGACCGAAGCCGAACCATTGTTAAGGGCAATAAAGTCTCTGAGTGCCACACCAACTATTTCAGCAGTAGTTAGCAAATTTAGCCAGAACGGGCTCAGTCTCCACAGAGGGCGCACCCCTGCAGCGCCCCCCACTAAATCAATTCATAAACGGATTGGAGAGTGGTCTGACAACCCCCTGGCCAAGTATTAAGTTTCTCTAACCAGGCCAGCCATGGTCTCATCCCCAACCGCCATGTCTATCCTGGACAGGGTACTATGTGTAGCCGAGTAACAGGAGAACTGTCTAACACTGGGAATACGGAGGTGCCACAGATCAAATAAATCTATTTCCATCAAAAGAGGGGCCTGAGTTCCTCAAAACTTATCCATAGAGGCATCTAAGACCTGGTTGAAATCACCACACATAAGCACAGGGGCCGCTTGGAATCCAGATACTATGGTTAGAATATGCTGTACAACATCGCCACTTTAAGGGGGAGGGATATATACACCAATTATGATAAGCAGTCGATGAGACACCTCAAACAATACACAGACAAATCTGCCATCGGGGTCAATGCTAGAGGAGATAGCCTTAAACGGAATAGATTTGTGGACCATCAGATTAACCCCTCTAGCATGAGAGGAAAAGGTAGAGATTTAAGAATGACCGACCCATCCCTTATTAAGGGCCGAGGTGGATTCTGCTGTCAGATGAGTTTCAGTGAGGCAGAGTATGGCAGGGGGAAAATGTGTCACAGAGTTAAATATTGCATAGCGCTTAACCACATCCCTCAACCCCCTAATATTCCATCCTATAAAATTAAAGACCGCCATCAGGGACATATGAGCAGAAAAGGACGATATTGGCAATACTCAAGTTAAGGGAGCCCAACCGCACAGTCTCAAGAAACCTACATACATTGCATACAGCAACACAAGGAGAGACGGAAAACTAAACAAACAACCCCAGGGGCGCTAGTATACCCACACCACTCAGAACTAGTCATACTAAGGAAGTATGTCAGGATATGTTCAGTACAGTGAGGGCATACAGCAGCCAACCAAACACAATCAAGTATGCATTCGCTCAGCTCCTGAAATGGAAACTTATCACAGATATCCCACATAGTGAACATTTCTGCACCACCCCCTCCATAATCCAGCTCTCCCCCCCCCCCCCCCAATAAGTCATACAGTAGATGATGATATTCAGATATTAAAGCAAAACAGAGGCCCCACATATGGAACTAGAACCTCAACAGCTATAATGGACAAATAGGGCCGCCAACAGCAGAATACAACATTTCTCACATGTTAACCTAAACTACAATGTACGGTGAAATACATTGATCAACAACTTCAGATGTTAGCAATTATCATCATCACCCTATCAGCCTGAGCACAGGGAGGAACAGTTCAGTCTGGGTCAGGTCTCGGGGAGCCTCCACGGGCCCTCCGGCGCAGCTGGGATTCATGGGAATCCAACCATCTCACAGCAGCATCAATTCCTTCAAAGAAGTGGGTGGTACCCAAGGCAACCACCCTCAATCTAGCAGGATACAACATGGAATATTGTACATCCAAGGACCGCAGTCTTCTTTTAACATCCAAGAAGGAAGCACGCTTCTTTTGCACCTCCGCCGAGAAATCAGGGAAGAAAGATATGTTACAATTGTCCACAGTCACAGTTTGTTTCTCTCTAGCCAGCCGAAGTATCAAATCCCTATCACGGTAATGAAGAAGTTTCACCAGCATAGAACGGGGTGGGCCACCAGGGGGAAACTGTCTCGTAGGGACCCGGTGAGCTCTTCGCTCCAAATACATCCTTTAGCCATGTTTCCATATATTCCGTCGGAGAGCGTCCCTCACATTTTTCAGGCAGTCCCACTATGCGCACATTATTACGGCGCAGACTATTTTCCAAGTCATCTGTTTTAGCTTTAGGTAGGGCAATATCCTGGCTGTGTCTAGTAGAGTCCCGAACCAATGGAACAACTGTATCCTCAATGTCGCTGATCCGACCCTCCGCTGCAGAGGTACGGTCAGTCACCCTTTGCAGGTCATGGCGTATAAGTGAGATGTCAGATTGTATAGTTCCCACCTGTACGGTCACACTAGAGAGAGTTATATTACATCTTTGTATCTCAGCGAAAACAGCAGCCAATGTGGGTTCAGCTTGAGGTGTAGTAGAAACAGCAACTGCTGCAGCAGCAAGCACAGGAGGAGTACTAGGTAGGGAGACAAGTGGATCCGCAATAGAAGTCTCAAAAAGATCCGCACAGTCCTCTAGGGGGTCCGGGGGGGGGTCCTATACCAGCCATGGGGAGAGGGGCCACCCTGTGGTCAGGTGAGTCAGGGGACGGGTGTCTCAGGGCAAACCGTTCCAATTTAGCTGCCACCTGTTTTTGTAAAGTCAGTGTATTTCTACCAGCATACGATCCACCAGTTCTCTGTTGAGAGGTACTAGCCCCCTCTTTGTTCCTGCGCACCATAGCAGAGTTCATGTAATGTATGAGGCAGCACCCACAGCACACCAGCACAGCCAATTCAGGAGCAGGTTGCCAGCAGATGCACTGCAATTATATTAGAGCTTATGCAGGAGGTCTGTTACAGTGTGTCAGGAAGAGATAGAAAATGCAGCACTAAAGTGGGGTCCTCCAGAGGCAGAAGGTATGCCACCAGCAACTCGCCCTTATACATACAGCAGAGCAGGAGGTCTGGTATAATGTACTCGAACAGTTCAGCACCACACCACTGCAAGGGGACACTATGAGGAGCCTCACCGCTGCTCCCCTCCTCTTCAGCAGGCATCCCTTTACATAGAGCACCCTGATGTCCCTGCAGGGGTTAACAGGACATGCGCCTGCCGGTACTTTAAGATTGTGGCCGTCACCGCTGTCCCAGCGCAGCCTCCCCTCCTCTCCTTACCAGCGGCGCACAGCCACACGCCACAGCGCGTCCACAGCAGCGGAACGATCTCCCCATCCAGCAGCAGGGCCTACAGCTCCAGCCGCCGCGCGTCCCCGAGTGGAGTCCCAGTGTCACAAGATGGCGGGCGGAAGTGGAGGCTGCAGCACCAGGCACCGGACCCGACCTCCCTCTCCAGCAGAAGCCTAGTTATGTCGGGCAGATGAACCAGCAGGAGCTCTGGGCGCCAGGGGGCTCCAATTCAGCAGGAGGCCGCTCCACAAATAGCAGGGATCCCGGTCTCTTTCACCACAGGCAGGGCCGGGGACCCAGGGCCTACAAGCCACGAGGACCGCAAACCCCCTCCAAACACCTCCGGAACCACAAAGGGCCATGCAGGGGGAACTCCAGGGGTTCAGCGCCCCAACAGGGTTGTCAGCCAGCAGGATAATGGGGAATAAAGCAGGATAGTTGAGCAAGATGTCAGAAGCTTCACTAAGGCACGTCTGCTCAGGCATCCATGCAGACCACGCCCCCTAATGACATCAATCATTTCACCACAAAATCTACGGCAAAACCAGAAAAATTAGTTGTGGGCTCCCAAAAAAAAAAGCCATTTCTCGAGTGCTTCATTGGGGGACACAGGACCATGGGTTTATGTTGCTTGTCGCTAGGAGGCTGACACTAGGCAAAAAAGCAGTCTGCTCCTCCCGGTAGGATATACCCGCCTCCTGACTTTGAGCACCTCATTTTTTGCTTAGTGTCAACAGGAGGCAGACACAGGTCTGGAGCATCTTCATACCTGGTCTTGTTTATTTATTTATTTTTATTTTTTTTCCTAGTTTGTTTCTAGTTATACTAGTTATACTCTGTGGCTCGGGTCTGCCAGTGGCCCGGCGCTGCAGCTTCTCTCTTCCCACAGCGCTCTCATTCAGCGCTGCAGCCTTTCCCTCTGCGCACCCGCTCTCGTCCGGGCCACGGGCAGGGTCACCAATTGAGCCCGCGGCTCTGGCCTAGTCAGCTGCTGGCAGTTAGCTCCACCCACTTCATCGCAGTGTTGCGCACCTTGCATTCTGGGAGCTCCTCCCCTTGCTCCCGGAGGCCTCTCGGCTATCGGCATAGGGGGCTGGGTTTTTCTCCCCCCCCCCCCCTTCTGCTCCTATCAGAATAGGAGTTTGCGCTCATGCTGCAGGGGTCAGCTGGCCTCTCCTCCTCTGCTAATGGCCCAGCGTGGACCTGCTCTGCTGCTCATCTCCACATCTCTGCCAGTCTTCCTATTGCTTTCTGCTCCAGCTGCACCTGTGGGACCTACTTCTCTACAGACACAGGAATCTGGATGAGATCACTCCTTTGTCTGTCTGGTTGTCTGACTTACTAGTGCCCCCCCTCCCTTGCAAGCGGTTCCCACGCTGGTCACCTACTATTCTTGCTCAGGATGTAAAATCAAAATGCCAGGTGGTTCCTCTGAGCCCACCTGTCCGCCCTGTGCTTCCTTGCGACCCAGTCCTCCCCTGGCCAACATGCAGGATGGTCCTCCTTATGGCAGAAGATCTTCGCCTGCTCCTGAGTGGGTTTTAGCCAGGGTTTCCCACGAGGTAGGCTCTGCCTTGGGACGGTCCTCCTTACGTCTGTCTCCTAGGGAGATGTCAGTGGGTTCCCCCTCCATTCATTCCCTCCCATGGCCGTCCAGGTTGCCTTTCCTCTGTTTCCTCCCCTGAGTCAGGTTGTGCGGGATCCTCCCGTTCTCCTTGCGCCACCGTAACCGGTCGCCCAGTGTCTGCTCCCAGTCTCCACGCCACATTCCCAGTCCACCTCCACCCATTCTAAACCTCCTACAGTGTGCTTCCAGTCCCCAGATCGGATCCAGATCCTCCCTCTGACTCGGAAGAGACTTCCGGCATGTCAGATATGGTGGACAGTCTGGTGTCTGCAGTCAGGGACACCTTCCATCTACAGGACCCAGGAACTTCAGGCGCAGCCCCTGACGTCTCCTTCTGCTGCGCTCATCGGATGCCCCAAGTTTTTCAGCCCACACAGTGAATTTGACAAGCTGTTAGATGCGGCTTGGAAGCATCCAGAAAAGCGCTTCCACGGAACCAAGAAGCTCTAGGCTATCTTTCCCTTTCTTCAGGACCTGGTTACAAAGTGGTCTCCTACGGTGGATAATAAAAATTACATAGAGCTAAAAAAAAATCTATTTTATTAATATCCTTAAAACTCCCATAATCAAAAGACAACCAAACAAATATAGCAAAAAAATTGGTTCTTCTATCATGAACACTTGTATATCCCAACACGTTTCCCCGTGTATCTTATAATATACAGCAGTTCATCAGGGGATCACAAAAAACAAGTGAAAAGATTTATATATGCACATGGATTGGGGAATAGTGTTACAAGATGGCAAAGAGATGTTACAAATTGTTACAAATAACACCGGTACAACCAAATAAGTTCATTACATGCAAGCGACAGTAAGAGGTTAGTGTAGCATAGATATGCACATGACATTGAGTCTTCAATAGGTCACAAAGAAGCAGATAGCTGGACAGATTACTTGTAGCGTCTTTAGAGTTGTCAGTCCTCCAGGCAGTTATATGCCAGAATAAGAGATCAAAAGGTGATTCACTGATAGATGAGCATCTTCATATAGATCAAATAGGCAAAATCCCTATGCTCAAAGGTACCAGATGCAACAAAGTTCCATCAGTGGGACATGTAGATAGTCTAGAGCCACACAGATTAAATAACTCCCAGTATTCAGAAGGCTAAGTGACCCAAAACAAATGCCACCTAAATAGTACAAAACTTTAAATACAGCCAGTCCACAACAAGCTGTCGCTAGCAGGATACTAATCCCCAATCCAACATTCACAAAGATAACCTGTTCTGCGGCTGCCAATCCACGCCTCCTACGGTGGAACCTCCTGTATCGTGGCTGTCTAAATCCAGCACCCTGCCGCTGGCTGACGCAGATTCCTTTCAAGACTCTTCAGATAAGTGCATAGAAAATTTGGCAAAATTCGTCTTTGAAGCGGCAGGCTCAACTTTGTCACCAGCTTTTGCCTCCACTTGGGTATCCAAAGCTCTCCTCTGTTTGGGCCGGTCAATTGCGCCAAGGGATTTTGACAGGCGTGTCCCCCACCAATTAGGCAGTTCCAGCGCAGCAAATCACTACCGCAGGGGACTACCTCTGCTCAGCCTCCTTGGAGTCAGCTCGCTGCGCTACCTTTGCCTCTGGCAATCTGGTAGCTTTTCGGCACTTCATGTGGCTGAAGGCTTGGAACGCGATGCGGCCTCCCACACTGAACTTCCTTTTCTGGGATCTAATCTATTTGGCAAATGCCTAGAGGAGATCATCTCTGAGGCTACCGTGGGCGAGTTCCCTCTTGCCCCAAAATCGTATGCGCCGTTCAGACTCTCAGTGGAAGATTTCTTCCTTTCGCCCTTTTCCTTTCTCAGGCCGCCCGGACAAGCCAGCGGCCTCACAGGATAGGAGGGCTCCATCTTTCAAGGCTCGCCCCTCCTGGAAGTCAGGGTCCGGTTCCAACCGCCCGTCTTCCAAATCCGGGACTCACAAGCCTCCCACTGTGAGGGTGCGCCCTCATCAGAGTCGTTTCCTTGGGTGGGGGGGGGGACATTTGGCTGGTTTAAGTTCAGGATGCTTGGGTTCGAGAGGTCATTTCCCAGGGTTATCAAATAGAATTCTCTTCTATTCCCCGGTATTGTTTTTTCCGGTCCTGCCCACTTCGATCTCCCACTCTTGCTGCAGCTTTTCAGGTGGCCCTTCGCACCCTCCTATCTCAGGGCATAATCGTGCCGGTCCTTCTTCGGGAATGGTTTTCGGGGGTTCTACTCAAATATCTTCATGGTACCAAAGAAGGACGGCACAGTTCATCCCATTCTCGATTTGAAACTCTTGAACTGTCATGTGCGGCTTCAGCATTTCTGGATGGAATTCCTACGGTCAGTAGTCTCCTCCATGGATCCGGGGGAGTTCCTCTCCTCTGTGGGCATATGGGATGCATACTTACACATCCCTATTTTTCCGGCCCATCAACGTTTTCTCACTGTTCCTGCGAGTCATTTTTAAATTGTTGCTCTGCCCTTCAGGCTGGCGACCGCTCCTCGGGTCTTCACCAAGACACTGGCAACGGTGGTGTCTCTCCTCCACTCTCGGGGTGTCTCGTTTCTCCCCTTTCTGGGTGGCCTACTCATCAAGGCGCCCTCTCTGGAACAGAATCGGGTCAGCCTCAACATGACGCTACAGACCCTCTCTAGTTTCGGTTGTATCATCAACCATGCAAAATCCAACCTGTCTCAGTCCCAATCCCTGGTGTTTCTCGGGATCCACTTCGACATGGCGGCGGCTCGCCTCTCGCTCCCGGAGGACAAGCTCTGGGAGCTCTTGTCGGGGATTCGCTTACTTAGGCGGACGGGTCTGATTTCCGTCCGCACCTGCATGTCCGTTCTGGGCAAGATTATGGCCTCCATGGAGGTGGTCCCTTTTGCCCAATTCCGGTACCGTCCTCTCCAGTGGGGCATCCTATGTAGTGGGACAAATATCCCTTGTCTATCCACCACAGGATCCGGCTCCCACCCCAAATTTGCCACTCCCTCCATTGGTGGCTTCTGTCCCCTCTCCTCCGGAAGGGTTGCTCATTCTTGCCTCTCCATTGGCATGTCCTGACCACGGACGCAAGTCTCCTCGGCTGGGGAGCTGTCTTTCAGGACTAAACTGTCCAGGGCCGTTGGACTTCATCAGCATTCGGTCTCCCCATCAACGTGCCGCCTTCACTGGAGTCTCCTGCTTCGGGGCCTTCCACCCTGGGTGCAGACTGACAGTGCCACCGCCGTGGCATACATCAAACGCCAGGGCAGCACCCGCAGCTTGGTGGCCATGAGGGAGGTTTCGAAGATCCTCTTCTGGGCAGAACTTCACGTTCCAGCCATATCTGCAGTGCACATTCCCAGGATCGACAATTGGGAGGCGGACTTCCTGAACTGCTCCACCTCAGATCCGGGTGAGTGGTCCCTTCACCCGGAGGTTTTCGATCAAATGTCATCGCTAGGGGGGCTCCAGATGTGGATCTGTTCGTGTCACGTCGGGAGAGGAAAGTCCCTCGCTTCGTGTCCAGGTCTCGGGATCCACTGGCACTAGTGGTGGATGCTTTCGTGGTCCCTTGGACCCCCTTCGCTCTCCCCTACCTCTTTCCGCTGCTTCCGCTTCTTTCCAGGGTTGTTCGGAATCTCAAGGCGGAAGGTGTCTCGGCGATTCTGGTGGCTCCGGATTGGCCTCGTCGAGTGTGGTACACGGACGTGGTCAGTCTTGTGGCAGACTTTCCCTTTCGTCTTCCTAATCATCCCGACCTCCTCTGCCAAGGGCCCCTCTGCCAGCCCAAATTACTTCCGCTGATGCCATGTCTGTTGAAACCACGGTTTTGAGGGCTTGGGGATTTTCTTTCCGGGTGATCTGGACTATGCTCAGTGCCCGGAAACCCTTGTCCTCCAGGATTTACCACCGTACCTGGCGGGCCTATTTCCACTGGTGTGAAGCCTTTTCTCTCTCTCCCACCTCATTTTCTCTGCCGAATCTCTTGTCCTTTTTGCAGTTAGGGCTGGAGACGTACCTTGCCCTCAGTTACATCAAGGGGCAGGTTTTGGCGCTTTTTGTCCTTTTCCAACGTACTCTTGCGTCTGACCTTCATGTTTGCACTTTTTTGCAGGGCTTGGTTCACGAGTACCCTCCGTTCCGGTCCCCCACTGTGCCTTTAGGACCTTAACCTTGTTTTGGACGTTCTTCAGGGCACTCCGTTTGAGCCTCTGGGTCAGGTTTCCCTTTGTTTTCTTTCTTGGAAGGTGGCCTTCCTTGTTGCGGTCACATCCATTTGCCATGTATCTGAATTGGCTGCTCTCTCTTGCCTTTCCCCTTTTTGGTGATCCACCAAGACAAGGTGGTTCTTCGGCCGATGCCTTCTTTTCAATCCAAGGTTGTGACTTATTTTCACTTGAACGAGGAGATTGTATTGCCTTCTTTCTGCCCATCCCTTTCTCATACGCGGGAGCGCCAGCTTCACATGCTGGACTTGGTTCGGGCGGTTCGAACATTGGTTTGTTTGACCAGCCAGTTTCCACCCCTGTGGTGCTTGTGGTCGGTTCCTTTCTTGTCTGGGTTTGTGTTCAGACTGTTCTCTCTTGGTCGGTGCTCCTTCTGCTTTGTGACAAAACAGAGTTGCACAGATTCAGGAGGCAGGTACATCCTGCTGGGTGGAGCAGACTTTGTTTTGTTTTTTGCCTAGTGTCAGCCTCCTAGCGGCAAGCAGCATTTACCCATGGTCCTGTGTCCCAATAGAAGCTCTGAGAGAGATTTTACAGTAAGTCCAAAAATCAACTTTTTGTAAATTTTGGGGGCTTCTACTTCTACGCAGTGCACTTTTTTTTTTTTGGTAAAAATGACACCTTATCTTTATTCTGTAGGTCAATATTAGAGATGAGTGAACTTACATTGATTCGATTAGTCACGAACTTCTTGGCTCGGCAGTTGTTGACTTCAGCCTGCATAAATAAGTTCAGCTTTCAGGTGCTCCGGGGGGCTGGAAAAGGTGGATACAGTCCTAGGAGACTCTCTCGTTCATCTCTAGTCAATATGGTTGCAAGGATACCCAATTTATATAGGTTTTATTTTATTTAACTACTTAAAAATTATAACTACATGCACCAAAATTAGTGTGTTTTAAAATTGTCATCTTCTGACTCATATAACATTATTTTTCCGCATATGGGGATGTATGTGGGTTCATTTTTTGTGCCGTGATCTGAAGTTTTTATCTGTACCATTTTTGTTTTGATGGGAATTTGATCACTTTTTATTAGTTATTTCAGGGTATACAAAATTACCAAAAATAAGCAATTTTGGACAATAATAATGTAAATGTATATTTACATTATTTATGTATTTTTTTTATGGGAAAAGGGGGGGGGGTGATTCAAACTTTTATTAGGGAAGGTTAAATCACATTTAACTTTTTTTTTTCTTTTACACCATTCTTTTGCTGATTGCATACACTGTTAAATGCTGAACAGTGATCAGGGTTATCGGCAGGCATGGCATGGAGCAGCAGATCGCCGAATGGATGGAGAGGAGGCAGGTAGGGACCCCCAAATAACAAATGTGTGAGACCCCAGATTTTAAGGGCACATTCAGTAGTTTGTAAGAGGGGTAAGTAATTTTGCCACAAACAGGTCGTTAAGGTCAGCAACAATATTAACACAAATATACCAAAGGAAATGAGCTTGGGACAGAAAGGGAAATTCGAAGTAGACCCAGGAAAAAGTATTTGACATTGAGATGTTAAGAAGTTTAGATTTATGGTTACAAACCCTAAAGTTACTAGGGCACCATGTTCCGCAAATTCGGCCAAAATAGCAAGAAGAGAAACGTGCAGAGATGTGACATTCCAAAGCAAGTCATCTGCGTATAACAATTTATATGACCTGGAGTGGAGACGAAGGCCTGGAATAGAAGAGTTCTGTCTCGAGATTGTGCCAGATATTCCATAGAGAAAAGAGCACAACATTGTCAGGTACCACTGTGGATCAGGTATGGGGTGGAAAGGGCAAAAATAAACCCGCACGATAGCCGAAGCTCCTTTGTATATAGCCACTATATAAACAAAAACCCTAGGACTCATACCCAGTTCTTCCATGGACATGCTCCTAAAATCCCACCCCACTCTATGAAAGGCCTTTTCGGCATTGATGGAGAGGAAACAAGTAGAGAGGCCTTGGGATCAAGCGGCAGCCATCAGAGAGAACAGGGTGTTATCCCTTGCCACCCTGTCAGTGACCAAGCCAACCTGGTCAAAAAAATTCAGGGAGAGAAGCAAGGATCCCAATTGAAAAGTAAAAATTTCTAGAGTAAATTTTCATATCAAGGTTAAGTAGAGAAATATGCCTATAGTTGCCACGGAAATTCGGATCCTTGCCCAGTTTAGGAATCGCTGTGATGTGGGCAGCAAGGGTATCACTAGATAGAAGAATCTTAACTCTTAGGGGGAGATTTATCAAAACCTGTGCAGATGAAAAGTTGACCAGTTGCCTATTGCAACCATTCAAATCGCTTCTGTCATTTTTCACAGGCCTCTTTAAAAATGAAAGACGTAGTCTGGTTGCTATGATCAACTTTTCCTTTGTACAGGTTTTGATAAATCTCTTCCCAAGAGCTTGAGTAGGGAGCACAAAACAATTTACAATAAACAAGCAGATGAGCTAGAAAAAAGGTTGAGAAAGGGCATACCTGGACCAATTAATAAGAAAAAGTAGAATGAGAGCAGACAGAAGAGAAAGACGAGACCTTCTAATAATAAAACAAAAACAAATTCCTGATAAACGCTTCTTTTATTTTCAAAAACTCCCCAATGAACAGAACAATAGAATCCGCAATCAGACGAAACTGGTATATATTAGAAACCAATCAGGATTTGAAGAAAGTTTCAAGTAAAAAAACATTAATTACATATAAAAGAAATAAAACAATAGGAGACGCATTGAAAAACCCAAACAGAAAACAGTAGAAAGAATACATGGCTAGGAGACCTAGGTCCGAAAGGAAATTTCAAATGTCACAACTGTAATTTTAACCTAGCAACAAAACATCCTAATAGGCCCAATTTTTCATACAGTTAATGAATTAATAACATGCCGCTCTAAAAATATTGTATATGCGATTTTTTGCACATGCGGCTTTTACTACATAGGGAAGACAGGACGCCAACTATTCGTACGCATTCGAGAGCATTTCTACTCCATACGTACGGGCAGAATAGGGCCCCCCCCCCCATCTCCTTGCACATGTAAAAGAATCGCATGGGAATAACCCAGAGAGTCTGCGTTTCGCCTGCTTGGAAATAATTGAAGTAAAGGCAGGTGAACGCACAGACAAGAAACTCCTACAGAGGGAGTTGCATTGGATAATTAGATCCAATTCAACAGGCCCTCTAGGGTTAAACGATAGAACCGATATAGCAGTGTGCTTTTAAAATGTAAAACCTCCACCCACTCGTCTTTGATGTCATAAGTCACATGTGTGGGTGTTACCTATAGTGAGCAATCACCTGTATTACATACCTGTATTTAATGTGCACAGATCCAGTGAAGGTTGTATGGCCGGATGAAGCACCAGACAGTGCGAAACGGAGCTTGTCGCCTATCTGTATCCCCCCTGGTGGCCTGTCCCTCTCCCTAACATGTATTTGTGAGTATAAAGAATTAAAGAAGTTTTCTTTGAAGACGAGCATAGGTGAGTGGCCGGTTTTTCATTTTTCTTTACCTGAGATTGCATACTCACACTATTAAAACCTGAGCACCACCACACGTAACGCAGCACGCAGGAGCGCAGCACTGAGACCACGGTCCCCATACCACACTTGCCGAACACACCCCTACTATCCTATCTATACAAAACAATTTACAATCACATTAAAGGATTCCAATAAAGGAGGAATTAGGAGATCATAGAACTTCTTATAAAAGCGATCCATGAACCCATCAGGACCAGGACTTTTGCCATTATTGAGACCCTTGATGACTACCAACATTACATCAGACTCAAGTGGCCTCTCCAGTTTGTCCAGAGACAAAAAGGAAAGACTGTTTCCTAAGGTAGTCTCTAATCTTTTCATGGAAGAGGAAAATTGGTAGATCAGCATATTTACCCTATAATATGGTAAAGGTATTTATAATACAAGCAAAACTCAATCACAGTTTGCTTCACTTTACACAATGTGGGCGAGCTGAGCGAGAGGATGTAGGAGGAAGAAATTCTTGAGTACGAAGCCCTGGATAGCAAAGGGACATTCTGATCAGCTAATTGATAGTAACCCATATTTCCCTAAGGCAAAACAACTTTTGATCGAGGCTGTGAAGAAGTTGCTGTCTTGTGGTGGAAACTTGAGAACATGTCGCATCAGATAAGGAGCATTTATTAGAAGATTCCAAGGAGGCTATGGTCCCGAACACAGATTTCAACTTCCAGGAGTTAACTTTCTTGAGATGAGTCCCATGAGCAATGAATATACTATGGACCAGGCTTTTCAAAGCCTCTGACTTTAGGGGCAGAGGTGGAATGAAAATTACGTACCTCCAAAAACTGAGAGCACGACTCATGGTAGTTCAACCTCCAGGAGAAAGGACTGGGCCCATCTGCAGCAAACCAAAACATAGCCAGCATCAGGCATTGTAGAACCATACTATAGAATCGAAGGAGAAGCAGGGTCAGAAAAATAGAAAGGAGTGGCTGACAAAGACCACATCAAGATGGCTTTAAGAATTATCCGCTGCAGTATATGTAATCCAGGTGCACCACATGGCAAAGATCCACTAATTTATGAATATGTAGTTCTTTACTGAACCTGTGGAGTCAGTCATCAGATCCCAGGCCCAGTTAAAGGCACTACCACCAAGTATTATCTGCAGTGTGTCTTCTAACTCGTTCAGCTTAGGGAGCATCGCCAAGGCAAACACAACTTGACCCTGGTTTGGAAAATCAACAGGCAACCATAAATAAGCAATAAGCATAATTTGAAGAGGATTACACAGACCCTTAACCTCTTCAGGACACAGGGCGTATGGATATGCCCTGCATTCCGAGTCCTTAAGGACGCAGGGCGTATCCATAGGCCCGTGGGAATTCCGGTCCCCACCGCTAGCCGGTTGGGGACCGGAGCCGGATGCCTGCTGAAATCGTTCAGCAGGCATCCCTGCATATCGCCCAGGGGGGTCATTATGCCCCCCTATGACGGCGATGGCCGCAGATTGCTGGACAATTCAGTCCAGCGATCTGCGGCGATTCCGGGTCAATCGGGTCTACAGTGACCCGGTGACCCGGAATGACTGGCTGATCGGGGCCGTCAGAGACAGCAGGAACAGCCATAGCCAGCAGGGGTGAGGTGGCACTGGTGCCACCTCACGATCGCCCTGATTGGTCGGCCGGTTTACCGGCCAACCAATCAGGGCACCTGCTGCGGGTGTCACTCCTGCAACCCGCTCCGCCCCTCTTCCGGAGGGCGGGTGCGGGATGTGGACCCCGGTAGCTGGGGACACCGATCCCCGACGTCCCTGTTGGGATCGGGGCCCCAGGAGCGGCGGCGGCGAGGGACTGACCTGGGGAGCAGCAGTAGGAGGTGAGTGACAGCCTCCTGCTGTTGCTTAGCAACAGCTCCCAGCATGCAAAAAGGGCATGCTGGGAGCTGTAGTTATGCAACAGCAGGAGGTAGACCACCACAACTCCGAGCATTCCCTTATGGGCATGCTGGGACTTATAGTTTTGCAACAGCTGGAGGCACATTTTTTCTATGGAAAAGTGTACCTTCAGCTGTTGTATAACTACAACTCCCAGCTTGCCCAAACAGCTAAAGTGCATGCTGGGAGTTGTAGTGGTGCATCTGCTGGTTGCATAACTACAACTCCCAGCATGCCCGTTGGCTGTCGGTGACTGTTGAGAGTTGTAGTTTTGCAACAGCTGAAGGCACACTGGTTGTGAAACTCAGTTTTTTTTTTTACCTAACTCAGTGTTTCACGACCGGTGTGCCTCCAGCTGTTGCAAACTACAACTCTCAGCATGCACCGTATATGCTGGGAGTTGTAGTTTTGCAACAGCTGGAGGCACACTGGTTGTGAAACACTTAGTTAGGTCACAAACTCAGTGATACATAACCAGTGTGCCTACAGCTGTTGCAAAACTAAAACTCTCAGCATGTACAGTCTGTCAGCGCATGCTGGGAGTTGTAGTTTTGCAACAGCTGGATGTCGTCATCCCCCCCCCCCAATGTGAATGTACAGGGTACACTCACATGGGCGGAGGTTTACAGTAAGTATCCGGCTGCAAGTTTGAGCTTCGGCAAATTTTCTGCCGCAGCTCAAACTGCCAGCGAGAAACTACTGTGAACCCCCGCCTGTGCGACTGTACCCTACACTACACTACACTAGCACAAAATAAAATAAAAAGTAAAAAAACACTACATAAACACATACCCCTACACAGCCCCCCTCCCCTCCCCAATAAAAAGGAAAAACGTCTGGTACGCCACTGTTTCCAAAACGGAGCCTCCAGCTGTTGCAAAACAACTACTCCCAGTATTGCCGGACAGCCGTTGACTGTCCAAGCATGCTGGGAGTTTTACAACAGCTGGAGACACCCTGTTTGGGAATCACTGGCGTAGAATACCCCTATGTCCACCCCTATGCAATCCCTAATTTAGGCCTCAAATGGGCATGGCGCTCTCACTTTGGAGCCCTGTCGTATTTCAAGGCAACGGTTTAGGGTCACATATGGAGTATCGCCGTACTCGGGAGAAATTGTGTTACAAATTTTGGGGGGTATTTTCTGCTTTTACCCTTTTTAAAAATGTAACATTTTTGGTAAAACAAGCATTTTAGGTAAAAAAATTTTTTTTTTAACATATGCAAAAGTCGTGAAACACCTGTGGGGTATAAAGGTTCATTTAACCTCTTGTTACGTTCACCGAGGAGTCTAGTTTCCAAAATAGTATGCCATGTGTTTTTTTTTGTTTGCTGTCCTGGCACCGTAGGGGCTTCCTAAATGCGACATGCCCCCCGAGCAAAATTTGGTCTCAAAAAGCCAAATATGACTCCTTCTCTTCTGAGCATTGTAGTTCGCCCGTAGTGCACTTCAGGCCAACTTATGGGGTACCTCCATACTCAGAAGAGATGGGGTTACAAATTTTGGGGGGGGGGGGTATTTTCTGCTATTAACCCTTGCAAAAATGTCAAATTTGGGGGGAAACACATTTTTGTGAACTTTTATTTATTTTTTTACATATGCAAAAGTCATGAAACACCTGTGGGGTATTAAGGCTCACTTTATTCCTTGTTACATTCCTCAAGGGGTCTAGTTTCCAATGGTATGCCATGTGAGGGTTTTTTGCTGTTCTGGCACCATAGGGGCTTCTTAAATGCAACATGCCCCCCCAAAACCATTTCAGAAAAACGTACTCTCCAAAATCCCCTTGTCGCTCCTTTGCTTCTGAGCCCTCTACTGCGCCCGCCGAACACTTTACATAGACATATGAGGTATGTGCTTACTCAAGAGAAATTGGGCTACAAATATAAGTATACATTTTCTCCTTTTACCCCTTGTAAAAATCCAAAAATTGGGTCTACAAGAACATGCGAGTGTAAAAAATGAAGATTGTGAATTTTCTCCTTCACTTTGCTGCTATTCCTGTGAAACATCTAAAGGGTTAAAATGCTGACTGAAGGTCATTTTGAATACTTTGGGGGGTGTAGTTTTTATAATGGGGTCATTTATGGGGTATTTCTAAGATGAAGACCCTTCAAATCCACTTCAAACCTGAACGGGTGCCTGAAAAATTTGAAGTTTGGAAATTTCCAATTTAGAGTTTGGAAATGTTGTGAAAAATTGAAAAATTTCTGCTGAACTTTGAAGCCCTCTGGTGTCTTCCAAAAGTAAAACACGTCAATTGTATGATGCAAACATAAAGTGGACATATTGTATATGTGAATTAAAAAAAAATATTTCGAATACCCATTTTCCTTACAAGCAGAGAGCTTCAAAGTTAGAAAAATGCAAAATTTTCAAATTTTTCATCAAATTTGGGGATTTTTCACCAAGAAAGGATGCAAGTTACCACACAATTTTGCCACTATGTTAAAGTAGAATATGTCACAAAAAAACAATCTCGGAATCAGAATGATAACTAAAAGCATTCCAGAGTTATTAATGTTTAAAGTGACAGTGGTCAGAATTGCAAAAAAAACGTCCGAGTCCTTAAGGTGAAAAAGGGCTAAGTCCTTAAGGGGTTAAGTACAGTCAGCTGAAAAGAGAGTAGTGGAGGTCTGAAAGCGTGTTTCGTGGAAGAGAGCAATAAAGATAATTTCCTCTGCAGTTGATAAGAAATTGGCATCTTTTTTTCAGGCTTCTTCACATTTTCAGGCTTCTTCACATTGAAGAGTAGTGTATATATGGAGGACTAAAAATGGGGGTGGGAAGGGGCAGAAATGAGAAAAGGAGAGAGGAGGGGAAATAGGAAGAATAATAGAGCGAAAAAGAAAAGAGAACGAAGTAAAAAAAAAGTATTGAAAAGCCCACAACTTAAAACCCAGCAGAGGATGGTCAACTCACTAGCCAACATCCCTACATAAGGACTGTGCAATCAAACTGTAAAGGCTAGAGAAAAAAAAAAAAAAAACTCCTCTCAAAAAGATCACAAATTATTATAGCTGATTGTTAGCCTATATATATTGCTATAGCTAAAACATAAGTCTGAACCTGGTTAAAAAAAAGTCTAATTTTAGACATTTTGATTTAGAAAGAAAAACTTTTTTTTCTTTTTCTTTTTTTTTTAAGCTGTATAATTTAAGGCTCAAAAACAGCTTGGGAACTTTAGTCTTCTCTTCTATTTAAATTTGGCACATCTTTGCCTGCCTAGTCCACAGTTATCATAGTATAAAATCCCTGTACCAGTACTTTAATAAAGTGAATTTATCACGGTTAGCACTGTGAAGAGATGGCACAACTTATTAGACATTTTCTTACACCACCTCTTAACTGGCTTACCTTTTATTTACAGCAATATTTTGGACCAAAAATTTTGTACAATATAGGCCACTCTCCTTTTCTCCAAGTCAAAGCCCTTTTTCTAGATCCTTTTGAAAACTAGTGAGGCAAAAAAAAAAAAAAAAATGCTGATTATTAAACAAGGCATGTGCACCAACGGAGTCCGAATTCTGGTACAGCTTAGGAAATCTCCCCCAGTCTCCCATTATGTTATGGCTTTGTATACTTGTATCAGCTAGGCTACCCAGCAACTTTCAGAAACCTTATCTGTGTGCAATTATATGTAGACATTTTTATTGTACCCAATAAAATAAATTTTTATTATAATTCATGCTCTGTTGTACATTTGTACAGCTTCTTAATCCCCCTGTGTAAATCTCAAAGAAAATATTTTAACCCTTTAAAGGACAACTGCAGCGGCATTACATTTATCCTCTATCCACAGGATAGGGGATAAGTGTTTGATCGCGGGGGGTCCGACCGCTGGGACCCCCCCCCCGGTCTCCCTAACGGGGCGCCACCATAAGAGCTCATGGTGAGCGCTCCAGGTCGACGGTGACGCCCCGTCTCCTCCCCCTCCCCATACAGTTCTATGGGGGATGCGGGGAGGCATGAATGCTGCCTCCCCGCCTCTCCCATAGAGATGTATGGAGGAGGCGTGCCGGCCGCAACGTCATGCTGCGGCTGGCACGCCCCCTGCACGGCTGGCACGCCCCCGTACAGGAGATCGCCGGGGGCCCCAGCGTTCGGACCCCCCGCGATCAAACACTTATCCCCTATCTTGAGGATAGGGGATAAGTGTTTGTAACTCTGCAGATGTCCTTTAAGGGGGGGCAGGGATTTTTTTTATTTTTGCACTTATCTTTATTCCTTCTAGTAGCCATAACGCTTTACATTTCCTCCTACAAACCTATGAGTGCTTGTTGTTTGTGGCACCTATTGTGTTATCTAGTGAGATCTCTCATTTTACCAAAAAATCTACAATGAAACAAATATATATTTGTGCGGCAAAATTGAAGAAAAAAATCCATTAGCTGGCTTCCTTTTCCTCCTATCTGGTGTTAAATTGCTGTATTTTTGTCCATCCTTAATTTGCATAATTTATTTTCAATATTTCAGTCCGGGACATGTTAAAAATGAGAATTTTTATTGTGAGCCAAATACAAAGGTTTTAGTTGCTGTGTTGGTACGTCACTTATTATAAAAAGCCAAAGATCTCAAATTCTGCATTTAATCCATGTGGGATCATCGTGTTTAGGTTAAAAATCCACTTAGATTTGGCGCTAGACATTTGGGATATGATATTCCTCCCTTGCCAGTGGGGTGGATTTTTTTCTATACCAAAAAAATGGGTACCCCTGAGATTTTGTGTGTGTCTTTCTTTTTCTTTTATAGTGGAGGGATAGGGGATGTCCCTCGTATCCCTTCCGTATGTTGTTCACATGTTCTCCCAGTCGCACTTTGAGGGCCCTTTTGGTGCGGCCTATGTAGAGCTTATCACACGGGCACCGTTTAGCATAGATGACTCCCAGGGACGTAGCTAGAAACCGCAGGGCCCCGGTGCGAAAAATTGCCCTGGGCCCCTCAACCACCTGACGACCCCCTTCCCCAATCCCGAACGACCCCCTTACCAGGCCTTGGCCGCACAAAGATATCAGTGACTACAGCACTGATGGGACACAGTCAAGAGAATACACAACAATATAAGTGACTAACAGGCAGGGACGAACTGGTATCAAAAATACGCCCGGGCATTTTAAAATAAGCAGCCCATTTTTTTGGTGGAGGTCCGAATGCTGGGACCTCCACCAATCACCTTGGTTCAAGTGGCTCTCCAGCTGTTGTAAAGCTATAACTCCCATCATGTCTGTAGAGCCTCAGGCATTATTGGAGTTGTACTTTTGCAACAGCTGGAGAGCCAAGCATGGGTACAGCCATCATCACTGCAGACCTTACAAGTGACTCCAGCTGATGGGACAGTCAGAAGAATATACTAAGTGACCTGAGTGATGTCTTCTCTGTTGTCTTTCCTTTTCTTCTTCAATTGGTCCAGACGTCAGGTCTTCTTCCAGCTACATTTTCTCTGCAGAGTCTGACGCCCGGACATCATTAACTCGTCACTTTGTCAGTAGATCCTCATCCTCTGTATAAAGACAAAATCATTATAATCCTGCCAAATACTTTACCCCCTGAATATAATACTGCCACGCACTATACCCCCTGAATATAATACTGCCACACACTATACCCCCTGAATATAATACTGCCACACACTATGCCCCCGAAATATAACCCTGCCACACACTGTACTCTCTGAATATAATAATACCACATACTGTGCCCTCTGAATATAATACTACCACACACTGTACCCACTGTATATATTCCTACCACACACTGTACTCTATGAATATACAAAAAAGAAGATTGCAGCAGCACACATTGGTCAAAAAATTGAGGCTCTTAGCGCACTTTTTTGATCAAAAACGTGTCCCCCATCCACCACGGGGAGGTGGCCTCATTTAGGATGGGATCCTAACACACATTCTGAGCCTAACACTCAGATACCAACTCACCTCTGCTGGGCATATAGCCTCTGACTGGGTGACATGCTGGATCCATATACAATTTAAAACACCACCTGGGAGAAAGGGGGAGGGGTGCACAGCTAAAGAGGGTGCCATTCCCCCTGTGTAGTAAATACAAGAAAAAAGAAAATTAGCTAGCACAACAACCTAATACACGGGTGCACACTGCTGTGGCAGATGCAGAGTATACAAAAAAGAAGATTGCAGCAGCACACATTGGTCAAAAAATTGAGGCTCTTAGCGCACTTTTTTGATCAAAAACGTGTCCCCCATCCACCACGGGGAGGTGGTCTCATTTAGGATGGGATTAACACACATTCTGTGCGCCCGTGTATTAGGTTGTTGTGCTAGCTAATTTTCTTTTTGCTTGTATTTACTACACAGGGGGAATGGCACCCTCTTTAGCTGTGCACCCCTCCCCCTTTCTCCCAGGTGGTGTTTTAAATTGTATATGGATCCAGCATGTCACCCAGTCAGAGGCTATATGCCCAGCAGAGGTGAGTTGGTATCTGAGTGTTAGGCTCAGAATGTGTGCTAGGATCCCATCCTAAATGAGGCCACCTCCCCGTGGTGGATGGGGGACACGTTTTTGATCAAAAAAGTGCGCTAAGAGCCTCAATTTTTTGACCAATGTGTGCTGCTGCAATCTTCTTTTTTGTATACTCTGTATCTGCCACAGCAGTGTGCACCCGTGTATTAGGTTGTTTTGATAGCTAATTTTCTTTTTGCTTGTATGTACTCTATGAATATAATACTGCCCCACACTGTACCCTCTGATTATAATACTGCCAAACTGTGCCCATGAATATAATACTTCCACCCACTGTAGCCCCTGAATATAATACTGCCACACACGGTGCCCCTCAATAAAAACCCACAAAATATAACCCTGCTATACACTGTACCCTCTGAATATAAACTTGCCACACACTGTACCCTCCGAATATAACACTGCCACCCACTGTGCCCATAATAATAATAATAATAATAATACTGTCACACAGTTTCTTCTCAGTTCAGCTAAATCCAACCTGTCCTCCTCCAGACCCCTCTGTCCTCCTCCCGGCTCCTTTGTTCCACTCCCCCCCTCTCATACTTCTAAGTCCTCTCCAGGCTCCTTTGACTCCCCTCTCACTAGACCCCCAGATTCCTCTCCAGGCTCCTCTGCCCCACTCCCCAGAGCCCAATATCTGACCTGTACCCAACCACCCCCTGGCCCCTCACCCCTCCGCATTGATGTACTGTATATGTATTTATGTATGATAGATGTGTATGTGACTGGTGTATGTACGGTAGATGTGTATATGTATTATGATAGATGTATGATACATCTACACATCATACACCCATCTATCATGCACATACAAATCTATCATACATACACACACCTATCATACATACACACATTTATCATTCATACATACATCTATCATACACACATCCATCATAGATACATTTATCATACAAACACACATCCGTAATACATACATGCATCACACATACACACATACATCTTACATACATCTATCGTACATACACACATCCGTCATAAATACATACATCATACATACATCATACATACACACATTCTATCACACATACACACATCCCCAACCTCTCACCCTCCTGGAGATCAGCACCATGGCCTGCCATTCACTAGGTGCCGGGAATGCAGCGAGGCAGAGGAGATTATACGGCTGGTGACTGTAGGGGATGGAGTGGAGCAGAGGCTGCTGCTTTTTCTGCAGGTGCTGTGGATGTAGCGGCGGTCGCAGACAGGGACTTGTCAGGGGCTTGGAGCAGATGCGCTTACCTGCGTGGGGTATGTCTGCTCCCAGCAGCCCTCTGCTCTTAAGGGGGCACTGTCCCTTCCCAAACTTACTGCGCTAACGGCCGGCCCAGAGTGAGGCTCCTGCAGGGGGAAAAGCGGCCAGAGCTTGCCCTTAGCTATTTTTTTAAATATTATTATTTATTTTTAAGGGCCCAGCATTAAAATAAATAAAAGTGTGCTGACAGCAACAGGTCTCCCCTTCAGACCTGCAGATGTAGTACAAATCTATCAAGCATACATACAGGCACATCAATCATACACGCATACATACAGACACATCAATCATACACGCATACATACAGACACATCAATCATACACGCATACATACAGACACATCAATCATACAAGCATACATACAGACAATTCAATCATACATGCATACATACTGACACATCAATCATACATGCATACATACAGACACATCAATCATGCATACATACTGACACATCAATCATACAAGCATACATACAGACATCAATCATACATGCATACATACAGACACATCAATCATACATGCATACATACAGACACATCAATCATACATACTGACACACCAATCATACAAGCATACATACAGACATCAATCATACATGCATACATACAAACACATCAATCATACATGCATATATACAGACACATCAATCATACATGCATACATACAGACACACCAATCATACAAGCATATATACAGACATCAATCATACATGCATACATACAGACACATCAATCATACATGCGTACATAGACACATCTATCATACATGCATACATACAGACACACCAATCATACATGCATACAGACACATCAATCATACATGCATACATACAGACACATCAATCATACAAGCATACATACAGACACATCAATCATACATGCATACATACAGACACATCAATCATACATGCATACATACAGACACATCAATCATACATGCATACATACAGACACATCAATCATACATGCATACATACAGACATCTATCATATACACCAGTGTTTCCCAACCAGGGTGCCTCCAGCTGTTGCAAAACTACAACTCCCAGCATGCCCGGACAGCCCCTTCGATGGGGTCCGTACTGCAACGATCAATGTATACACATACGTATGACCAAGTTGGAATCCTCGTCTAGTCCTCAACCTGGATTACCTCCTTTCCTCCAAGATTTTGCTGATGTCTTTTTTCGAAAAGAAAGCTGACGTTTTGCCTCCACATCGTCCATACGATTGTCCTATTGACTTGCTGCCTGGTACCACACCTCCCAGAGGCCAATCTACCCTTTGTCTGTTCCAGAAACCCAGGCCATGTCTACCTTTATTCAGGAGAACCTACAGAAAGGGTTTATTAGGAAATCCTCTTCTCCTGCCGGAGCTGGTTTCTTCTTCATGGAAAAGAAAGATGGGTTCTTGCATTGATTACCAGGGACAGAATAAAATTACAGTTAAAAACAGTTATCCTCTCAGATAACTCTTAATCTCAGAGTTGTTTGATCATCTGCGAGGTGCCAAGATCTTCTCCAAATTGGATCTTAGAGGTGCCTACAACTTGATTCGTATTAGGGAAGGGGACGAGTGGAAGATTGCGTTTAATACTCGGGACGGACATTTTGAGTATCTTGTTATGCCTTTCCGACTAGGCAATGCTCCAGCAGTCTTCCAGGAGTTTAGTCAATGACATATTTTGGGATCTGCTCTACTCCTGTGTCGTTGTCTATTTAGATGACATCCTCATCTATTCTAGAAACTTCTACACTCATCATTTTTTTTTAAATAGGAGTAAGTTTTTTAACAGAGAAATGCAGCTCAATGTGCCCTTAGTTCGGAAATATTTAGAAATATCCCATATGTGGCCCTAGAGCTCTCCGGGCCTCAGACATGAAGGAGCACTGTGAATTTTAGGTATTCCTTTTAGTTAAGGATATTTTGTAGGCATTTTTATTTCTTTTACTGTCATTCTCCATGCAGTAAAAATAACATTATCTTTATTCTTCTGTTCGATAGGATTATAGCGAAACTTAATTTTATATACATTTTTCCACCCCGTCACAACAGCACCACCATAGAGATGGACTCCTCCTCCAGGAGCAGGAAACCTAGAGTACAAAAAGGATGCACATCTCTCTCTGCCTCAGTGGTTTCCTGTTCCTGCAGGAAGCCTGGAGTAGTACATTCCTCAGCGGTGTGGATATCGTGACGGTGGGTTCCAGAGGAGGCTGTTCTCTTCTAGCTGGGAGAGTGATCTGGGCTCCAATAGCTCCCTGATTGGGGGGGGGTTCAGTTTTGTGCCCCCAGCTGCGGAATTCCGGCAAAATTTGTAACACAATTTCTCCTGAGTGCGGAAATACCCCATATGTGGGTGTAAAATGCTCTGCGGACGCACAACAAGGCTCAGGAGTGAGAGCGCACGATGTACATTTGAGGCCTAAATTGGTGATTTATCACAGGGGTGGCTGATTTTACAGCGGTTCTGACATAAAAGCAAAAAAAAAATACCCATATGTGACCCCATTTTGGAAACTACACCCCTCATGGAATCCCTCATTTTTTTTTACCAAAATGCTGGTGTTACCCAAAATTTTTCATTCTCACAAGGGAAAATAGGGAAAAAAGCCCTCCAAAATCTGTAACCCCATAAGAACATACCCAATATGTGGATGTAAAGTGCTCTCCTGGCGCACTACAATGCTCAGAAGAGGAGCGCCATTGGGCTTTTAAAGAGAAAATTTGTCCCGAATTGAAGGCCACGTGTGTTTACAAAGCCACCCGTGGTGCCAGAACAGTGGACACACCCCCCCCCCCCCCCACATGTGACCCCATTTTGGAAACTACACCCCTTGTGAGGGGTGTAGTTTCCAAAATTGGATCACGTGGGGGGGTCCACTGTTCTAGCACCACAGGGGGCTTTGTAAACACACATGGCCCCTGACTTCCATTCCAAACAAATTCTCATTCCAAAAGCTCTATGGCGCTCCTCCTCTTTTGAGCATTGTAGTGTGCCAGCAGAGCACTTGATGTCCAGACATGGGATATTTCCATACTCAGAAAAGATGGGGTTACAAATTTTGGGGGTCATTTTCTCCTATTACCCCTTGTAAAAATGTAAAATTTGGGGAAAAAGCAACATTTTTGTGATTTTTTTTTTCTCCATTTACACATCCAAGTTTAACAAAAAGTCGTCAAACACCTGTGGGGTGTTAAGGCTCACTGTACCCCTTGTTACGTTCCTTGAGGGGTGTAGTTTCCAAAATAGTATGCCATGTGTTTTTATTTTTTTTATAATTGTTTTGCTGTTCTGGCACCATAGGGGCTTCCTAATTGCAACATGCCCCCCAAAAACAATTTCAGCAAAATCTGCTTTCTAAAAGCCAAATGTGACTCCTTCTGTTCTGAGCATTGTAGTGCGCCAGCAGAGCACTTGAGGTCCACACATGGGGTATTTCCAGAAGAGACGGGGTTACAAATTTTTTGGGTCATTTTCTCCTATTACCCCGTGTAAAAATGTAAAATTTGGGGAAAAAACTGCTATTTAGTGAAAAAAATTTACAATCATTTACACATCCAACTTTAACGAAAAGTCATCAAACACCTGTGGGGGTTTAAGGCTCACTGTACCTCTTGTTACGTTCCTTGAGGGGTGTAATTTCCAAAATAGTATGCCATGTGTTTTTTTTTCTTGCTGTTCTGGCACCATAGGGGCTTCTTAAATGTGACATCCCCCCAAAACCATTTCAGAAAAACACTCTCCAAAATCCCACTGTCGCTCCTTTCCTTCAGAGCCCTCTAGTGCACCCACAGAGCACTTGACATACACACATGAGGTATTTCCTTACTCAAGAGAAATTGGGTTAAACATTATAGGAAGATTTCTCTACTTTTACCCCTTGTAAAAATTCAAAAACTGGGTCTACAAGAACATGCCAAGATTTTGAATTTTCTCCTTCAATTTGTTGCTATTCCTGTGAAACACCTAAAGGGTTAACAAACCTTTTGAATGTCATTTTGAATACTTTGAGGGGTGTAGTTTTTATGATGTGGTCATTTGTGGGGTTTTTCTAATAAGAAGGGCCTTCAAATACACTTCAAAACTGAACTGGTCCCTGAAAAATTTCGATTTTGAATATTTTGTGAAAAATTGGAAAATTGCTGCTATACTTTGAAGCCCCCTGATGTGTTCCAAAAGTAAAAATATGTAAACTTTATGATGATAATATAAAGTAGACCTATTGTTTATGTGAATCACTCTATAATTTATTTGGAATATTCATTTTTTAAATTTTTTTTCATGAAATTTTGGAATTTTTCACCAAGAAAGGATTCAAGTATCTACAAAATTTTACCACTAACCTAAAGTAGCATATCGCATGAAAAAAACTTCTCGGAATCAGAATGAAAGGTAAAAGCATCCCAGAGTTATTAATGCTTAAAGTGACAGTGGTCAGATGTGCAAAACATGTCGGGTCCTACACTGAAAATTGTCTGGGTCCTTAACCCCTTAAGGACCCAGCCATTTTACACCTTAGGACCCGGCCATTTTTTGCACATCTGACCACTGTCACTTTAAACATTAATAACTCTGAAATGATTTTACTTATCATTCTGATTCCGAGATTGTTTTTTCGTGACATATTCTACTTTAACATAGTGGTAACATTTTGTGGTATCTTGCATCCTTTCTTGGTGAAAAATCCCCAAATTTTATGGAAAATTGGAAAATTTTGCATTTTTCTAACTTTGAAGCTCTCTGCTTGTAAGGAAAATGAATATTCCAAATAATTTTTATTTTTATTCACATTTACAATATGTGTACTTTATGTTTGCATCATAAAATTAACAAGTTTTTACTTTTGGAAGACACCAGAGGGCTTCAAAGTTCAGCAGCAATTTTCCAATTTTTCACAAAATTTCCAAACTCACAATTTTTCAGGGACCAGTTCAGGTTTGAAGTGGATTTGAAGGGTCTTCATATTAGAAATACCCCACAAATGACCCCATTATAAAAACTGCAGCCCCCAAAGTATTCAAAATGACATTCAGTCAGCGTTTTAACCCTTTAGGTGTTTCACAGGAATAACAGCAAAGTGAAGGAGAAAATTCACAATCTCCATTTTTTACACTCGCATGTTCTTGTAGAACCAATTTTTGAATTTTTACAAGGGGTAAAAGGAGAAAATGTATACCTATATTTGTGGCCCAATTTCTCTCGAGTAAGGACATACCTCATATGTCTATGTAAAGTGTTCGGCGGGCGCAGTAGAGGGCTCAGAAGCGAAGGAGCGACAAGGGGATTTTGGAGAGTACTTTTTTTTTAAATGGTTTTTGGGGGGCATGTTGCATTTAGGAAGCCCCTATGGTGCCAGAACAGCAAAAATCCCCCACATGGCATACCATTTTGGAAACTAGACCCCTTGAGGTACGTAACAAGGAATAAAGTGAGCCTTAATACCCCACAGGGGTTTCACGACTTTTGCATATGTAAAAAAATAAAAATAAAATTTCACTAAAATGTGTGTTTCCCCCCAAATTTCACATGTTTGCAAGGGTTAATAGCAGAAAATACCCCCCAAACATTGTAACCCCATATCTTCTGAGTATGGCGGTACCCCATAAGTTGACCTGAAGTGTACTATGGGTGAACTACAATGCTCAGAAGAGAAGGAGTCATATTTGGCTTTTTGAGAGCAAATTTTGCTCGGGGGTATGTCGCATTTAGGAAGCCCCTATGGTGCCAGGACAGCAAAAAAAAAACACATGGCATACTATTTTAGAAACAAGACCCTTTGTGGAACGTAACAAGAAATAAAGTGAGCCTTAATACCCCACAGGGGTTTCACGACTTTTGCATACGTAAAAAAAAAAAAATTAACTAAAAGTGTGTTTCCCCCCCAAATTTAACATTTTTGCAAGGGTTAATAGCAGAAAATACCCCCCAAAATGTGTAACCCCATCTCTTCTGAGTATGGAGGTACCCCAAAAGTTGACCTGAAGTGCACTACGGGCGAACTACAATGCTCAGAAGAGAAGGAGTCATATTTGGCTTTTTGAGAGCAAATTTTGCTCGGGGGGCATGTCGCATTTAGGAAGACCCTATGGTGCCAGAACAGCAAAATAACCCCCACATGGCATACCATTTTGGAAACTAGACCACTTGAGGAACGTAACAAGGGGTACAGTGAGCATTTACCCCCCACTGGAATCTGTCATATCTTTGGAACAGAGGGCTGTACAAAATTTTTAATTTGCACAGCCCACTGTTCCAAAGATCTGTCAGACACCAGTGGGGTGTAAATTCTCACTGCACCCCCTCATTACATTCCGTGAGGGGTGTAGTTTCCGAAATGGGGTCACATGTGTTTTTTTTTTTTTTGCGTTTGTCAAAACCGCTGTAACAATCAGCCACCCCGTGCTGATCACCTCAAATGTACATGGCGCACTCTCCCTTCTGGGCCTTGTTGTGGGCCCCCAGAGCACTTTGCGCCCACATATGGGGTATCTCCGTAGTCGGGAGAAATTGCGTTACAAATTTTGGGGGGCTTTTTTCTCCTTTACCTCTTGTCAAAATGAAAAGTATAGGGCAACACCAGCATGTTAGTGTAAAAAGTTTATTTTTTTACACTAACATGCTAGTGTAGACCCCAACTTCACCTTTTCATAAGGGGTGAAAGGAGAAAAAGACCCCCAAGATTTGTTAGGCAATTTGTCCCGAGTACGGCGATACCCCATATGTGGCCCTAAACTGTTGCCTTGAAATACGACAGGGCTCCAAAGTGAGAGCGCCATGCGCATTTGAGGCCTGAATTAGGGATTTGCATAGGGGTGGACATAGGGGTATTCTACGCCAGTAATTCCCAAACAGGGTGCCTCCAGCTGTTGCAAAACTCCCAGAATGCCTGGACAGTCAACGGCTGTCCGGCAATACTGGGAGTTGTTGTTTTGCAACAGCTGGAGGCTCCATTTTGGAAAGAGTGGCGTACCAGACGTTTTTCATTTTTATTGGGGAGGGGAGGGGGTATGTGTAGGGGTATGTGTATATGTAGTGTTTTTTACTTTTTATTTTATTTTGTGTTAGTGTAGTGTAGTGTTTTTAGGGTACAGTCACATGTGCGGGGGGTTACAGCGAGTTTCACGCTGCGAGTTTGAGCTGCCGCGCAAAATTTGCTGCATTGCAAACTTGCAGCCTGATACTCACTGTAAGCCCCCTGCCCATGTAAATGTACCCTGTACATTCACAGGGAGGGACCACCAGCTGTTGCAAAACTACAACTCCCAGCATGCACAGTCTCAGTGCATGCTGGTAGTTATAGTTTTGCAACAGCTGGAGGCACACGGGTTGGGAAACACTGAGTTAGGAAACAGACAATGTTTCCCAACCAGTGTGCCTCCAGCTGTTGCAAAACCACAACTCCCAAACATTCTCAGGCATGCTGGGAGTAGTAGTTCGGCAATATCTTTAGAGCCAGATGTTGCCGAACTACAACTCCCAGCATGCTTGGAGTTTTAGTTTTGCAACATCTGGAGGACTACAGTTTGCAGACCACTAATACAGTGGTTCCCAATCTGTGCCCTTCCAGATGTTGCAAAACTACAACTCCCAGTATGCCAAAACTGTCCAGGCATGCTGGGAGTTGTAGTTCTGCAACATCTGAAGGGCCAGATGTTACAGAACTACAACTCCCAGCATGCCTGGACAGTAAGGGCATACTGAGGATGTGTAGTTTTGCAACATCTGGAGGGGCACAGTGGTCTCCAAACTGTGGACCTCCAGAAGTTGCAAAACTGCAACTCCCAGCATGCCCAGACGCCAAGGGCTGTCTGGGCATGCTGGGAGTTGTAGTTTACAGGGTCCCATTACAGCAATGCATGTCGCTTTACAGCGACATGCATTGCTGTAAAGGGCCCGACCGCGGCTGAAGATCTACTCACCTGTCGCCGCCGCCACCGCCGCCGTCTTCACGCCGGGATCCGGGTCTTCAGGGACGAGGTAAGTACCGGGGCTGGTCCCCAGCACTCCCCCGTCCCCCGCCGCATCCTCCGGTCTTCCTCCCGTCCTCTCCGGACTTCAAGGGGCCGGGCAGGGCGGGAGAAAGTAACCGCCCCCCCCTCCTGCGATTGGTCGGTTAACTAACCGTCAGATCGCAGGGAATAGGAGGAGGTGACAGGCTTGCCACCTCGCTCCTAGTCTTCAGCATGGTCTGTGACAGCCGGGATCATGCAAAATTACCGGGCGGTCGGGTCCCAGAGACCCGATCAGCCCGGTATCGCCGCAGATCGCAAGGGCGATTTCCCTTGCGATTCGCGGCGATCGCCGACATGGGGGGCCTACATGGCCCCCCTCGGCGTTTGCCCTGGATGCCTGCTGAAGGATTTCAGCAGGCATCCAGTTCCGATCTCTGCCCGGCGCGCGGCAGGGACCGGAAAACACCAGGACGTAAGGGGACGTCCTGGGTCCTTAAAGCCCAGGGTGCGGGGACGTCCCCGTACGTCCTGGGTCCTTAAGAGGTTAAGGGGTTAAAAAAGAAAAAACATTTTTTATTTAAATGTATTATGTTAAATTTTAGAATCTCTGTCACTGATTATGCAGATGCAGGAGATGGTTAAGAGCCAGATAGAATCCGCCCTTGAAGGGTTTCTTCCAGCAGCCGGTAATGGCCCCTTCTGTTCCTGGTGATATTGAGGAGGAAGAATGTTTGATTTCTGTTCATTTTGATTCAGGTATTTCTTTTATCTGATATTGGGTTTTTCAGTTTTTATACTATGGGTTGTCATTGTTATATATTCCCTACAGGGGATGGCTCCCGTTCATCTGAAGATGACTTGTCCGGAACGACTATTTTTCTGTCTGAGGATTCTGAGCAGTTGATTAAGGCTGTGAGGTCCACCATGGGGCTTGAGGAGACTAGAGAGCAGAAGTCTATTCAAGACATCATGTCTGAGGGCCTAGAAGAAAGGAAATGTAGAGTTTTCCCGGTTCATAGAACCATTTCTCAATTAATTGAGAGAATGGGAGACTCCGGATAAGAAGACTTTAATTCCTAGGGTAATTAAAAGAAAATACCCTTTTTCAGAGTCCGACACAAAGTATTGGGATTGTCCTCCTAAGATTGACGTGGCAGTTTCAAGGTCTCCTGGAAGGGGTCTTTACCATTTGAGGACTTGGGTACTTTAAAAGACCATATGGACAGAAAAGCAGACATTTTCCTCAAAAGTGCTTGGGAGACTGCAGGGGCCACTCTAAAACCCACGGTCGCTGGTACAACTGTCACAAGATTCCTTGTGATTTGGGTTATCCAGTTATCATCTTATATGTAGAATTATGTGCCCAAAGAGCAGGCTCTTTCCTTGATGGCAACAATTAAAAAAGCATCTGCTTTTTTGGCAGATTTATCTTCAGACGCAGTTAGGTTATTCACCAGATCAGCAACACTTACCAACTCCGCCAGAAGAGCGCTTTGGATAAAAAAAAATTGGTCAGGGGAAAGTGGCTCTAAGAGTAAGTTATGTGCCATCCCCTGTGAAGGAGAGTTTTTTTGGGGATCTGTCCTCTCAGATGTGTTAGACAAGGCTGGGGATAGGAAGAAGGGGTTCCCATCTTCCCAACCCCCTAAACAAAATAGGCCTTTCCACTTTAAAGGGAAGAGAAGTGGTAAGAATAAGAATAGGGATCTTTCAAACAAGTGGAAATTTTCTCGTAAGGGGAGTGGCCTTATGTTCAATCAGCCTAGTACTTCCACCAAAAAACCTGACCCCCCCAATGACTGGATCCTCAAGTAGGTGGCAGACTTAAAGAGTTTTTTTCCAGAATGGTAAACATTTTTAGTAGTTCTTGGAGAATTCAAACTATTCAGGACGGTCTTCGTCTGGATTTTGTTTGTTTGCCACCTACTCGTTTCTTGGTCACTAAATCTCCTCCAGGACCTTCAGGTCAGTCTTCTTTACAGGGAGAAGTATTATCCCTAATAGAGAGAGGTTTTTTGGTTCCTGTACCTCCACAAGAACAGGGTTTGGGGTTTTATTCTACTTTTTCTCGTGGAGAAACCAAATGGAACCTTCAGGGTAATGATCAATCTCAAACCTCTGAATTGTTATTTGATCTATAATCAATTTAAAATGGAGACCATAAAATCCAGAGTTAATCCTTTCTTTAACCCCTTAAAGGGGTACTCCGCCCCTAGACATCTGCGGCACCCCGCTGTCATTACTGCACAGAGCGAGTTCGCTCTGCACGTAATGACGGGCAGTACAGGGGCCGGAGCATCGTTATGTCACGGCTCCGCCCCTCGTGACGTCACGGCCCCCCTCAATACGAGTCTATGGGAGGGGGAGTGGCAGTCGTCACGCCCCTGCCATTGACTTGTATTAAGGGGGCGGGCCGTGATGTCACGAGGGGCAGAGCCATGACGTCACGCTGCTCTGTCCCCTGTATTGCCCCCAAAATTTGTAACGCAATTTCTCCTGAGTACGGAAATACCCCATATGTGGGCATAAAATGCTCTGCGGGTGCACAACAAGGCTCAAGAGTGAGCACTATGTACAGGGTGGGCCATTTATATGGATACACCTTAATAAAATGGGAATGGTTGGTGATATTAACTTCCTGTTTGTGGCACATCAGTATATGTGAGGGGGGAAACTTTTTAAGATCGGTGGTGACCATGGCGGCCATTTTGAAGTAGGACATTTTGAATCCAACTTTTGTTTTTTCAATAGGAAGAGAGTTATGTGACACATCAAACTTATTGGGAATTTCACAAGAAAAATAATGATGTACTTGGTTTTAACATAACTTTATTCTTTCATGAGTTATTTACAAGTTTCTGACCACTTATAAAATGTGTTCAATGTGCTACCCATTGTGTTGGATTGTCAATGCAACCCTCTTCTCCCACTCTTCACACACTGATAGCAACACCGCAGGAGAAATGCTAGCACAGGCTTCCAGTATCCGTAGTTTCAGGTGCTGCACATCTCGTATCTTCACAGCATAGACAATTGCCTTCAGATGACCCCAAAGATAAAAGTCTAAGGGGGTCAGATCGAGAGACCTTGGGGGTCATTCAACTGGCCCACAACGACAAATCCACTTTCCAGGAAACTGTTCATCTAGGAATGCTCGGACCTGACACCCATAATGTGGTGGTACACCATCTTGCTGGAAAAACTCAGAGAACGTGCCAGCTTTAGTGCATAAAGAGGGAAACACATCATCATGTAGCAATTTCGCATATACAGTGGCCTTGAGGTTTCCATTGATGAAGAATGGCCCTGCTATCTTTGTACCCCATATACCACACCATACCATAAATTTTTGTGTTCCAACAGTCTTGGAGGGATCTATCCAATGTGGGTTAGTGTCAGACCAATAGCGGTGGTTTTGTTTGTTAACTTCACCATTCACATAAAAGTTTGCCTCATCACTTAACAAAATCTTCTGCGTAAACTGAGGGTCCTGTTCCAATTTTTGTTTTGCCCATTCTGTAGCACCTGAAACTACGGACACTGGAAGCCTGTGCTAGCATTTCTCCTGCGGTGTTGCTATCAGTATATGAAGTGGGAGAAGAGGGTTGCATTGACAATCCAACACAATGGGCAGCACATCGAACACATTTTATAAGTGGTCAGAAACTTGTTAATAACTCATGAAAGAATAATGTTATGTTAAAACCAAGCACATCATTGTTTTTCTTGTGAAATTCCCAATAAGATTGATGTGTCACATAACTCTCTTCCTATTGAAAAAACAAAAGTTGGATTCAAAATGGCCATCTTCAAAATGGCCACCTTCAAAATGGTCACCATGGTCACCACCCATCTTGAAAAGTTTCCCCCCTCACATATACTAATGTGCCACAAACAGGAAGTTAATATCACCAACCATTCCCATTTTATTAAGATGTATCCATATAAATGGCCCACCCTGTACATTTGAGGCCTAAATTGATTATTTGCACAGGGGTGGCTGATTTTACAGCGGTTCTGACATAAACTCAAAAAAAGAAATACCCACATGTGACCCCATTTTGGAAACTACACACCTCACGGAATGTAACAAGGGGTATAGTGCGCCTTAACACCCCACAGGTGTTTAATGAAATTTCTTCAAAGTTGGATGGAAAAATGAAAATTTTTCATTTTCACAAGGGAAAATAGGAAAAAAGCCCCCCAAAATTTGTAACCCCACTTCTTCTGATTAAGAACATACCGCATGTGTGGATGTAAAGTGCTCTCCGGGGGCGAACTACAATGCTCATAAGAGAAGGATCGCCATTGGGCTTTTGAAGAGAAAATTTGTCCGGAATTGAAGGCCACGTGTGTTTACAAAGTCGCAATAGTGCCAGAACAATGGACCCCCCCCCCACATGTGACCCCATTTTGGAAACTACACCCCTCACGTAATGTAATAAGGGGTACAGTGAGCATCTATGCCCCACAGGTGCCTGAGAGATTTTTGGAACAGTGGTCCGTGAAAATTAAAAATGTAATTTTTCTTTTACACAACCCACTGTTCCAAAGATCTGTCAAATGCCAGTGGGGTGTAAATACTCACTGCACCCCTAATTAAATTCTCTGAGTGGTGTAGTTTCCAAAATAGGGTCACATTTTGGGGAGTCCACTGTTCTGGCAGCACGGGGGACTTTGTAAACGCACATGGCCCCGGACTTCCATTCCAAACAAATTCTCTTTCCAAAAGCTCAATGGCGCTTCTTCTCTTCTGAACATTGTAGTGCGCCAGCAGAGCACTTGACGTCCACACATGGGGTATTTCCATACTCAGAAGAGATGGGGTTACAAATTTTGGGTGGCATTTTGTCTTATTATACCTTGTAAAAATTGTAAATTTGAGGGGAAATTAGCATTTTAGCGAAAAAATAAATAATTTACACATCCAAATTTTAACGACAAGTCGTCAAACACCTGTGGGGTGTTAAGGCTCACTGGACCCCTTGTTACATGCCTTGAGGGGTGTAGTTTCCAAAATAGTATGCCATGTGTGTTTTTTTTTCTGCTGTTCTGGCACCATAGGGGCTTCCTAAATGTCACATGCCCCCCAAAAAGCATTTCAGAAAAATTCACGCTCCAAAATCCCATTGTCGCTCCTTCCATTCTGAGCCCTCTACTGCGCCCGCTGAACACTTGACATACACATATGAGGTATTTTATTACTCGAGAGAAATTGGGTTACACATTTTAGGAAGATTTATCTCCTTTTACCCCTTGTAAAAATTCAATAACTGGGTCTACAAGAACATGCCAGTGTAAGATTTCAATTTGCTGCTATTCCTGTGAAACACCTAAAGGGTTAACAAACCTTTTGAATGTAATTTTGAATACTCTTAGGGGTGCAGTTTTTATAATGGGGTCATTTAAGGTGTATTTCTAATATGAAGGGTCTTCAAATCCACTTCAAAACAGAACTGGTCCCTGAAAAATTTCGATTTTTAAAATGTTGTGAAAAATTGGAAAATTGCTGCTATACTTTGAAGCCCTTTGATGTATTCCAAAAGTAAAAACATGTCAACTTTATGATGGAAACATAAAGTAGACATATTGTATATGTGAATCAATATATAATTTATTTGGAATATTCATTTTCCTTATAAGCAGAGAGCTTCAAAGTTAAAAAAAAATTCAATATTTTCAATTTTTTCATCAAATTTTGGAATTTTTCACCAAGAAATGATGCAGTATCAACAAAATGTTACCACTAACATAAAGTAGAATATGTCACGAAAAAACAATCTCGGAATCAGAATGAAAAGTAAAAGCATCTCAGAGTTATTAATGTTTAAAGTTAAAGTGGTCAGATGTGCAAAAAATGGCCCGGGTCCTACACTGAAAATTGGCTGGGTCTTTAACCCCTCAACCCCTTAAGGACTCAGCGTTTTTCCATTTTTGCATTTTCATTTTTTCCTCATCACCTTCTAAAAATCATAACGCTTTCAATTTTGCACCTAAAAATCCATATGATGGATTGTGTAGGTCCATACGGTTAAAATAATACCCTACTTATATAGGTTGGATATTGTCATACTGGAATGTCATTGCAGGAAAATTTATGTTAAAAATTCTCATCTTCTAACCCCTATAACTTTTTTATTTTTCCGCTTACGGGCCGGTATGAGGACTCATTTTTTGCGCCGTGTTCTGAAGTTTTTATCGGTACCATTTTTGTATTGATCAGACTTTTTGATCGCTTTTTATTCATTTTTTTTATTATATAAAAAGTGACCAAAAATACACTATTTTGGACTTTGGAATTTTTTTCCACATATTTTCATACTTTTCATATATTGCAGGACTCATTATAATATGACATTTCACAATATACACCAGTTAAAAAAAAATTAATTTTCATCTGAAATTCAAGCTCAAAATAACCGCTACTAGGGGTCGCCTGTCTTTTAGCCAGACAGACTAGTCTAGATTTTACAGCATACTGGATACCGGGCGTAAAGCATACCGGTATCCAGTATAGGAGATTTCTATTGAGTGTATGCAAAACTACAAATAAAGGATGTGTGGACATGCTGGGAGCTGTAGTTTTACAACAGCAGGCAACACTGCTCTAACACAGTATTTACAAACATTGCAGCTTCAGTTGTTACTAAACTACAACTCCCAGCATGCTGAAATAGTCAAAGCTTTCTCGGACTCCTGAATGACAAAGAAGTTGATCAGACATTCAGGAGTCTGTGAAAGATTAATGACACACATAGTGACAGCTATGCTGATCCAGCTTTACTAGGAGAAGATAAAACAGATAGAAAATGTATTCATAAAAATGCTGTACTTTTATCTAAAAAATTCTGTACTTCACGTAGGTACTGGATAACTGAAGGAAAAATCTATTTATTTACGCATACAATGATAAATACCTCCTTGGTGTCTTAATGAGGCTAAACTGCTAATTATTTCTGTATTTTGGTAACTGAGAATTGTTTCAGGGTTTATTACCATTAATACTGCCGTAGGAACATTCATTTTTATTGCAGTATGCATTGGATGAATACATCAACTGTACTGACAGACTTATCACAGTTTTACCTGTTGTAGCCTAAAGTGTAGTTTAAATGCAGCTAGACAGTATACAGATATGCCAGATTGTTATACTAAATTTGGTACATTTGAAGCCAGTCTAGGCTAAATTTGTGTAAGAATTAGACCTTTGTAGAAAATCTGGGCCACTGTTATAAAATTTTTTAACTGCAGGAAAAAAATAACTAGGACCTTGCCCAAGTTTTCTCTACTAACTTTGCTTCATTGTTGACTGTGGTCTACCTCTGTGAATATCTATTTATATTGTGTTAAGAAAATACACTGAAGGAAGGGAAAGACTTATGTCACCAGCAATATATTTTAAAACAGCAGATCAGCATTCTAACTTTAGACCATGATTCTTGCTGCACATACTTGTTACTGTGTTAGTCCTATCTAAACAAGATACTTTTCAAGAGAGAGACTAGTCTTCCAATATTAATGATATAAACCAGTATAATCAGAAAATATTTGACACAAACACTCTTTAAAATGTTTAAAATAGAATTTTTACATACTTGGAGATCGAGTAGATGAAATTGTAGCTAGAGAAATTAAAACCCAATTGGCTAAGCAAAAACTCATACATTTTAAAATACACCTGTCATATAGCACAAAAAAATATTCTGCTACTCATTACGTAACCTCTTGAGGACATATCCCAACCTCTTGGGGTCATATCGGGTCGGTCCCAGCGGCAATGTCCGATATTAACCCTTTTTTTTTTTTAAAAGCATTCCTGGCAGCTCATTTGGGCTGATCTGGACCACTGCAGTAAAACCGCTGTATCCAGATCAGCTGAGGAAAAACGAGGAGGGTCCCTACCTTCCTCCTTGGTGTCCGATTGGCGATTGCTCCAAGCCTGAGATCCAGACTGGAGCAATCGACCGCCAATAACACTGATAAATGCAATGCTATGGCATAGTATTGACCAGCGTCTGCAATCAATGTACTGCATATTATAGTCTCCTATGGGGGGGGGGGTATATATTTATAAACGCGCCGACAGGGGGGGGTATATATTTATAAATGTGCCAGCGGGGGTTATATCTTTATTAATGCGCTGCAGGGGGCATATTATAAATGCGCTGGGGGGGCTAGATATATAGGCTATAATGTCTGCCTATCCCCCCCCGCAGTGCTTTTGATATAGATATGGCCCCCCTGCTAGTCACAATGTTCATTTTTATATCTCCCGCAGAGAGCCCTGATTGGCTCCTCGGAACCGGCCATTCAGGGTTCCCCGCGGGGGATTCAAAAATCAAAGTTAAAACACACGATACATCGCAGGGTTGCGGACCATGACGCCCACTCCCCTGCTTAATAACTTCGGATCGCATTGGGTCTCAGAAGTGAAACCCAGTGCCATCAATCCCTCAGCCCCTGTTCTACAACCCCCATCATGAAACAGACTCTGTACCATGATGGGGGTAGTAGTAGTACAAACACTAATGTAGCCTCCCCAGCTGTCTGCAGACTCCTGCAGCCAGGGAATTACTACTCCCATCATGGAAACATTTCTGTTCTATGATGGGAGTAGTAGTAGTTCCGGCTGTGGGAGTCTGTAAGGAGAGGTGTTAAAATGGCCGTACATGAGGGATGTTATAACGGGTGTTAAAAGATGAATATTTATTCAGCCGTTAGCACCCGTTATTTCATCCGTTATTTCATCTGTTATTATACATCCGATTTTACACAGAAAACGGACATTTAATAACGGATGAATGCTCATAGTGTGAAAGCAGCCTTACATACACAGCTGACCAATTGGCTGCATGGATTAGTTGACATACCAATTTTTTTGAGTATAATAATAATCTTGAAGTAATAATTAAAAAGAAATACACCAAATTAGTCCCCCCCCCCCCCCCAACTGGAGGTTTATAAAAAAAAAAAAACAGCAACAATGCAATTACATATATAATGGGACAATTGGGACAATTTTTTACATTTCTAATACACTGCTTACAGCAGACTAGTGATGAGCGGCAGGGGTCATATTCAAATTCACGATATTTCACGAATATATGGAAGAATAATCGTCCTATGTTCGTGAAATTCGCATATTCGAGAAATCACAAAGTGACGATATTCCCGCTAAAAATTAGCATTTCAAATATTTGTGCTCACCACTAAAGCAGACCCAGCCTTAGCAATACATTAGCAGTTATCCACCACATCACATTCCTAGAGTTGCCTTTGGCTATTCAGGCATGCTGAGAGTTGTAGTTTTGCAACAGCTGGAGGCACCATGGTATGGAAACATTGATTTAGCATTTTAATTTTGGTGGCGGGACAGAATATGCGTGCATGATATGGGGCAATATATTTTGCAGCCCTAATACCTACACACATTTTTCTATCTATCTATCTATCTATCTAAAGTCCAAATATGAGCAGCACATCAAGAAAGATAGGTAGTTTTGAATGGGGTGCAAGCATACTTGGAGCCTCGGTCGCCGGTTCCTCAATCCATAAAGTACAAATAGATGCAGCACACCACAACTTGAAAATCACGGTGCAAAATTTATTCCATAGTGTATTCCAATAGACAACGTTTCACCAGCCTCACGCTTGAAAAAGCCAGCGTGAGGCTGGTGAAACGTTGTCTATTGGAATACACTATGGAATAAATTTTGCACCGTGATTTTCAAGTTGTGGTGTGCTGCATTTATTTGTACTTTATCTATCTATCTATCTATCATGCATGCATGCATCCACACATCTTCCATCAAATCCACCACCCACTGACCCCCTGCCTGCCTGTCCATCACACATTGCCCGCTTCTCACACACCGCCAGCCCGCCACACACCGCCAGCAAGACCGCCCACCCGCCGCCGGTCACACATCGCCAGCAAAGTCGCTCGCCCGTCCACTCACCATTCCACTCTGCTCATCAGGGAGTCTGAAGTAGGGTCTGAAGTATGTCGGCCTTCCCCCACTCTGCGCCGGTGAAGCCAGGGCCTAGGAGCAGGTGTCTGCCTATGCGCAGCGTTGCATGCCACGCCATCTCCCATGAGCCGCCACTGTCTTGAAGCAGTGGTGCTGAGAATGAAAAAAAATAAAAATAGTGGTGTTCTCCATTCTGAGGCCGGGGTTGTAGCCCTGTTAGCCCTCCCCCCTAGCGAAGCCCCTGGAGACCACACAAAACAGTGACAATTTAGGCCCAATTTGGACATTTCCACTTAGGGGGTGTACTCACTTTTGTGAGATACTGTATATAAACACACACACACACGTATACACTGAGAAATTAAGTTGTGTAATGTAAATTGACAATAATAAAAGTATTGAACTTGCTTACTGATATTTGGTGATTTTGTCCCATTCTTCCACACAAACAGTCTTCAAATCTTGAAGATTCTGTATGCCTCTAATATAAATCATGATCTGCAGTTCTTTTCACAGATATTCAATGGCTGGGCCATTCCAGCAGCTTTATTTTCTTTCTTTAGAGGGGTACTCCGGTGGAAAACTTTTGTTTTTAAATCAACTGGTGCCATAAAGTTACAGATTTGTAAATTATTTCTATTAAAAAAGCTTTTACCAGTTCAGTACTTTTTAGCAGCTGTATGCTACAGAGGAAATTCTTTTCTTTCTGAATTTCTTTTTTGTCTTGTCCACAGTGCTCTCTGCTGACACCTGCTGCCCGTGACAGGAACTGTCCAGAGCAGGAGAAAATCCCCATTGTAAACCTATGCTGCTCTGGACAGTTCCTGTAACGGGCAGCAGGTGTCAGCAGAGAGCACTGTGGACAAGACAAAAAAAGTATAGAATTTCTTCTGTAGCATACAGCTGCTAAAAAGTACTGCAAGGGTAAATATTTTTTAATAGAAGTAATTTACAAATCTGTTTAACTTTCTGGCACCAGTTGATTTAAAAAAAAAAATTTCCACTGGAGTACCCCTTTAAAGCTATTTGAAAGTTTTCTTGGCTGTGTGTTTGGGATTATTGTCTTGCTGAAATGTCCACCCTCATTTTATTTTCATCATCCTGATAGATGGCAGAAGATTTTTGACAAGAATGTCTTTGTTAATTTGCCCATCCATCCTTCCTTCAATCATGTGAAGTTTGCATGTAACATTTGCTGAAAAACAGCCCCACACCATGATAATGTTCCCACCTCCAAACTTCACTGTTGGTAAGAGAATCAAGAGAATTAACCAATTCCAGGCCAGGCCTGGCTATAAGCATCCATCAAACACAATCCACTGTGCTTTACTGAATAGACTCAGTTCTGATGCACAATATAAAAAATTATATTTAGTAGGTAGGGTTTGTTTGTGCTGCCTTTAGACTCATGAAAAGCAAAATTATAGGTAAGTATAAGTTTTCTCTTTCTATGTACATCTTCCAGCAGCACAGAAGGGAGTGGAATAGCAACATAAAAGGGGGAGGGGCTTAGGAGGTATCTGCTGACTAGAAATGGAGGACAGAAAAAAACATGTTGTGTATGTTGTCATATGGATGCTTATAGCCAGGCCTGGCTGGGGATTGGTTAATTCTCTAGATTGCTTGTTTTGTTAGGTGGGCGGGCCTGGAATGAACTGGGTGGAGCTATATATTCCTTCTCTGCAGCTGGAAGACAAGCATGAAAAATTCAATTATGCTCTCCTGACCACAGTATTTCACTGGCATTTCCAAATCTTGCAAACTTAAATGAGCTTCAACATGCTTTTCAAGCAGCAATGGAGTCTTGTCTGAGCATACATACAGGCCATGGAGGCATAGTGCATTTTTTTTTCTTGAGACAACAGTTCCTGCTAATTCCAGGTCTTATTGAAGCCCTACACAAGTGGTCCTTGGCTCTTGGAAAACTCTTCTGCTAATTCTTTTCCCTCAAGGCAAATTTATTGTCTTTCCACTTCTGTTTTGTAGCCCCAACAGTGCTTGCTGGAACATTTAGAAGCACCTGTAACCAACAACATTGTTATGTTTTGTAGCAATTGGTTGCAAAGGTGTTGAGAGAGCTCAGGATACTGGATATGATGTTTAATGTTCAATACTTATTTCACCTGATACAGTGACCCCCCCGACCTACGATGGCCCCGACATTTCTCTCAGAGGCCATTGCATGTTGAAGGCAGCATCAACATACAATGCTTTTGTATGTCGGGGCAATCGCATAGACTGCTATCCGGCAGCGCAGGCTGCTTCAGCTGCCACCGGATAGCCGTTTAATGTGCCCATGTGTTGCGGTGATGATCACTCACCTGGTCCAGGTGCTCCAGACTGTCCTCTTCAGGATCCCCTGCATGGCCGTCGCTGTCCTTCGTCGTCATCATACAGCCGCAATGAAAAGCGACGATCCCGGGCAGCAGTGGCGGGGACACCCCAGGAATGCGACGACAGCAATGGAGGGTGACATCGAGGGCAGCGGTGATGGTCCAGAGCGGCGGGGAAAGGTCAGTATAACTTCCTATACTTATCATTGCACGGATCCCTCAACATACGATGCTTTCAACTAACGATGTTTCATTTTGAATGAATTACCATCGTATGTTGAGGGATCACTGTATGTATGTATATATATATATATATATATATATATACACTGTATATATTATGCATATATATATATATATATATATATATATATATATATATATATATATGAGACTGCTGGAAAAGTTGACCTCTTTTCTCAGGATCAGTGGGATTACCAGCCTTCAGATCCATACTAATCATCTAGGTTTCCCCTTTCCTGTGGATAGTCAGTGTATGATGACCGTTATAGAAAAAGAAGTGGATCTATTAATGGAATGAGACACACAGGGGTCATTTTGTTTACAAGTCTTGTGATTAGTATGTGATCTAGCATATGATAAAATGTTAAAAAAAGAAAGCCAAGGGCAAGTGCCTATGACTGCATGATAAAGTTGGTTTGGTACTATATAGATTAGCAGAATAATATTGCATTTTTTTGAGAGTACAACTGTATCCAGAATAGCATATATAGTCTGTGTAGTATTAGTTAAGGTATAAGGGGTGCATGATGTTCTGTAAATACAATTATTGTGTAGTGTCACCACAGAGTATCCTGCTGTCTGTGTTTGGACTAAACTGTAACATGGCAACAGAATGTGGGGCTTCACATTTCCAGCGTATTGCTTTCGAGCTGCCCAGCAAGTTATGTGCCCTTGCTCAGCCTGCGTAAACAAAGACATAATGCAAGGTTAACTACATATTAATTTCAGTCTAGAAATTCAAGCTGGTTGCTAGGTTAGCTTCAGGTTTAGATGGCTGCAGTGGTGGACAGTGTGTATGAAAGCGTTGGAAGAAATAAACCTTTAAACCTCTAGAAAGAGGATATAATGATGTAATATATCAAATGCCACAGCAAATGTTCTGGAAAGAGATACAACTAAGCTGGTATGTCCAGTGGGAAAAGAAAGGGGCACAACGTAATGGCAGAGCTGATCTGAGATCATTTCGCATATCTTAGTGTTGACAAGAATGGAGAGAAGGTTAAGACCACAAATATTACTAAGTGGTAGCAACTAGCAGTTCTAAAATGAGCTTGAGCATCAGAAATCTTATGTAAAAATAATAATAATAATAATAATTAATAAAAAGCTCAGAGGGCTTACAGTCTACAAGTGAAGAATACAAGGAAAAGGTAGACACCGCTTATACAATTCTGTAGAGGAGACACTGTTATAGGTTGTAGGCTTTCTGAAACTTTATATGATGGTCTGATGCAGGAAACTTTACCCATGGAATTTCTCTTAAATCTATGCCCTTTATGTTCTATGGTTCTAGAGCAGAAATTAACTGGAATCAGTAATTATTTCCATGGTGATATGCCACCCAAATAAGTGCAAAATATAAAAATGTTAACTTAGATAAGTTCTTCCAGTACTGTAAGGCTCTTTTATGTACTGCACTAGTAAAGCCTGCAGTCTCAACACTACAGTCTCAACGCAGTACTCTGCCCCTAGACATCTTATCCCCTATCCAAAGCATAAGGGATAAGATGACTGATCGCTGGGGATCCCCGCGATCTCCCTGCGGCACCCAGCATTCGTTTAAAGCGTCAGGTGCAGTGCCGGAGGCTCTTGAAGTCACAGCCACGCCCCCTCAATGCAAGTCTAGCCCCCTCCCATAGACTTGCATTGAGGGGGCGTGACCATGATGTCACAGGGCCTCCGCCCCGCATCGCCAGTAATCCGGCACGGAGTGAAGTTCGCTCCGTGCACCATATGTCTGGGGTGCCGCAGCTGAGATCACTGGGGTCCCCAGCGGCGGGACTCCCGCGATCACACATAGGGGGATAAGATGTCTAGGGGTGGAGTGTCCCTTTAATATGATGCTGAGACTGCAGGTTGTTCTAGTGCAGTACATAGAATAGCCCAGCAGTACTGACCTCTCCCAGATTGCTGCTCTGTGTCCTGCCATGTGGAAAGAATCTAAGACACCAGCAGAAAGAGCTCTGTGAAAAGGCTGTAGGAACCAGTGAGTGAAGTGATACCAACCTCAGAGGAAGGTTCTATGCACTTCTGCGTGTTTCAAGTAGGGCATTAGCACAGCTACTCTAGGATTACAGTGGAAGATTTAACATTTTCAATCTTCTGCCAGAATACAATTCTCTGTCACTGAACTGCTGTCGTGTGAACTGTGCAGTGGAACGCCTATCGAATTGGGAGGCTGCTGCAAGAGAAATCTGCACAGAATTTCCACAATTGTCTGTAGTGTGAATAGAGCTGTATTCAGATTCCTGGTGGGTCAATCTTACAGTATGGGGGTACATATTCATGTGTGCACTATATTTATTGTTGGTATATAGCATGTCACCTACATGGATTTCTTACATGTGACTTTAAGTTTGAGAAGGCAATTTCATTGTGGCTTCAGGCGGCAGAATCTAGATTTATACATTCTGCTGCTTGCATCCCTTGGATTCTATGCTTAAAAATGTTTCTATAATATTTTTAAGCAAATTTCACTGTAAATGTTTATTATTCAACTACATACCTGCAATATTTCCAATACTTCTCTCAACGTACTAAATATAGTACAATAGTATCCAACCTTCATACTTCTAAGTCATGCAGCTGTGCATACTTTTTCAACAGCTTGTACAAGTGTCCATTCACTTTAGCATTATTTTTTCTAATTTAAAAACAGGATGTCTAATATACAATAAAAAATACAAATGTAATGTATTTGTCAAAAGTACTGTTTTCCTTTAACTAATATTTCCTTGACCACACTGATTGCATGACCATAAGGGTCGTTAAAACACATCTGCCTCCTAAATATGCTACTCTTAGCTGTTTAGCTGTACAGTATAATGTTAAAGTAAAAGCAATACAGATGACTTATGAATCGATTGTATGAATTCTTATGAATCGATTGTATATACCCCAATGCAGTTTTATGCATTTCAATATCTACAATGATTGAATTAAAGATTATGGGCAGGATCACATAGGGCGCATCCGCAGGGTATTTCACCCTGCAGATGTGCCGACAGCAATCCCAGAGGGACTGCAGAGCAAGCTCCCAGCTGTGGCCAGGTAGCTTTGTGTGTCCGCACGTAGTGGCAGATTTCAAACTATTCAAATCCACCACTACGATCGGACACACAGAGCTACCCAGCCGCAGTTGGGAGCTTGCTCTGCAGTCCCTCTGTGACTGTCATCTCTGCATTCCGCAGTGTGAAAAAAGAAGCGGATGCACCCGTGTGTGCCCTTAAGGTATATTTACTTGTGCAGTATCCTGTGCATATTTGATGCGCAGGATTTGAAGCTGCAGATTTCAATGTAAACTACATGACTGAACACAGCTTCAGATACTGAACATCAAATGTACGCAGGATACTTTGTGTAAATACACCCTAAAAACTGTTTATTTTGAGGTTTCCAGTTTCTAATTATAAATAGAGAGGAAAAAAGAAAGAGGGAAATTGCGCCCCTAGTGAAGAACGTTTAAAAATTGAGTTTACACATATTCAAGATTAAACTCACCAAAGGGCGTTGCGCTCAGGGCACAACACCTAAAAAGCGTGGTATGGTAACAATTCCCAGGTCCGCAACCTCAGTCCTCTGGTAGCAGGCACGCTGTCCCAGTGTAACGTAATAGCAGGTATTGGAAGAAAATGTGGACGAATTTTGGCACTGGAACTCTGGATATTAAGAAAATCAGGAACACATCCGCATTCCTTTCAGAGGCTTTATTGTGAATACATAAGCTACGCGTTTCTGGTCCGATACCTTGCCTGACAAAGGGTCCGGTTCGGACCAGAAACGCGTTGCTTATGTATTCACAATAAAGCCTCGGAAATGAATGCGGATGTGTTCCTGATTTTCTTAATATCCAGAGTTCCAGCGCCAAAATTCGTCCACATTTTCTTCCAATACCTGCTATTAGTTTCTAATTATAAACTCCTTTACTGACATTAGGCTTGACATTCATACAGAGAATACTTCAAAGAATGTTTTATATTGGTTTTTTTTCAGCTCTTTATTAAATATTTTTTAAAACACAATTAACAACAACAAACGAATGTGAAAGTTACAAATACAATAAACCACACTGTGCCACCAAGCATCTTGTCGTATATACACTATTCATCAACTCACCTCATGACAAGGTTAGCCAGCAAATGAGTTTCTCTAAAGACATGCCGAGGGCAACCCAGATACAGACATGGGCTAAACTGTTGGTACCCTTCCATTACAGACAGATAAACCCACAATGTTTCTTAAAATAACTAAAATTAACAAAAGTAATAATGAATACAAAAATTACAGTAAATAGCTGATATAAATCTGTCATTGTTTTTGGAAAACAAAATAATGAAACTAGCCTGGACAAAAATTATGGTACCCTGGACTTAAAGGGGTACTCTGCTGGAAAACCATTTTCTTCAAATAATCTTGTAATGTCCATTTTTGTGTTTTTCTGTGTCTGGGTCTGTTCAGACATTGGTTTTTGTGTTTTGAGCAGTTTCTATTCTTATTCTTCCTTGTCTTGGAAGAGTTAAGGTTCTTATCCAACCCGAGCTCTGCTGCACTCTGGTCGCTGGTAAATTGTGCAATGCTGACCAAGTCTGCTTTATCATGCACCTTGTATTTATATTGTGATATTTGTGAGTTTTTAACCATGGTTAATAGTCTTATTTATTGTAGATTTTTGGTACTATTTGCATTTTTTAGAATTATTGGATGTCTGTTCTCCTTTAGCCTTGTTTCTTAGTCCGTGTTCATATTGTGAGAATCCTGACCTGTTTCCCTCTATGTTGTGGAGTTTAATTTTGAATATATCCTGTCTTGTATCTTGAAACATATCCTGTCTAGTATCTTGACCTGTGTACCTTCACGTTGTGGAGTTTGGTTTACTTGTATCCGTTTTTATAGAGTTCATGATTGCTGATCTTTAGAGTTTATAGTACATGCACTGATGATAGAGTTCATGATCACTGATCTAGTGTTTCCTCTGTGCTTTACCATTGATCTTTGGTGTCCTCTGTGCTTACTCACTGATCTGTGTCCTCTGAATTAGTATCAGTTTATGTTAGTGTTCTGTGTATTATATTTCTGTTTCCTTCTAGGCAAGTATCCTGATCACACACTGGAGTGTGCCCGCTGGCTAGAAGTCTATTTTGAGTTGTTGTTGCTGTCTACTCCTTTTTTTGGAGTTTTTTTGGTTGTCCAGTGTGTTTCTGTTCTGTGTCCCAGTGTGAACAGTGTCCTATGTTCCTGATCAGTTTAGTGTTTAACATTCAGTCCTTCTGTTCATCCCCTGAATTTCCTGGTTTCTGCTGTATACTCATTCTATACCTTGCCTAGTTCTTTTATTAATTTTTGCCGTTTATCTGGATTCTGGTTTCTGAACTGTTTGTTAGTACACTATATTCTGCCCTGTTTGTATATTTATGTTCTGTCTGGTTTATCTGGTTGTTTGGTAGTTTTCCCGTTATGTTTCATATCTGTCTGTGTTCAGTATTATTTGTTTTTACGCCCATTGCACTTTAGCTCAGGTAGGGACCAGCACCGTGGTTGTGGATCCACTGTTTAGGGCGGATGGGCAAGTAGTCCCCGTGGGGAAGCTATTGTGGGAGGCCGGGGACCAGGTCCAAGGCAAGGTGGAGAGTGCCTTGGGGCAGATGTCCTGAGCCAAACGAACCCAAAGTTTGGGCGTGTTGTTATGGAACAGATCGAGAACTCGCGCATGGGCGCAGGCAAGATAATATAAACGACAATCAGGAAGGCCAGCCCCTCCCAGTGACTTGGGACGAGTCAGAGTAAGTCGGTTAGGCCGAGGGCGAGCAGAGGCCCACACAAAGGAGAGCGGATGTGGATCGTCTGCAGTAAGTGCAGTAGGCGGGGCAGCAGGGTCATTTCAAGTATACTAACGCGGCCGAACCTGGAGAAGACTTTATGGTTCCAGGACTCCAATTCCGTCCGGAATCGGGCCAGAAGGGGGGAAAAGTTCTGAGAGAATAGGCGGGAGAGATCCGAAGGGATCACCATTCCCAGATATTTAACACCGCCATTAGGCCAGCTAAACGGGAAGGTGGATTTAAGAGAGGACACTGTACGGCCAGGCAAGGAAACATTAAGCGCCACTGACTTCGAGAAATTGATTTTAAAATTAGACCAGGCTCCAGATTCTGCCAAGCGGGACATCAAACATGGGAGGGATACCAGCGGATCAGTGATATACACCAGAAGGCGGAGCATTTGTGCGTACAGTCCCCGACCGCCACAACGTGGACGTCCGGGTCTGCTCTGATGCTAGCCAGAAGATGTTCCATTACCAGGACATACAGGAGAGGGGGCAGCTCTGTCTCCTGCCATTGTGGATGGAAAATGGAGTAGAAAGGGAGCCATTTATTTTTAGGTGGGCCTTCGGGGTGCTGTACAGTGCTAACATTTTTGCCGAGAGGTTGGGACCTAATCCAACATGCTGTAAAGTTTGTGCCAGGAAAGACTAGGAGATTCGATCAAAGGCCTTTTTGGCATTAAGAAAAAGGATCATCATGGGCAGCTGACGAGATTGTGCATAATGTATGATATCTAGAGATATGATCATGTTATCCTTGGCTTCCCTCCCCGGTACAAACCACACCTGTTCGGGATGTATAAAGGTGGGAAGGATGCTATTTAACCGATTGGCCAGGAGTTTAGAATACATTTTCAGATCTACATTTAGCAAGGATATGGGCCTTTAGCTACCACAGGAGTGGGGGTCTTTGCCAGGTTTTGGCAACACTACCACGTGAGCCAGCATAGAGGCTGGCAGCAGGGGGGTGTCAGGAGAGATAGAATTACAGGCCCTCAAGAGGATGGGGAGAGAGAATCCAGCAGAGATTTATAAAACTTTGCAGTGAAGCCATCCGGGCCAGGGCTTTTCCTGCTTGGCGTATTCCGAATGACCGCAGATAATTCCTCCAAGGAGAAGGGGGCATCCAGGGAAAGGTGAGGGGGGGCGGGGGGCAGGAAGGAGGGGAGGAAGGTGGTGAAAGAAGGTAAAGATCAGAGAAGAAGGAATGGAAAGTAGCCATAATGTCTTCCATGGTGTGTACTAGAGATGAGCAAATTTACAGTAAATTCGATTCGTCACGAACTTCTCGGCTCGGCAGTTGACTTTTCCTGCATAAATTAGTTCAGCTTTCAGGTGCTCCTGTGGGCTGGAAAAGGTGGATACAGTCCTAGGAGACTCTTTCCTAGGAATGTATCCACCTTTTCCAGCCCACCGGAGCACCTGAAGGCTGAACTAATTTACGCAGGATGAGTCATCAACTGCCGAGCCGAGAAGTTCGTGACAAATCGAATTTACTGTAAGTTCGCTCATCTCTAGTGTGTACCATAGCCTCAGATGGGGAACGAATGGAAGGGATGTGGGTCTGTGCCAATCTTCTTTGCAGAGCCCTAGCAAGCATTCGTCCGCTCTTATTGCCATATTCATGAAATTTGCTACTCCCCATTTGGAGCCAGCGGCCTCAAGAGGCCTCCAGAAGGCGTTTCACCTCCAAATGAGCCAATTGCAAGTCACGCAGGACAGGCTGCGAGAGCAAGCGCTTTTGTGCTAGTTCAAGCAAGGATACACTGGACAAAGTCTGACTAAGGGTGTGGGCCTTTTTGCGTTTCAGTCTAGAGCCATGTCTCATGAGGACCCCCCAGAGGACACATTTGAGCGCTTCCCACTGAACAAAAGGAGCAGTGGGGTGCAATTCGTGATCAGACACAAAGTCATAAATGGTTCTGGTGAGATCAGCCAAGCAAACCGAGTCCAGGAGTAAGTGTAACACTCATTTCTGAAGACAGGAACTCCGGTGTATGTGGATCCGCTGGACCTGTGTGGCAGATGACTCGGACCGTACCAGGGAGCGGGGTCTAAGGTGCCGCAGGTCTTCAACAGAGCCCGCCGCAAAGCACGACGGGCTTGCAGCTGCAGGCGACACCCAGGTCGCTACCCCTGGCACGGCTCGACCACACAGGCGGCTGAGGAGATGCGAGGCACAGGAGGGATGAGGCAACTCGTAGTCTGGATAGCAGTAGGTCAGGGCAGGCAGCACAGTAGTGTAGTCAGGACGTAGCAGGAATTCAGTAGGCGGGCAGAAGAGGAGCAAGGTCAAGTCACAAGAGCAGGAGATCTGGTACACGGCAAGGCAATACAAAGGAACGCTTTCTCTTGTGCACAAAGCAACACAAAGATACGGCAGACAACCGAGGCGGGTGGAGGAACTTATAAACCAGCCACAGGTGGTTACACTAATAAGCGCACTGGGCCTTTAAACCTCAAAGCTTCGGCACGCGCACACCCTAAGGGTCGGGGACACGCACACCGGAGCAGAGAGGTGGAGGCAGAGGCAGGAGAAACACCTGGAGAGTGATGGACTGGGGGCTTGCATGCGGGCGCGTCCCGCGATGCAAGTCCCAGCCCCGTCGGCAGCAGAAGGTAAGGGGACCATGCACTCACGGTCAGCGTGTGAGGCCGGAGCGCATAGTGTAACAGTAAGGACTCGTTCAACCACCACGACCATTCGGACTTAGTCAGGAATGGAAGCTGGAGGGAGCAGAAGACCGGGGCGGGATCTGACCATAGAATGTTTCCTATCGCAGTGGTGGACAACCAGGAGAGAGCACTGTGTTGGACCAGGACATAGTCCAGGCGACTGTAGGACTTATGCAGAGAGGAAAAAAAACTATAGTCCCTTTAAGACAGGTGCTGTAGGTGCCAAGGGTCGTACAATTGAAGCTGAGCAAGGGAACGTTTGACTCGCTTAATGGCAGAGTAGGATAAACTGGAACGCCCCGTGGAATTATCTAGAGTGGGGTCCAGTGTCAAATTGAAATCTCTGCATAGCCATTCTTTGGTGTTTTCAGCTGTGTGTTTTGAGTTATTATCCTGTTTGAGGACCCATGACCTGAGATCAAGCTTCCTTACACTGGGTAGTACATTTCGCTCCAAAATGCCTTGATAGTCTTGAGATTTTATTGTACCCTGTACAGACTTAATATAAAACAAATGAAAAGCTTTTCATAGTGTAATATTTACAAACAATGGTAAACATCCAACATGATTTAGCGCTTACCAGATAGGGTTATGCGGACCATGCACAATACTGGACAAGGTAGATAGTAAAACAATTTTCCCTCGGCAGTCCTCCTCCACTGAAACTCAATATCAAACAAACTTTCCTCCAAAGAAAAGCAGGACTTAGGTCATAAGTAGAACAATGATATAACACAGAATGTGACACGTTTTGTGGCTGTGAAATACGAAGCATTCTGGATAATAGTCAATAATATACTTACTCTTTGGAAGTCCATTAAGCACAGACTTTAGCACAGAGGAAAGTTTGCTTGACATCTGTACAGATATAAAACACACTGTGCCAGAAGCAGCAAAGTAACCTCAAAACGTATCCAAACTTCTTCCATGCTTCACAGTAGGTACAGTGTTCTTTTCTTTGCATGCTTAATGTTTGCATCTGTACATGTAGAGATGATGAGACTTGCCAAAAAGGACATAGCTACAAGGCTTCTGGAAGAATAACCTTCAGCTGCTTTTGCCTTTTTGACTAACTCCGGTGGCTGCAAACATGCCCTAGGGGGCCAGGAATCCAAAATTACAAGATAGGAATACCCCTACAAATTTAGTTATACACACCAGGCATTCAGTTGAATAATCAATATAAGGATGACTAGAAACCCCCAAAAAGTGAGCTGCTTGCATACAAAGCAAGTCTTTCCTGGCTTGTTTAGGGAGTTCTCTATGATGTCTATGGGGGAGATTTATCAAAACCTGCTCAGAGGAAAAGTTGCCTAGTTGTCCATGGCAACTCATCAGATCCCTTTGTGACAAGGCCACTGCAAATTGAAACAAGCAAATCTGATGGTTGCTATGGACAGGTTTTAATAAACCTCTCCATATATGCCCTAATAATACATAAAGACTCGAGTTCATGAGGTAACCCCTTTAAGACAGAATAAGGCCAACAAATAAGTAAAAAATAGCATGTCTGCCATACTGCGCATTTTCCAAATTATATCATACTCTGTCATTGGTTAAATATGCTTAAAAATTTACAATTTTATGTTTATTCTGACCCATTAAAACAGTGTCACTAAACTTGCAATATTCTTTTAAGACAAATTATGGACATTATTTTTGGAGCTTTCAGAACTCTCCATATAAATAGATTTTTATAGAATATGATGCCGTAAATTAGCCATACACATTAGATGGAAGTTGGTGACCAATTTTGATGGTATCAACTGACCATCTAATGTGTATGGTAGCCTCCTGGTCTCTCCTGACAGCCAGTATTTGTGAGAAAAAGCATAGGGCATGTTTGATTTCAAGGTGTCTAATTCCTTCACTCTCAGGCTCTTTAAAATAACATTTTATAATGCAGTGTCAAACGTTGTTTTATTTTGTATCAAGTCATTTATTTCATGCTGTATAATTTAATAATCCAAAGACCCAACATTATTATGCAAAAAGTGTACCTGCTCAGAAATTTCTTCTAAGAACAAATGCTTTACACACTGTAGGAGTCTAAACTTCATAAGAACATGCCTATAAACAAGACGCAATCATTTTAACCCCTTAACGACGCAGCCCTTTTTCACCTTAAGTACTGAGCCCTTTTTCTCAATTCTGACCACCGTCAATTTACGCATTAATAACGCGAAAACGCTTTAACTGAATATTCTGATTCTGAGATAGTTTTTTCGTGACATATTCTACTTTATTTTGTTGGTAAATTTTCGTCGTTACTTACATAGTTACATAGTTAGTACGGTCGAAAAAAGACATATGTCCATCAAGTTCAACCAGGGAATTAAGGGGTAGGGGTGTGGCGCGATATTGGGGAAGGGATGAGATTTTATATTTCTTCATAAGCATTAATCTTATTTTGTTCCAGGAATGTATCTAATCCTGTTTTAAAGCTGTTAATTGTTCCTGCTGTGACCAGTTCCTGAGGTAGACCGTTCCATAAATTCACAGTCCTCACGGTAAAGAAGGCGTGTCGCCCCTTGAGACTAAACTTTTTCTTCTCCAGACGGAGGGAGTGCCCCCTCGTCCTTTGGGGGGGGTTTAACCTGGAACAGTTTTTCTCCATATTTTTTGTATGGGCCATTAATATACTTATATACGTTTATCATATCCCCCCTTAAACGTCTCTTCTCAAGACTAAACAATTGTAACTCCTTTAATCGCTCCTCATAGCTAAGATGTTCCATGCCCCATATTAGTTTAGTCGCGCGTCTCTGCACCCTTTCCAACTCCGCAGTGTCCCTTTTATGGACAGGTGCCCAAAACTGAACAGCATATTCCAGGTAAGGCCGTACCAATGATTTATAAAGGGGGAGTATTATGTCCCTGTCCCTTGAGTCCATACCTCTTTTGATACATGACAATATCCTGCCGGCTTTGGAAGCAGCAGCCTGACATTGCATGCTATTCTGTAGTCTGTGATCTACAAGTACACCCAGATCCTTCTCTACCAGTGACTCTGCCAGTTTAATCCCCCCTAAGACATACGACGCATGCAGGTTATTAGTACCCAGATGCATAACTTTACATTTATCCACATTGAACCTCATTTGCCAAGTGGATGCCCAGACACTTAGTCTATCCAAGTCATCTTGTAACTTATGCACATCCTCTATAGACTGTACCGTGCTACAAAGCTTGGTGTCATCTGCAAAGATAGAAACAGAGCTGTTAATACCATCCTCTATATCATTGATAAATAAATTAAACAGCAGCGGGCCCAGTACAGAACCTTGGGGTACACCACTAATAACCGGGGACCAATCAGAGTACGAATCATTGACCACCACTCTCTGGGTACGATCCATGAGCCAGTGTTCAATCCAGTTACAAACTAAAATTTCCAAACCCAAAGACCTTAACTTACCTGTCAGACGTCTATGAGGGACAGTATCAAACGCTTTAGCAAAATCCAGAAACACTATATCCACAGCCATTCCTCTGTCAAGGCTTCTACTCACCTCTTCATAAAAGCAAATTAGATTGGTTTGACAACTTCTATCCTTAGTAAACCCATGCTGGCTATCACTTATAATACAATTATCCCCTATGTATTCCTGTATGTAATTCCTTATAAGTCCTTCAAACAATTTACCCACAATGCACGTTAAACTTACCGGTCTATAGTTTCCTGGGGAAGACCTAGAGCCGTTTTTGAAGATTGGCACCACATTCGCCTTGCGCCAGTCCCTTGGCACAATACCAGACACCAGAGAATCTCTAAATATCATGAACTTGCATCCTTTTTTAGTGAAAAATCCCCAAATTTCATGAAATTTTAGAAAATTTAGCATTTTTCTTACTTTGAAGCTCTCTGCTTGTAAGGAAAATGGATATTCCAAATAAATTATATTTTTATTCACAAATACAATATGTCCACTTTATGTTGGCATCATAAAATGGACATATTTTTACTTTTTGAAAAATTAGAGGGCTTCAAAGTAGAGCAGCAATTTTCAAACATTTCATGAAAATTGCAAAATCTGAAGGGACAGATGTTACAGAACTACAACTCCCAGCATGTCTGGGCAGTCTAGGCATGCTGAGAGTTGTAGTTTGACAGCATCTGGAGGGCTACCGTTTGGGCACCACTGTAACAGTGGCCTCCAAACTGTGACCCTCCAGATATTGCAAAACTACAACTCCCAACCACCACTTTCATTACCCCCCCCCCCCCACCCCCCCTCATTTGCCTACCTGAGCCGGGATCTCTGCAGTCTCCAGGGACGATCTGTGGTCCCCAGGCCATCTTCAGGTAAGGTACCGGTCTCTATCTTCTTCCCCCCGTTCTGCCCGACATTCAGGGGTGGGCAGAACGGGGGTTGCCATGGCAACCCACTGTCCTGCTCTGCCATTGGTCATAATCAGTTCTGACCAATGGCAGGGGATAGGAGGAGATCGCAGCACTGCGACCTCGCTCCTATCCCTCAGGATGATCGGTGGTGTCACTGACAGCTCCGATCATCCCTATTTTCCGGGTGATCGGGTCACCAGAGACCTGATCAGCCCGGAATAGCAGAAAATCGCATGTCTGAATTGACATGCGATTTTCTGCGATCGCCGACATCGGGGGGGGGGGGGTCCCAACCGGCTAGCGGCGGGGACCGGAATTCCCACGGGCGTATGCATGAGCCCCACGTCCTTAAGGACTCGGGATGCAGGGCGTATGAAGAGGTTAAAGCATGTGTTCTAAAATCATTTTCCAAGTCTCCAACAGTAAGGGGAAAAATCAATAACTTTTTCATGCAAAAGTTATTTCAGTGTTGGATGTAGGTATCATGCAAGCTTCCATCTACATCAAATAAAAGGCAACTAATACCACTGTAATCCATCAAGGTAAATAAGCATGCCAATTTAAGGACATTTTAGCACCAAAGAATCTTTCAAGGTAACAGCTACCCAAGTAAAAATCGGTCTTCCTTTAGGTTGCTCACTCCATATTTATCTAAAAAGTTTCATGGTGGATATTGTAATGGTGAGTTCTACGTTGGCTGATTTGCTCAGATTTGCAGTGTGGATTTTCTGCTGCAAATCTAGAGTACAATATACACTGCTCAAAAAATAAATAAACACACACTCAAAATACGAAATGTTAGTGAACAAGTGACTCAGATTGAAAACCTTTGGACTGTGTTCCCACATTCACATTTTTGCTGCATTTCTTGAGCATAAGTACTGCAGCATTAGCATTGTCAAATACCTCTTAAAAACAAGAATTAAAAAACAAAATACATGTTGAGATATGTCCTAATGAGCAAGCGTTGCAAGTGATTAATCTGTCTTCAAGGGTCCTTAACCCCTTAAGGACCCAGCCAATTTTCACTGTAGGACCCGGCCATTTTTTGCACATCTGACCACTGTCTCTTTAAAGGGAACCAATCATCAGATTTTACCCTATATAACGCTTGGCAAAGCGTTATATAGGGTAAAATCTTTATTTTCACCATTCCTGGGGGATGCTCCTGCCCCCAGGGATGGTGAAGATATGAAGTGATAAACTGGTCACCGCCGCCGTAAGTAGTCCCCTGGGTGGGGAGCTCTTCTCACCTACTCCCGTTCTTCGGCCGGCAGCGACGCCCCCTCTGCTTGATTGATGGGCAGCGTCATCGCTCTGCTTTGTCTGTTCAGAGAGCGGAACAATGACGCTGCCTATCAATCAAGCGGAGGGGCGTCCCTGCCTGCAGAAGAACGGGAACAGGTGAGTGGAGCTCCCCGCCCAGGGGACTACTTACGGCCGTCGCGATGACTAGTTTATAACTTCATATCTTCACCATCCCTGGAGGCAGGAGCATACCCCAGGTATGGTGAGGACAACAATTTTACCCTATATAACACTTTACCTAGCATTATATAGGGTAAAATCTGATCATTGGTTCCCTTTAAGCATTAATAACTCTGGGATGCTTTTACCTTTTCATTCTGATTCCGAGATTGTTTTTTCGTGACATATTCTACTTTATGTTAGTGGTAACATTTTGTCAATACTTGCATCATTTCTTGAAAAATTCCAAAATGTTATGAAAAAATTTAAAATTTTGCATTTTTTTTTTAAATTTGAAGCTCTCTGCTTATAAGGAAATGAATATTTCAAATAAATTATATATTGATTCACATGTACAATATGTCTACCGCATATACCCGAGTATAAGCCGATTTTTCGTGCTGAAAACGCCCGCTCGGCTTATACTCGAATGAACTCTCTGCCTGTCAATCCCTTCATCAGTGGTCTTCAACCTGCGGACCTCCAGATGTTGCAAAACTACAACTCCCAGCAAGATGGCTGTCCGGGCATGCTGGGTGTTGTAGTTTTGAAACCTCTGGGCCCTCATCATCATCCAGCCCCCCCTTTTGTTTTGTACTCGCCTCCCCTCGGCGGGAAATTAGGGTGACCTGGTCCGGGCCATCTATGCTGCAGGGACCGTCCAGTGGGGATGGTTAGTCGTTGCGGGCTGTCCATTTTCACCGGGGGGCGGCCCTTCTCCGTGCCCGGCCCTGGAGTAGTGACGTTGCCTTGACGACGACACACAGTGACGTTCATGCACAACGTCCCTGTGTGTCGTCGTCAAGGCAACGCACTAGTCCGGGCCCGAAGCACGGAGAAGAGGCCCCCCGGTGAAAATGGACAGCCCGCAACGACTAACAATCCCCACCGGACGGTCCCTGCAGCATAGATGGCCCGGACCAGCTCACCCTAACTTCCCGCCGAGGGGAGGTGAGTACAAAAGGGGGGGGCTGGATGATGACAAAGGCCGCAGTGGTCTTCAACCTGCAGACCTCGAGAGGTTTCAAAACTACAACACCCAGCATGCCCGGACAGCCGATGACTGTCCGGGCTTACTGGGAGTTGTAGTTTTGCAACATCTGGAGGTCTGCAGGTTGAAGAACACTGATGAAGGGATTGAGAGGCGGTGATGATGAAAGGGGGGGATGATGACGAAGGCCGCAGTGGTCTTCAACTTGTGGACCTCCAAAGATTTCAAAACTACAACTCCCAGCATGCCTGGACAGCAGATGGCTGTCCGGCCATGCTGGGAGTTGTAGTTTTACAACATCTGGAGGTCCGTAGGTTGAAGACCACTGATGAAGGGATTGACAGGCGGTGATGATGACGGGGGTCTGGATGATTACATGGGGGGATGATGTATTTCCCACCCTAGGCTTATAGTCGAGTCAATAACTTTTCCTGGGATTTTGGGGTAAAATTAGGGGCCTCGGCTTATATTCAGGTCGGCTTATACTTGAGTATATACGGTACTTTACGTTTCCATCATAGAGTTGGAATACATCAGAGGGCTTCAAAGTATAGCAGCAATTTTCCAATTTTTCAAAAAATTTTCTAAATTGAAATTTTTCAGGGACCATTTCTGTTTTGAAGTGGATTTGAAGGGCCTTCATATTAGAAATACCCCATAAATGACCCCATTATAAAAACTGCACCCCTCAAAGTATTCAAAATGACATTCAAAAGGTTTGTTACCCCTTTAGGTGTTTCACAGGAATAGCAGCAAATTGAAGGAGAAAATTCAAAATCTTCATTTTTTACACTGGCATGTTCTTGTAGACCCAGTTTTTTGAATTTTTTCAAGGGGTAAAAGGAGAGAAATCTTCCTAAAATGTGTAACCCAATTTCTCTCGAGTAAGGAAATACCTCATATGTGTATGCCAAGTGTTTGGCGGGTGCACTAGAGGGCCCAGAAGGGAAGGGGAGTGAGTTTTTCTGAAATGGTTTTTGGGGGGCATGTCGCATTTAGGAAGCCCCTATGGTGCCAGAACAGCAAAAAAAAATATAAAAACACATGGCATACTATTTTGGAAACTACACCCCTCAGTGGACGTAACAAGGGGTCCAGTGAGCCTGAACACCCCACAGGTGTTTGATGACTTTTCGTTAAAGTTGGATGTGTAAATAAAAAATTTTTTCCATTAACATGCTAGTTTTCCCCCAAATGTAAAATTTTTACAAGGGGTAATAGGAGAAAATGCCCCCCAGATTTGTAACCCCATCTCTTCTGAGTTTGGAAACACCACATGTGTGGACATCAAGCACACTGTGGGCGAACTACAATGCTCAGAAAAGAAGGAGTCACATTTGGCTTTTGCAAAGCAAATTTAGCTGAAATGGTTTTTGGGGGCATGTCACATTTAGGAAGCCCCTATGGTGCCAGGACAGCAAAAAAAAAAAAAAAAAAAAAAAAAAAAACACATGGCTTACTATTTTGGAAACTACACCCCTCAAGGAACGTAACAAGGGGTACAGTGAGCCTTAATACCCCACAGGTGTTTGACGACATTTCGTTAAAGTCTGTTGTGTAAATGATTTTTTTTTTCAACTAAAATGCTGGTTTCCCCCAAATTTTATATTTTTAAAGTAAAATGCCCCCAAAATTTGTAACACCATCTCTTCCGAGTATGGAAATACCCCATGTGTGGACGTCAAGTGCACTGCTGGAGCACTACAATGCTCAGAAGAGAAGGAGTCACGGGGGGCGTGGCTTGATGCTGAAGAAGATGGCCGCATAGTTTAAGAGCTCTGCACCTTGTGGCCAGCAATTTGCCTTAAAATCAGCCTTTCAGCCCTCTACCCCATGACTCCTGGATAAAGCCCATCCCGGCAAAACACGTCGGAGGTCTGGTGTGGAACTGGGATGAGTCCTGTACCGCTGTATGCTTCTGTTTGCTGCTCAGTTAGTTCTTTTTTTAGGCTGCTTCTTTGTATTGTAGCACTTGTGCACTTTATTAGGTCAGCCTTCTTTTTCTTTCCTCCAGTCAGGGTGTATATTTCTCACCCGTCTGTCCTTGGTTTTTTATACTCCTTGGTTCCTCCCCTTTCTTTGTAACTTAGGGGGGCTCCAGTAATTTCTCTGACTTATCTGCTGCAGCGCACCATTTGTTATTTACAGACATACAGCTATTTACTTGTACAGGACTTTCCTCACCCCAGTACCCCCCTTTTTTTGTTCCCTATCATGTGTGTTATTTATACTATCATGTGTTTTTTATGCTTTTTGCAACCATTAATAAAGTAATCTACTTTTACAATTCACTTGCTTGGAGATATATTTTGTGTGCTATATGCACGTGTAGGTGACTATATTGGTATTTTGTTCTTATATCTCCAAGTCTTATACATAGTTTCTGAGGAGCTGGTTTTATGTGGTTAGGTTTTTCTCTTCTATAGGTTCGATATAGGTTTTTGTTAAAGTCTGATGTGTAAATGATTTTTTTTTTCAACTAAAATGCTGGTTTCCCCCAAATTTTATGTTTTTAAAGTAAAATGCCCCCAAAATTTGTAACATCATCTCTTCCGAGTATGGAAATACCCCATGTGTGGACGTCAAGTGCACTGCTGGCGCACTACAATGCTCAGAAGAGAAGGAGTCACAGGGGGCGTGGCTTGATGCTGAAGAAGATGGCCGCATAGCTTAAGAGCTCCGCAGCTTGTGTTCAGCAATTTGCCTTAAAATCAGCCTTTCAGCCCTCTACCCCATGATAGGGGAACTAGGCGAAGAAGGAAGGTCTTGCCACTTGCCTCCAGGGGGATCGTGCGCTACCTCCGCACTTCCCCCTCTTCAGCACCTGCTTCCCCGCCTGCAACTCCAGCCTCCACTCGCAGCCTGAGGTCGCGCTCTGTGGGGCCTGTGACTGCCGCGCTGCCGTGCCGGGAGGATTCCCCCTGTGGTCGAGGAGCGCTGCCTCATCGCCTCCTGCCCTCTATCTTGTCCCCGAGACTCGGGGTGAAGCTTGGAGAGGTGTCACTCACGCCACCAGCCTCTTCTTCTGCGGAGGTGGACTTGGACAGACTGCGCAATTGCTGCAGGCCCCGTCTCGCTGTCCCACTACTGCTGGAGCTGCATCTGCTGTGGCTGGATCAAGTGCAGCCGTCAAGTCAGTCCCTGCCCGACCCCTTTTACAGCCCCTGGGGATAGCTGCATATCAGGGGTCTCACCTACCAGCCTCCTAGACCCCCTCACCTTGTGGATACTCTGCTGAGGCCTTTCTTAAAGGGCCAGTATCACCTACCACACTCTCTCCTGGCAGAGATACAGAGTCTCCTGGGACAAATTGGATTCTGTCTTGGGACTTCCCTAAACCACAGCGGTCCATGTCTGCAAGGGGTCATACTGGGGGATCCCCTGGGGTCCTACCCCAGCCGGGTCCCTCCTCTACTAGTGGATCTCCTGGGAGCCTTGTTTTGCCTGCAGCTCCTGTCGCCTGGGATGGAGGCTCTGATGTAGACCTAGCTTGCCCTGGGGTCCCGTCTCCTGTACCATTGTCAATGGACTTCAGCCAGTTACTCTCTCACTTCGCCTCTAGGGAAGATTTTAGAGCCCTTATTACGGAAGTCAGGGAAGCTTGCAGGGCGGAGATCTCTGAGATGCGCAGGGACCTCCAGCATGTCTCTGACAGGGTTGCTGACTTGGAAGGTGCCCGTGATTCTACCAGATCTTACATCGCCAAGTTCCAGGGCACCCTCGCTGCCCAGTCTGACTTCCTCAATGATATCAGTTATGGAGTCGGCACTCGTGTAAAAGTCGTGGTGCACGCAGACAATAAAGTCAATAGTATAAAGGATAGGTCTCGGCACTCACTGTCCGTAGCAATTCTTTGTGTTTATTCACACATGTAAACAGTTTACAGGACGCGTTTCGGCTAGCACGCCGTTATCAACTGTTATACTCACAGGTCGACATACAAAGTAATTTATACAGGTAGAGGCCAGCCCCTTCCGGTTGGCTACTCATTAGTCCTAATGTTATACAGGTGAATCTCTATTCTAGGTGAGAGATAAAGGAAGACACCCTATCTACTGATATATATAAAGCAACTAAATAGAACGTGAAAACCTGTACTCCAGGTCACTGCATCTTGACTGTATTTTTCTTATATTACTCTCTACGTTGTATCTAAAAATAAAGGATACATTCAATATTAGTGACTAAACCATCATAAATACATCATGTTTACAGTATATTGTATTAAAGAAAACTTCACCACTCAAGGAGAGAAGAGGAAATATTTTATGGTTTCATTTATAGTAACTGGGTTAACTCGTAACCACGGTTCATACCCCTTGGTTCCACCGTATCCAGCTTGTGAATCCAATAAGCTTCTTTTTTTTTAGAAGAAATTTCTTTAAGTCTCCGCCCCTCCTCGGGAGCTCCACCTTATCTATAACCTGGTATTTTAATTGGGAGATGTTATGCCCTGCTTTCTCAAATTTATGGGGGATCGGATATAAAAAATTTCTGCACCGTATGCTTGATTTATGTCGATTTATGCGGTCTCCTACACGTTGGTTGGTCTCCCCAACGTATAGGAGACCACATGGGCACTTGATTACATAGACTATGTTCTTAGAGTCACAGGTAGCAAAATGCTTTATTTTAATTTCCTCTCCGGTATGTGGATGAAACAAAGTATCTCCACGAGTCACATTGCCAGATTTTTGGAGGCCTACGTACCGCTCAGGGAGCTCGCGGTAGATGAGTCTCATCAGTTTTAAGGGGAGACTCATCTTCTGCCAGTATATTCCCTCGAAGCGGGCGCGGTATGGCGTGAAGCTCCACAAACTTTGTGAGAGTACCTCCGGGTACACTTACAAGTTTAGAGTATATGAGGGACGAGATTCCCGTATTGAACCCCCAGAATGTCCCCCCACTCTGGGTGTTAGCGGGAAACTCGTTTGGGACCTTTTGCACCCATTGCTGGATAAGGGTTACCACGTGTACGTGGACAACTTTTATACCAGCATCCCTCTGTTCACATCCCTTGCCAGCCAGATCCACGTCTGCTTGTGGGACCGTGCGGAAGAACCAGAGAGGCCTCCCTCTCAATTTTGTTCAGACACCTATGCCCAAGGGTGAGTCCCGTGCCCTTACCCATGAAAACCTGTTGCTGGTCAGGTGTTTGTTTTACCCTTTATTATGTGTTATTATGTGTAGTGTAGTGTTTTTAGGGTACATTCGCACAGGCGTGTTACGGTGAGTTTCCCGCTAGGAGTTTGCGCTGCGGCAAAAAGTTTGCCGCAGCCCAAACTTGAAGTAGGAGACTTACTGTAAACCTGCCCGTGTGAATGTACCCTGTACGTTCACATGGGGGGGGGCAAACCTCCAGCTGTTTCAAAACTACAACTCCCAGCATGTACTGGCAGACCGTGCATGCTGGGAGTTGTACTTTTGCAACAGCTGGAGGCACACTTGTTGGAAAAGCTTCAGTTAGGTTCTGTTACCTAACTCAGTATTTTCCAACCAGTGTGCCTGGTTGGGAGATGAAGTTATGCAATAGCTGGAGGTACACAACTACAACTCCCCGCATGCCGAGACAGCTGTTTGCTGTTTGGGCATGCTGGGATTTGCAGTTTTGCAACATCTGGAGGGCCATGGTAATCTCCAAACTGTGGTCCTCCAGCTGTTGCAAAACTACAAATCCCAGCATGCCCAGACAGCAAACAGCTGTTTGGGCATGCTAGGAGTTGTAGTTTTGCAAGATCTGGAGGGCTACAGTTTAGGGACCACTATATAGTGGTCTCTAACTGTAGCCCTCAAGCTGTTGCAAAACTACATATTCCAGCATGCCCAAACAGCTGTCTGGGCATGCTGGGAGTTGTAGTTTTGCAACATCTGGAGGGCTACAGTTAGAGACCACAATATAGTGATCTCAAACTGTACCATCCCGATGTTGCTAGGCAACTCACCGGCTTCCATCGGATCCAGCCGCACGACATCGCCGCCTGCCGATCTCTGTTGCCCGCTGCCTCCGACGCCCGCCCGGGTAAGTGGATCTTCGGCGCTGGTCCGAGTAATTTCCCCGTCCTGCCCCGCCTATTGTGGGTGGGCAGAACCGGGAAAACGAAAGTTAACCCCCCTGCCCCCGATCTGCTATTGGTGGTCGCGTCTAGACCACCAATAGTAGAGATAGGAGGGGTGGCACCCCTGCCACCTCACTCCTATCCCTTCAGGGGGATTGTGGGTGTCTTAGACAACCGCGAACCCCCTTATATTCTGGGTCACCATAGACCCGTAATGACCCGGAATCGTGCAAATAGAAAGTGTGAATTCACTTGCGATTTGCCGCGATCGCTGACATGGGGGGGTCTGATGACCCCCCTGGGCATTTGCACGGGAAGCCTGCTGAATGATTTCAGCAGGCATCCCGGTCCGATCCCCACCCAGCGCCCGGCGGGGGCCGGAATTCTCCATGACGTACACGTACAATCATGGATTCTTAAGTACCAGGGTGTCATGACGTACGCGTACGTCAAGGGTCCTTAAGGGGTTAAGGACCCAGGGCGTATGGGCACGCCCTAGCTTCCTGGTAGTTAAGGACCCAGGGCGTACCTGTACCATTCAGCAGGCCCCCTCAGGGCTGAAGAAGCCTCTATTAGCTAGGGTGAGTTGTCAGTGAAGGGAAAGGTACGAGGTTAAAAAAAAATAAAAAAAAATAAGTAAAAATGTCCCCCCCCCCCCGACCCCCTAATAGGTCCCTATGGGTCCGCCGCAGCTTTTTCAGCGTGACCCGGGCCCTATTAGGGGTTCAGGGCACTTCGATTTGCCACCCTTTTTTGGGCCGAAGCACTTCCCCAAACCCCCCCCCCGCCCCCGTATAACTGTGTGTGGTTTCTAAAGTGAGGCCGGTCATCGATCACTTTGAGGCCAGATTTTTGGAGGCCTACGTACCGCTCAGGGAGCTCTCGGTAGATGAGTCTCTTATCAGTTTTAAGGGGAGACTCATCTTCTGCCAGTATATTCCCTCGAAGCGGGAGCGGTATGGTGTGAAGCTCTACAAACTTTGTGAGAGTACCTCCGGGTACACTTACAAGCTTAGAGTATATGAGGGACAAGATTCCCGTATTGAACCCCCAGAATGTCCCCCCACTCTGGGTGTTAGCAGGAAACTCGTTTGGGACCTTTTGCACCCATTGCTGGATAAGGGTTACCACGTGTACATGAACAACTTTTATACCAGCATCCTTCTGTTCACATCCCTTGCCGCCAGATCCACGTCCACTTGTGGGACCGTGCGGAAGAACCAGAGAGGCCTCCCTCTCAATTTTGTTCAGACACCTATGCCCAAGGGTGAGTCCCGTGCCCTTACCCATGAAAACCTGTTGCTGGTCAGGTATAAGGATAAGAGGGATGTCCTTATGCTAACCACAATTCATGGTAACTGCAGCTCACCTGTCCCTGTGTGAGGTACCACAACAACGGTCCGCAAGCCTGATTGTATTCTGGACTACAATCAGCATATGGGGGGAGTTGATCTCTCTGATGAAGTCGTCAAGCCATACATCGCCATGCGGAAAACACAGGTATGGTACAAAAAAGTTGCGGTCTACTTGGTACAGGTTGCCATGTACAACTCTTTTGTACTGTCCCAGTACGCTGGAAACACAGGGACATTTCTCCAGTTCCAAGAAGAAGTCCTAACCCTGATCTTTGCTGACCAGGAAAGAGGAGGCCGGACTTCCCAAGAAACTGGAATTATAGGTGCCAGGATCATCTCAGGCCAACACTTCCCAGGTGAAGTCCCCCACACTGGAAAAAGGGACGATCCCATAAAAAATGCAGTATGTGTCACAAGAGGGGGATACGGAAGGCCACCACCACTCAGTGTGACACTTTCCCCGATCATCCGGGCCTCTGCATTAAAAACTGCTTCAGGGAGTATCACACTTCCATGCAGTACAACATTTTCCCTTTTCATTTAAATTTTCCATAATTTGACCCCAATATACCAAGTCCAGAGTACATTCCAAGTTTTAACCCCATAAACCACTAAATTGCTCCAAAAAATGTTTCATAAAAAAAAAAAAAAAATACCTGATAAGACCTCTGGGGGTATTTTGTCCAAAAATGGGTCATGGGTCACTATCATCAGGGAATTTTTTATGTTGAGACAATAGGTTAGGGACAGCCACACACATCACATTCCCAGAATGATGATTCAGAATATAGGGTTTGGGGTGGGCATATTTTTTAGTTTTGGCTATGCTCTGGGTCATCATTCTGGGAACATAACCTATTTTATTATTTTATGTCCCACTGTAGCCCATTTTATTAACTTACCCCATGTAATGCTCCTTGAGGGGGGTCCCTCTGTTCTGGCTCCATAGGCAGCTATGCAAAAGCTCAAGGCCCCTGACTGCACTCCTGCTCCTCCAAGACCTGGTGTGCACCCGCAGAGCTGTTTACACCCAGAAATTAGGTATGTCCTTACTCCAAAGAAATGTACTTACAAATTTACAGTGACATTTTCTCCTGTTACCACTTGTGAAAATGAAAAAATTTGGGGTAACCCCAGCATTTTAGTGTATAAAATCACCTTTACACATTCCAATTTAGTGAACATTTCTCAAACACCTGTGGGGTGTTAAGGCTCACTATACCCCTTGCTACATGCCTTGAGGAGTGTAGTTTCCAAAATAGTATGCCATGTGGGGGATTTTTTGCTGTTCTGGCACCATAGGGGCTTCCTAAATGCGGCATGCCCCCCCCCCCATTTCAGCAAAATTTGCAAATGTGACTCCTTCTCTTCTGAGCATTGTAGTGCGCCCACAGTGCACTTGACATCCACACATGGGGTATTTCCATACTCAGAAGAGATGGGGTTACAAATTTTTGGGGGTATTTTCACCTATTACCCCTTGTAAAAATGTAAAATTTCGGCCAAAAAAAATAAAAATCTTTTACATATCCAACTTTAACGAAAAGTCGTGAAACACCTGTGGGGTGTTAAGGCTCACTGGCCCCCCTGTTAAGTTCCTTAAAGGGGTGTAGTTTCCAAAATAGTAGGCCATGTGGTGGATTTTTTGCTGTTCTAGCACCATAGGGGCTTCCTAAATGTGACATGCCCCCCAAAAACCATTTCAGCAAAATTTGCTTTCCAGAAGCCAAATGTGACTCCTTCTCTTCTGAGCAGTGTAGTGTGCCTGCAGTGCACTGGACGTCCACACATGGGGTATTAACACTGGCCCCCCTGTTACGTTCCTTGAGGGGTGTAGTTTCCAAAATAGTAGGCCATATGTTTTTTTTTGCTGTTCTGGCACCATAGGGGCTTCTTGAATGTGAAATGCCCCCCAAAAACCATTTCAGGAAAACTCACTCCCCAAAATCCCACTGTTGCTCCTTCCCTTCTGAGCCTTGTAGTGTACCCACAGAGCACTTGACATGCACATATGAGGTATTTCCTTACTTGTGAGAAATTGGGTTACAAATTTTAGGAAGATTTCTCTCCTTTTACCCCTTGAAAAAATTTAAAAACTGGGTCTACAAGAACATGCGAGTGCTAAAATGAAGATTTTGAATTTTCTCCTTCACTTTGCTGCTATTCCTGTGAATCACTTAAAGGGTTAACAATCTTTCTGAATTTCACTTTGAGGGGTGCAGTTTTTATAATGGGGTCATTTTTGGGGTATTTCTAATATGAAGGCCCTTCAAATCCACTTCACAACTGGACTGGTCCCTGAAAAATTTCGATTTTGAAAATGTTGTGAAAAAATGGAAAATTGTTGTTGAACTTTGAAGCCCTCTGAGGTCTTACAAAAGTAAAAACATGTCAACTGTATGATGCAGTCATAAAGTAGACATATTGTATATGTGAATCAATATATAATTTATTTGGAATATCCATTTTCCTTATAAGCAGAGAGCTTCAAAGTAAAAAAAAAAAAATGCAACATTTTCCATTTTTTTTCATCAAATTTTGGAATTTTTCACCAAGAAATGATGCAAGTATCGACAAAATGTTACCACTAACATAAAGTAGAATATGCCACGAAAAAACTCTCTCGGAATCAGACTGAAAAGTTAAAGCATCACAGAGTTATTAATGCTTAAAGTGACAGTGGTCAGATGTGCAAAAAATGGCCAAGTCCTACACTGAAAACTGGCTGGGTCTTTAAGGGGTTGATGCAGTTCTATTGAACTCCATTGATCTGTGTGCTCTGCTCCATTGATAAAGCCTGGTTCAGCTTGGCTCTATCGATGACAGAGCCACGGACACCAGGGAACAAGTGGTAAGCCCTCCTGCTACCTCACCTGCCCAGCACCCGGAACTGCATGTCCTGGGCATCGGGATTTCCACATCCCTGTTTATTATAAAATGTTCTCTCTATTCTGTGGGTCAATATGATTAAAACAATACCCATGTTAACCTGCTTTTGTGTTATACTTTTTTATTATTATTTTTTTTAAAGGAAACAAAAAAATACTTATGTTTATTTCCCTATTTTGACCCCCTTTTCTATAACCCGAGCCTTTCACTCGCGTCTCCAAGACTTTACTTGTGCTGCACCAGATCTCTGAAATGCAATCCCTTAGACTTATATCCAACATCCATAGGTTTAAATGTGCTTCGGCAGTCTCCCCCTACGCGCTCTGCACTTTAGACATCCCGAGATTAGCTATTAACTTGATTCACTGTCCTTTATGTAACCTCCCCTATTTAGAAAACATAGCTTGACCATCAATAAAGCACATACTGCCTTTTGTCTCAACTCCACTCCTCATAGCCTTTAAAGGAGAACTCCAGACCATAAAAATTGTCCCCCATAGTGCCGGCAGTAAAAAAAATAAAGATGTACATAGCTTCCTCCGCTCCCCCAGGGCCTCTGGTAACCGGCTCCGGTCTCCATCGCAATCCACTTCCTGGTTGCCGGTGGTCAGATGAATCAGCCAATCACCAGCAGCAGCGCAGTCCGACTCGGCCGGCGATAGGCTGAGCGGCAGTGTGAAAACGCTTCAGGACACAAAATTCTTCACTACACCAACACCTGCGACCGGGGCCTAAAACATCACACTGCCGCTCAGCCTATCGCCAGCTGAGTCGGACTGCGCTGCGGCTGGTGATTGGCTGATTCATCTGACCACCGGCAACAAGGAAGTGGATTGCGGCGGAGACCGGAGCCGGTTACCGGAGGCCCCGGGGGAGCAGAGGAAGGTATGTACATCTTAATTTTTTTACTGCCGGCACTATGGGGGACAATTTTTATGGTCTGGAGTTCTCCTTTAAGCTCTTTCAAGCAGTGCCCTCACTCATCCTGTTTAAATATCTAGTGTGTAATATTGTAATGTCTGTTTTCTATTTGTACTCTCAAAATTGTAAAGTGCTGCGGAATCTGTTGCTGCTATATAAATATTATAGGGGCTCACTCTTTTCACCATGAGCTTTAGTTTTCATCTGTAGGACTTTTGCTCATACATTACTTTTTTTTTTTCTGGAATGTGATGTAACATGACCAAAAATCAGCAACTTTTGATTTTTTTATGTTTATGTCATTCATACAGGCTCCTGAAACAGCATGGGAGCTGAAGACCTTTGGAGGTTGACGAGAGCAGCGGAAGGAGACCTCTGGGACAGAGTCCGAGGCTACCGGGTCCTGCAGGTGGAACGTGTCCTTTATTCTGACAATGAGGCTGTCCACCACATCCAACATTTTATAGGGCTTTTCCGCACTAGAGGCATGGTCAGAGCCAGACTCTGGAAGTTCCCCTGAAGAGCAGGAAAGGTTCGTGGGTGACCTGGATGGAGGCACCCTGGACAGAGAACTAGCTGATGGGGAGTTAGACCAATGGTCAGTAGGGCCAGAAGGGGAGAAGAGGGAGAGAGGCTGCTTGTCCCACACAGCGAGAAGGGGGGAGGGATTAGGGGCCGCCCCAAGACCAGGCACAGTGAGTGGCCAGAGAGTATGCCCTGTGGCTGTGATTGATTGTAACTGACCCCTGCAGGCACCCAAAAACAGCAGGGAGGTGAACGCTGCGCTCTGCCGACAGAATAAACTGTGGAATCGCAGCTCGGATCTAGGGGACCGGCTGCTGGCAAGAGCATGCAGTGTGCCGCCTGAGAAGGACTGAAGGAGAAGAGCCATGTGCATTTGCAGAAGATGCTGGGTGCAGGGACCGGCTCCCCTGCACGGAGCTGCTGCTATGCTGCACAGTCCGGCATCCAGTAGTCCAGAAGGCAGCAGGAGATGACCCCCCACCCCCACCCCCATAAGACCTCCCAAGGTAAGGAAATCATCAAAGAAAACATCAAAGATAGGGAAGGAAGAAGGGGGTGGGAGAGATATACTTATCTACAGATGTGGATACTCACCCTGACGTCTTCAGCCAGCTGATGGCCCTTCTGCATCCAACCAGGCTAGAAGCAAGGTGGCAGGGGTAAGTGAGGAGCCAGGAGCCAACTTCTTTGTTCCTTAGTGTCAGACTCCTACTGGCAAGAGCATATACCCATGGTCTGTATGCACCAATGAAGTGACAAAAAAATGCATATTTTTGATTTTCCATTTTTATGTAAAATGTAAAAAATAAAATAAAATAAAGGAGGGGGGAGGGGTTGAGTTTTCATTTTTTTCAATTCGCCAGAGGGGACTATTTATAACAATCACTTGATTGCTATTACTGTTAAGTTCTATGCATTGGCATAGCACTGATCAGTAAAATCAGTGATCCATTTGTATAGCTTGCCAAAATGCAGACTTTGTGAATGGATGACATTACCCTCAAATGCCAAATAAAAATATTGTCATGTTTTGAGTATTAATTTGTAGAAAATAACTGTTAAAAATAACTAATGAAAAAACTGCATTGTTTTCTGACCTCAAATATTGAAAAAACGAAACAAAATTAATATTCATTTTTAAACAAAATACTAATATTTTAACTTAGGAAGAGGTCATAAATCAATATTTGGTTGGAATAACCCTCAATTTTAATCACAGCTTTTTTGTGTCTTGGCATGCTCTCCACCAGTCTGTCACACTCCTCGAACAAAAATTAAGCTAGCAGGAATATGATTAATGGCCAGTGACCATCCATCTTTCTCTTGATCAAATTCCAGAGGTTATGAATGGGGTTCAGGTCCGGAGAAAGAGCTTGCCAAGACAGGGTTTTCATCTGGTGGTCCTCCATTTAATGCCACACAGGGAGGTCAATCAATGTGTGGATGAAGTGTTGTCCTGCTGGAAAAAAACAAAACATTGTCAGAGCAGAAGAAAGGTGTTCTTCCAGAATAGTCTTGTACTTAGCGTGATTCATGCATCCTTCACAAAGACAAATCTACTTGATTCCAGCCTTTCTGAAGCATTCCTAGATGACCACCAATCCTCCACCAGATTTTACAGTGGGTGTGAGACACTGTAGCTTGTAGACCTCTCCAGGTCTCTGTCTAACTATTAAATAGCTAATCTTGGGCAAAGCTAAAAATTTGACTTGTCAGAGAGGACCTTATTCCATTCATCTTTGGTCTAAACTTTATGATCTTTTGCAAACTTCAGCCTGGCTTTTTGCTTCTCATTGATGAAGGGCTTTTTCTACCCCTAGGTAGCCTGTTTCTACCCCTAGGAGCCTGTTTCGGACCATCCTAGCCAAGCACTTCACCACAGCTGCTGTTTGCTACTCTTTATTGTAGGCCACTTGATGTCATCCTAAAGTTGACATTCAAAGTAGACTGTCATTGTCACGATGCCGGCTGGCAGGTAGTGGATCCTCTGTGCCAGAGAGGGATTGGCGTGGACCGTGCTAGAGGATCGGTTCTAAGTCACTACTGGTTTTCACCAGAGCCCGCCGCAAAGCGGGATGGTCTTGCAGCGGCGGTAGTGACCAGGTCGTATCCCCTAGCAACGGCTCAACCTCTCTGGCTGCTGAAGATAGGCGCGGTACAAGGGAGTAGACAGAAGCAAGGTCGGACGTAGCAGAAGGTCGGGGCAGGCAGCAAGGATCGTAGTCAGGGGCAACGGCAGGAGGTCTGGAACACAGGCTAGGAACACACAAGGAAACGCTTTCACTGGCACTAAGGCAACAAGATCCGGCGAGGGAGTGAAGGGGAAGTGAGGTGATATAGGGAAGTGCACAGGTGTAAACACTAATTGGAACCACTGCGCCAATCAGCGGCGCAGTGGCCCTTTAAATCGCAAAGACCCGGCGCGCGCGCGCCCTAGGGAGCGGGGCCGCGCGCGCCGGGACAGAACTGACGGAGAGCGAGTCAGGTACGGGAGCCGGGGTGCGCATCGCGAGCGGGCGCTACCCGCATCGCGAATCGCATCCCGGCCAGAGGCGGTATCGCAGCGCCCCGGGTCCGTGGAACCGACCGGAGCGCTGCAGTGAGAGAAGTGTAGCGAGCGCTCCGGGGAGGAGCGGGGACCCGGAGCGCTCGGCGTAACAGTACCCCCCCCCTTGGGTCTCCCCCTCTTCTTGGAGCCTGAGAACCTGAGGACCAGACTTTTGTCCAGGATATTGTCCTCAGGTTCCCAGGACCTCTCTTCTGGACCACAACCCTCCCAATCCACTAAAAAGAAGGTTTTCCCTCTGACCTTTTTAGATGCTAAAATTTCCTTGACGGAGAAGATGTCCGAGGAGCCGGAGACAGGAGTGGGGGGAACAGATTTGGGAGAGAAACGGTTAATGATAAGTGGTTTAAGAAGAGAAACATGAAAGGCATTAGGAATACGAAGAGAAGGAGGAAGAAGAAGTTTGTAAGAGACAGGATTAATCTGGCGCAAAATCTTGAAAGGACCAAGATAGCGTGGTCCCAACTTATAGCTAGGGACACGGAAGCGGACATATTTGGCGGAGAGCCATACCTTGTCTCCAGGGGAAAAAATGGGAGGAGCTCTTCTTTTCTTATCCGCGAATCTCTTCATGCGTGAAGAAGCCTGTAAGAGAGAATTTTGGGTCTCTCTCCATATGATGGAAAGATCACGAGAAATTTCATCCACAGCGGGCAGACCAGAGGGCAAGGGGGTAGGGAGGGGGGGAAGAGGGTGACGGCCGTACACCACGAAAAACGGGGATTTGGAGGAAGATTCAGAGATTCTGAAATTATACGAGAATTCGGCCCAAGGTAGAAGATCTGCCCAGTCATCCTGGCGGGAGGAAACAAAATGTCGTAAATAGTCACCCAAGATCTGGTTAATTCTTTCTACTTGTCCATTGGATTGAGGATGGTATGCAGAAGAAAAATTTAATTTAATCTTGAGTTGTTTACAGAGAGCCCTCCAGAATTTAGACACAAATTGGACGCCTCTATCCGAGACGATCTGCGTAGGCAACCCGTGAAGACGAAAAATGTGTACAAAAAATTGTTTAGCCAACTGAGGCGCTGAAGGAAGACCAGGAAGAGGGATGAAATGTGCCATTTTGGAGAATCGATCAACGACCACCCAAATAACAGTGTTGCCATGGGATGGGGGTAAGTCAGTAATAAAATCCATACCAATCAGAGACCAAGGTTGTTCGGGAACAGGCAGAGGAAGAAGAAAACCAGCGGGCTTCTGGCGAGGAGTCTTATCCCGGGCACAGATAGTACAGGCTCGCACAAAGTCCACCACATCAGTCTCTAGAGTCGGCCACCAATAGAAGCGAGAGATGAGTTGCACAGATTTCTTGATGCCCGCATGACCTGCGAGATGGGAGGAGTGACCCCATTTGAGGATTCCGAGGCGTTGGCGTGGAGAAACAAAGGTCTTTCCCGGAGGAGTTTGCCTGATGGAGGCTGGAGAAGTGGAAATCAGGCAGTCAGGAGGAATGATGTGTTGAGGAGAGAGTTCAATTTCAGAAGCATCTGAGGAACGAGAGAGAGCATCGGCCCTAATGTTCTTATCAGCAGGCCGAAAGTGAATTTCAAAATTAAATCGGGCAAAGAACAGAGACCACCTGGCCTGACGAGGATTCAGCCGTTGGGCAGACTCGAGGTATGAGAGGTTCTTGTGATCGGTGTAAATAATAACTGGAAATCTTGATCCCTCCAGCAGATGCCTCCATTCCTCAAGTGCTAATTTAATGGCTAGAAGCTCTCGATCCCCGATGGAGTAGTTCCTCTCCGCCGGAGAGAAGGTCCTAGAAAAAAAACCACAAGTAACAGCATGCCCGGAAGAGTTTTTTTGTAGAAGGACAGCTCCAGCTCCCACTGAGGAGGCATCAACCTCCAATAGGAAGGGTTTAGATGGGTCAGGTCTGGAGAGCACGGGAGCCGAAGAGAAGGCAGACTTGAGTCGTTTAAAGGCGTCTTCCGCTTGAGGAGGCCAAGACTTGGGATCGGCATTTTTTTTGGTTAAAGCCACAATAGGAGCCACAATGGTAGAAAAATGTGGAATAAATTGCCTGTAATAATTGGCGAACCCCAAAAAACGTTGGATGGCACGGAGTCCGGAGGGGCGTGGCCAATCTAAGACGGCAGAGAGTTTATCTGGATCCATTTGTAGTCCCTGGCCAGAGACCAAGTATCCTAGGAAAGGAAGAGATTGGCATTCAAACAGACATTTCTCAATTTTAGCATAGAGTTGATTGTCACGAAGTCTCTGAAGAACCATACGGACATGCTGGCGGTGTTCTTCTAGATTGGCCGAAAAAATTAGGATATCATCAAGATATACAACAACACAGGAGTATAACAGATCACGAAAAATTTCATTAACAAAGTCTTGGAAGACAGCAGGGGCGTTGCACAGGCCAAAGGGCATGACCAGATACTCAAAGTGTCCATCTCTGGTGTTAAATGCTGTTTTCCACTCATCCCCCTCTCTGATGCGGATGAGGTTATAGGCGCCTCTTAAGTCCAATTTAGTAAAGATGTGGGCACCTTGGAGGCGATCAAAGAGTTCAGAGATGAGGGGTAAGGGGTAACGGTTCTTAACCGTGATTTTATTAAGTCCGCGGTAGTCAATGCAAGGACGTAGAGAGCCATCTTTTTTGGACACAAAGAAAAATCCGGCTCCGGCAGGAGAGGAGGATTTACGGATAAAGCCCTTTTTTAGATTCTCCTGGACGTATTCAGACATGGCAAGAGTCTCTGGGGCAGAGAGAGGATAAATTCTGCCCCGGGGTGGAGTAGTGCCCGGGAGGAGGTCGATAGGACAATCATAAGGCCTGTGAGGAGGTAAAGTCTCCGCTTGTTTTTTGCAGAAAACATCCGCGAAGTCCATATAGGCCTTAGGGAGACCGGTTACTGGAGGAAGCACAGAGTTACGGCAAGGGTTACTGGGAACCGGTTTTAGACAGTCCTTGGAACAAGAGGGCCCCCAACTCTTGATCTCCCCAGTGGACCAATCCAGGGTTGGGGAATGAAGTTGAAGCCAGGGAAGTCCAAGGAGAATTTCCGAGGTGCAATTGGGGAGGACCAAAAGTTCAATCCTCTCGTGATGAGATCCGATGCTCATTAGAAGGGGCTCCGTGCGGAAACGTATGGAACAGTCCAATCTTTCATTGTTTATACAATTGATGTAAAGGGGTCTGGTGAGACTGGTCACTGGGATGTTGAACCTGTTGACGAGAGAGGCCAAAATAAAATTTCCTGCAGATCCAGAGTCCAAGAAGGCCACAGAAGAGAAGGAGAAGGCAGAGGCAGACATCCGCACAGGCACAGTAAGACGTGGAGAAGCAGAGTGGACATCAAGGATTGTCTCACCTTTGTGCGGAGTCAGGGTACGTCTTTCCAGGCGGGGAGGGCGGATAGGACAATCCCTCAGGAAGTGTTCAGTACTAGCACAGTACAGGCAGAGGTTCTCCATGCGGCGTCGAGTCCTCTCTTGAGATGTCAGGCGAGACCGGTCGACCTGCATAGCCTCCACGGCGGGAGGCACAGGAACAGATTGCAGGGAACCAGAGGAGAGAGGAGCCGAGGAGAAGAAACGCCTCGTGCGAACAGAGTCCATATCTTGGCGGAGCTCCTGACGCCTTTCGGAAAAACGCATGTCAATGCGAGTGGCTAGGTGAATAAGTTCATGAAGATTAGCAGGCATTTCTCGTGCGGCCAGAACATCTTTAATGTTGCTGGATAGGCCTTTTTTAAAGGTCGCGCAGAGGGCCTCATTGTTCCAGGATAATTCAGAAGCAAGAGTACGGAATTGTACGGCATACTCGCCAACGGAAGAATTACCCTGGACCAGGTTCAACAGGGCAGTCTCAGCAGAAGAGGCTCGGGCAGGTTCCTCAAAGACACTTCGAATTTCCGAGAAGAAGGAGTGTACAGAGGCAGTGACGGGGTCATTGCGGTCCCAGAGCGGTGTGGCCCAAGCCAGGGCTTTTCCAGACAGCAGGCTGACTACGAAAGCCACCTTAGACCTTTCAGTGGGGAACTGGTCCGACATCATCTCCAAGTGTAATGAACATTGGGAAAGGAAGCCACGGCAAAGCTTAGAGTCCCCATCAAATTTATCCGGCAAGGATAGTCGTAGTCCAGAAGCGGCCACTCGCTGCGGAGGAGGTACAGGAGCTGGCGGAGGAGATGGTTGCTGGAGCTGTGGTAGTAACTGTTGTAGCATAACAGTCAGTTGAGACAGCTGTTGGCCTTGTTGCGCAATCTGTTGTGACTGCTGGGCGACCACCGTGGTGAGGTCAGCGACAACTGGCAGAGGAACTTCAGCGGGATCCATGGCCGGATCTACTGTCACGATGCCGGCTGGCAGGTAGTGGATCCTCTGTGCCAGAGAGGGATTGGCGTGGACCGTGCTAGAGGATCGGTTCTAAGTCACTACTGGTTTTCACCAGAGCCCGCCGCAAAGCGGGATGGTCTTGCAGCGGCGGTAGTGACCAGGTCGTATCCCCTAGCAACGGCTCAACCTCTCTGGCTGCTGAAGATAGGCGCGGTACAAGGGAGTAGACAGAAGCAAGGTCGGACGTAGCAGAAGGTCGGGGCAGGCAGCAAGGATCGTAGTCAGGGGCAACGGCAGGAGGTCTGGAACACAGGCTAGGAACACACAAGGAAACGCTTTCACTGGCACTAAGGCAACAAGATCCGGCGAGGGAGTGAAGGGGAAGTGAGGTGATATAGGGAAGTGCACAGGTGTAAACACTAATTGGAACCACTGCGCCAATCAGCGGCGCAGTGGCCCTTTAAATCGCAAAGACCCGGCGCGCGCGCGCCCTAGGGAGCGGGGCCGCGCGCGCCGGGACAGAACTGACGGAGAGCGAGTCAGGTACGGGAGCCGGGGTGCGCATCGCGAGCGGGCGCTACCCGCATCGCGAATCGCATCCCGGCCAGAGGCGGTATCGCAGCGCCCCGGGTCCGTGGAACCGACCGGAGCGCTGCAGTGAGAGAAGTGTAGCGAGCGCTCCGGGGAGGAGCGGGGACCCGGAGCGCTCGGCGTAACAGTCATCTTGTTCAGTAGACAGTTGTTTTACAGTCCCTTCGCCAGTCTGTAGCTTTGTTTTCCCTTTGTTTTCCTTGACCTTGTACTTATGAACCACCATATTTATTTTTCAGGATGGAAGCAAACTGATGCTCACTGTATCCCTCTGCCAGTAAAGCCAGAATTAAACCTTACTTTTTCTCAATCAAAGCTAGTCTTTTCAACTCTTTTGTCATACCGAAAAGGGTTATTTTTATAATTCAAAGTAGACAGGAATAAAACTGGGGATTTAGAGTGGAGCGCTGCTGCTTGTAAAGAACAGGACTCAGAAGCTGCGGTTGCACAGGACAAAACGATTTATTGAATAGAAAATGATAGGACAACATGTTTCGGCGCTAACAAGCGCCTTCCTCAGGTCCACAGAGATCAAGTGAGTCCGTCCTGTAGGTGTTTGCTGTGCATAAGCGGCGTCTGCACAGCAAACACCTACAGGACGGACTCACTTGATCTCTGTGGACCTGAGGAAGGCGCTTGTTAGCGCTGAAACGCGTTGTCCTATCATTTTCTTTCAATAAATCCTTTTGTCCTGTGCAACTGCGGCTTCTGAGTCCTGTTCTTTACAAGCAGCAGCGCTCCATACTTCGCATTCACATTTCCGTACCTTTGAAGATATGGAAGAGGGGAAGTGAACTGCACATTGCTAAAGATTCCACTCACCCTTCTCCCCGCAGAGGTTCAGTTTTGCTCTGCTGGAATCTCCCGGCGGACCACGACGAAACGAAGGTGGCGAGTTGGGCCCCTTCGTTCCTCCTATTATCGACCAGAGAGCGCCCTTTTCGTTTTTTACCTCTGCCTCTGCTTTTATAATTCAAATGACCTTTGAGGTACTACTTGCAGTTTTTGCAATCTAACTGGTCCTATTACAAGAGGATAGTGATGACTACAGGAGTGGGTTTTGTACTCTCTCTTGTATTCTACTGAAAATAATTTCTATCCCATTGTGCCCGGGGTGCAAAAAACTGAAAAAATGTTACCTCTTAAGGACGCAGGGCGTACCTGTACACCCTGCGCCCGGTATATAATACTAGGTCAGTCCCGGCAGCTAATTAAAGCCAGGACCCTGGGCTAATAGCGTGCGGCACCGATCGTTGTGCCGCACGCTATTAACCCTTTAGACGTGGCGTTCAAAGTTGATCACCGCATCTAAAATTAAAGTGAAAGCTTCCCGGCAGCTCAGTCGGGCTGATTGGGACAATCGCGGATCGACGTGGATATTTTGGTAAAGTAGAATTGGTGGCGCAAAAAATAAGCCATAATATGGAATTTTAGTTGCAAAATTTAAAGCGTTATGATTTTTAGAAGATGATGAGGAAAAAATTAAAATGCAAAAACTGAAAAACCCTGAGTCCTTAAAGGGGTACTCCGGTGAAAACCTTTTTTCTTTTAAATCAACTGGTGGCAGAAAGTTAAACATATTTGTAAATTACTTCTATTAAAGAATCTTAATCCTTCCTGTACTTATTAGCTGCTGAATACTACAGAGGAAATTCTTTTCTTTTTGGAATGCTCTCTGATGACATCACGAGCACAGTTCTCTCTGCTGACGTTATTATAATAATAACGCTTTATTTATTGTTGTCCTTAGTGGGATTTGAACCCAAGTCCCCAGCACTGCAAGGCAGCAGTGCTAACCACTGAGCCACCATGCTGCCCTTAGCATACATCTGCTATGCATGGTTGCTAAAATGGACAGAGATGTCAGCAGAGAGCACTGTGTTCGTGATGTCATCAGTGTTCCAAAAAGAAAGGAATTTCCTCTGTAGCATTCAGCAGCTAGTAAGTACTGGAAGGATTAAGATTTTTTAAAGGAAAACTGTCACATATTTTCTCCCGCACTATCCACAGGTATTGGTGGATAGTGCGGGAGACGCTGATTAAAACAAGCCCTACATTGATCTGATCCGCGCCGCCGTTCACCCGCAATTGTAGTTTTAATCTCTATGTATAGCCTGCTGTAACTGGCAAAGGCGGTGCTTCTGCGGGCTAATGGACACGGACGTCAGCGCCGCTCATGAATATTCCTCTGGTTAGGAGCGGCAAAGAGAGGGAGAACAGGAGAAAACTAGACCCCTCGGGGAACAAAACAAGGGGTAAAGTGAACCTTAATAGCCTACAGGTGATTCACGACTTTTTTATATGTAAAAAAAATTATTTTTTTCCTAAAATGCTTGGTTTCCCAAAAGTTTAACATTTTTAAAAAGGGTAATAGCAGAAAATACCCCCCAAAATTTGAAGCCCAATTTCTCCCGATTGAGAAAACACCCCACATGGGGGTGAAAAGTGCTCTACTGGCGCACTACAGGTCTCAGAAGAGAAGGAGTCACATTTGGCTTTTTGAAAGCAAATTTTGCTCTGGGGGGCATGCCGCATTTAGGAAGCCCCTATGGTGCCAGAACAGCAAAAAAAAAAAAAAAAACACATGGCATACTATTTTGGAAACTAGACCCCTCGGGGAACGTAACAAGGGGTAAAGTGAACCTTAATACCCCACAGGTGTTTCACGACTTTTGCATATGTAAAAACATTTTTTTTTTCCTAAAATGGTTGTTTTCCCAAAAATTTACATTTTTAAAAAGAGTAATAGCAGAAAATACCCCCCAAACGGTGAAGCCCAATTTCTCCCGATTCAGAAAACACCCCATATGGGGGTGAAAAGTGCTCTGCTGGCGCACTACAGGTCTCAGAAGAGAAGGAGTCACATTTGGCTTTTTGAAAGCTAATTTTGCTCTGGGGGCATGCCGCATTTAGGAAGCCCCTATGGTGCCAGAACAGCAAAAAAAAAACACATGGCATACTGTTTTGGAAACTAGACCCCTCGGGGAACATAACAAGGGGTAAAGTGAACCTTAATACCCCACAGGTGATTCACGACTTTTGCATATGTAAAAAAAAAAAATATTTTTCCTAAAATGCTTGGTTTTCCAAAAGTTTTACATTTTTAAAAAGGGTAATAGCAGAAAATACCCCCCAAAATTTGAAGCCCAATTTCTCCCGATTGAGAAAACACCCCACATGGGGGGTAAAAAGTGCTCTGCTGGCGCACTACAGGTCTCAGAAGAGAAGGAGTCACATTTGGCTTTTTGAAAGCTAATTTTGCTCTGGGGGCATGCCGCATTTAGGAAGCCCCTATGGTGCCAGAACAGCAAAAAAAAACACATGGCATACTATTTTGGAAACTAGACCCCTTGGGGAACATAACAAGGGGTAAAGTGAACCTTAATATCCCACAGGTGATTCACGACTTTTGCATATGTAAAAAAAAATTTTTTTTTTCCTAAAATGCTTGCTTTCCCAAAAGTTTTACATTTTTAGACAAGGTAATAGCAGAAAATACCCCCCAAAATTTGAAGCCCAATTTCTCCTGATTCAGAAAACACCCCATATGGGGTGAAAAGTGCTCTGCTGGCGCACTACAGGTCTCAGAAGAGAAGGAGTCACATTTGGCTTTTTGAAAGCAAATTTAGCTCTGGGGGCATGCCGCATTTAGGAAGCACCTATGGTGCCAGAACAGCAAAAAAAAACACATGGCATACTGTTTTGGAAATTAGACCCCTCGGGGAACATAACAAGGGGTTAAGTGAACCTTTATACCCCACAGGTGTTTCACGACATTTGCATATGTTAAAAAAAATTATTTTTTTTACCTAAAATGCTTGTTTTCCCAAAAAGGGTAAAAGCAGAAAATACCCCCCAAAATTTGTAACACAATTTCTCCCGAGTACGGCGATACCCCATATGTGACCCTAAACTGTTGCCTTGAAATACGACAGGGCTCCAAAGTGAGAGCGCCATGCGCATTTGAGACCTAAATTAGGGACTTGCATAGGGGTGGACATAGGGGTATTCTACGCCAGTGATTCCCAAACAGGGTGCCTCCAGATCTTGTAAAACTCCCAGCATGACTGGACAGTCAGTGGCTGTCTGGTAATACTGGGAGTAGTTGTTTTGCAACAGCTGGAGGCTCCGCTTTTGGAAACAGTGGCGTACCAGACGTTTTTCATTTTTATTGGGGAGGGGGGCTGTGTAGGGGTATGTGTATATGTAGTGTTTTTTTTACTTTATTTTGTGGTAGTGTAATGTAGTGTTTTTAGGGTACAGTCGCACGGGCAGTAGTTTCTCGCTGGCAGTTTGAGCTGCGGCAGAAAATTTGCCGCCGCTCAAACTTGCAGCCGGATACTTACTGTAAACCTCCGCCCATGTGAGTGTACCCTCTACGTTCACATTGGAGGAGGGGGGAACATCCAGCTGTTGCAAAACTACAACTCCTAGCATGCGCTGTCAGACTGTACATGCTGAGAGTTTTAGTTTTGCAACAGCTGTAGGCACACTGGTTGTGTATCACTGAGTTTGCGACCTAACTCAGTATTTCACAACCAGTGTGCCTCCGGCTGTTGCAAAACTACAACTCCCAGCATGTACAGTGCATGCTGGGAGTTGTAGTTTGCAACAGCTGGAGGCACGCCGGTCGTGAAACACTGAGTTAGGTAAAAAAAAAAAAAACTCTGAGTTTCACAACCAGTGTGCCTTCAGCTGTTGCAAAACTACAACTCTCAGCGGTCCCCGACAGCCAACGGGCATGCTGGGAGTTGTAGTTATGCAACCAGCAGGGAATGCTGGGAGTTCTGGTGGCCTGCCTCCTGCTGTTTCATAACTACAGCTCCCAGCATGCCCTTTTTGCATGCTGGGAGCTGTTGCTAAGCAACAGCAGGAGGCTGTCACTCACCTCCAACTGCTGCTCCCGCACATATGTCAGTCACTCGCCGCCGCTCCTGGGGCCCCGATCCCAACATTGACGCCGGGGATCGGGGTCCCCAGCTGCCGGGGTCCTCTTCCCACACCCGATCACGTCCTCCGGAAGAGGGGCGGAGCGGGTTGTGGGAATTTTCATCGTTACTTGCATCCTTTCTTGGTGAAAAATCCCAAAATTTCATGAAAATTTAGCATTTTTCTAACTTTGAAACTCTCTGCTTGTATGGAAAATGGATATTCCAAATAGATTATATATATTGATTCACAAATACATTATGTCTACTTTATATTTGCATCACGAAGTTGACATGTTTTTACTTTTGGAAGACATCAGAAGGCTTCAAAGTTCACCAGCAATTTTCCACAAAATTTTCAAAATCGGAATTTTTCAGGGACCAGTTCAGTTTTGAAGTGGATTTGAGGGGTCTTCTTATTAAAAATACCCCATAAAAACTGCACCCCCCCCAAGTATTCAAAATGACATTCAGTAAGCGTGTTAACCCTTTAGGTGTATCACAGGAATAGCAGCAAGGTAAAGGAGAAAATTCTAAATCTTAATTTTTTACACTCGAATGTTCTTGTCGACCCAGTTTTTGGAATTTTACAAGGGGTAAAAGGAGAAAAAGCCCCCCAAAATGTGTAACCCAATTTCTCTCGAGTAAGGAAATACCTCATATGTGTATGTAAATGCGTATGCTCTGTGGGTGCACTACAAGGCTCAGAAGGGAAGGAGCGACAATGGGATTTTGGAGAGTGAGTTTTTCTGAAATGGTTTTTGGGGGGCATGTCACATTTAGGAAGCACCTATGGTGCCAGAACAGCAAAAAAAAAAAAAAAACACATGGCATCCTATTTTGGAAACTACACCCCTTAAGGAACGTAACAAGGGGTACAGTGAGCCTTAACACCCCACAGGTGCTTGACAAATTTCTACTAAAGTTGGACGTGAAAATGAAAAATTCGATTTTTTGCACTAAAATGCTGGTGTTACCCCAAATTTCTCATTTTCACAAGGGGTAATTGGAGAAAAAGCCTCCCAAAATGTGTAACCCCATTTCTTCTGAGTATGGAACTACCCCATATGTGGATGTAAAGTGCTCAGAAGAGAAGGAGCGCCATTGAGCTTTTGGTGAGAGAATTTGGTTGGAATAGAAGTGGAAGCAGGGACGTCCTCACCTGCCCTTATAGTGTCCTCACAAAAGGAGGTGGTCTCAGGGTGATAGGTGCAGTAAAAAGGATCCATTGCTGGGGAGTTGTATGTGGTTTAATGGAGGGTGCTGTGCCCTCCCTGCAGGAAGGGGGCGCCACTCACCCTGTCATTATCAGCTATTTCTCAGCTCCTCTCCACACGGAGGAAACAGGAGCAGAGGAGGCAGAGAGAAGCCCCGCCCACTGTCTGCCCGGCCAGAAACTCCAGTCTATGCAGAGGGGGATGGTGCCCTTACTTACTGTAAGTAACTGAAAATATGAGTGAGTGATATTGTGTGTGTGTGTATCTTTATGTATGTGCCTGTGCAGAGAGGGATGGCTGGGGCCTTACTGTAAGTGACTGTGTATATATGTGAGTGATTGTATGTCAGTGTGTCTGTATGATGTGTATATATGTGTGTGTGTGTATCTCTATGGATATGCATAGATATAGATATGTGATCATGTGAATCTATGTATATGTGTGTGCATATATGTGAGCAAGTGAATTTATGTATATATGTGTGTATATATGTGAGCAAGTGAATCTATGTATATGTGTGTGTATATATGTGAGTGATTGTATGTCAGTGTGTCTGTATGATGTGTATATATGTGTGAGTGATTGTATGTCAGTGTGTCTGTATGATGTGTATATCTGTGTGCGTGTATCTATGTATGTGCCTATATATGTGAGCAAGTGAATCTATGTATATGTGTGTATTTATATCTGTGAGTGAATGTTTGTGTGAACCTGTATGTATGATGTGCCTGTTGGCTATGAGGGGCATTTACTAATCTTTTACTATGTAGTCTGGTTTTTACCCTGTTTTTTTCTACTTCATTTTTGACTATGTGCGACAAATTTACTAAATTGTTGCACGGCATTAATAAATTTGGCACACATAGGCAAAAGTGGGAAATTTACTTCATGTAGTAGAAAAAATAGTCTGTTCCTCTTTCCTGCTGTCTGAATAGGTTTGGCTGCTAGGTTTCCTTCTGGATCTTTTGTTTTTGAGTTTGTTTTTTTTAGCTTTTTCACCACATCTAAATAATTCAATAACTACAGTGGTCCCTCAAGTTACAATATTAATTGGTTCCAGGACAACCATTGTAAGTTGAAACCATTGTATGTTGAGACCATCATAACTCTATGGAAACGTGGTAATTGGTTCTAAAGGCACCAAAATGTCATCCAAAACAGGAAAAAGTGACAAAGAAAAATAAGTAGATAACTAATAGAGATAAAGCAAATCCTTACATATAAAAGTAATAAAGATCTGCTGGGAGCTGTAAATCACTGTCTATGTCAGTGTTTCCCAAGCAGGGAGCCTCCAGCTGTTGCAAAACTATAACTCCCAGCATGCCTGGAAAGCCAAAGGCTGTCCGGGCATGCTGGGAGTTGTAGTTTTGCAAAAGATGGGGCCACCCTGCTTGGGATATACTGGTCTATGTAGAGGACAGAAGCTTCTTCAGGGGTCCTGTACAGTACAGGCAATGTCCTAAAAAAGTAATGGAGTCGCCCTCACCTGGTGTCCAAAAGAGCAGCTAACCCTGATACAGGTAAAGTGTACAGAACATGTAATACCAGACACCAGTCAGTGCATACACTTCAGTAATACAGGGGTTTTACCAGTGAATGCCCATTTTGATTGGTTGGTTCTTCCAGCCATTGACACGTTTCACAGATCTGGACTGTCTGTAGCATTGTATGTTGAGTCTGGTTTCAACTTACGATGGTCCAGAAAAGACCATTGTATGTTGAAACTATTGTATGTTGAGGCCATTGTAAGTTGAGGGATCACTGTAAATTGTAGTCATGGCTCAGAAGTGGTAAACGGCGTTTAGTGTGTGTGTGGGTGTTTATTACATTTTTTTAACACTGTTTTTTTCTCCCTAAATGTACTTACACTTTTTTTGGTTACTTCTTCTACAGATCTGTGTATCCTGTGGACTCCTTCGGATTCGGTGGACTACTTCGACGACCAGCGTTTTTCTTTGCTTGATGTTAATAAAATGGTTAACGAGGGCTTGTGGGGGAGTGTTTTTTTGTAATAAATTATTTTTTAAACCTGTTGTGTTTTTTTTAATTTTACTTTACTAGACAGGCTTAGTAGTGGAAGCTGTCTTATAGACTGAGTCCATTACTAAGCCGGGCTTAGCGTTAGTCACAAAAACAGCTAGCGCTAACCCCCAATTATTACCCCGGTACCCAACACCACAGGGGTACCGGGAAGAGCCGGTACCAACAGGCCCGGAGCGTCAAAAATGGCGCTCCTGGGCCTAGGCGGTAACAGGCTGGCGTTATTTAGGTTGGGGAGGGCCAGTAACAATGGTCCTCGCCCACCCTGGTAACGTCCTCGTTAACCATTTTATTAAAATCAAACAAAGAAAAACGCTGGTCATCGAAGTAGTCCACCGAATCCGAAGAAGTCCACAGGATACAGGGATCTGAAATGAGAAGAAAACAAAAAAAATGGGTTATTACATTTATTATCACCTGCTCACACATCTTCCGCACGACTATAACTGCCAGCATGCCCTTACAGTAAGGACATGCTGGGAGTTGTAGTTGTGTGGTGCAGGAGATGTGTGGGCAAGTGACAAGCTTGTCCCCTGCCCCCAGCTGCAGGACTACAACTCCCAGCATGCCCTTACAGTAAGGTGGGGCGGAGGCCGGGCACAGTGTTTCCCAGCCTGGGACTTGTAGTTTTGCAACATCTGGAGGCACCCTGGTTGGGAAACACTGTTTTAGGCCAGTGTTTCCCAACCAGGGTGCCTCCAGATGTTGCAAAACTACAAGTCCCAGCATGCCTGGACAGTCAAAGGCTGTCTAGGCATGCTGGGAGTTGTAGTCTTGCAACATCTGGAGGCAACCTGGTTGGGAAACACTGGCCTAAAACAGTGTTTCCCAACCAAGGTGCCTCCAGATGTTGCAAAACTACAAGTCCCAGCATGCCTGGACAGTCAAAGGCTGTCTAGGCATGCTGGGAGTTGTAGTCTTGCAACATCTGGAGGCAACCTGGTTGGGAAACACTGGCCTAAAACAGTGTTTCCCAACCAGGGTGCCTCCAGATGTTGCAAGACTACAACTCCCAGCATGCCTAGACAGCCTTTGGCTGTCCAGGCATGCTGGGAGTTGTAGTCTTGCAACATCTGGAGGCACCCTGGTTGGGAAACACTGTCCTAAAACAGTGTTTCCCAACCAGGGTGCCTCCAGATGTTGCAAGACTACAACTCCCAGCATGCCTGGACAGCCTTTGGCTGTCCAGGCATGCTGGGAGTTGTAGTCTTGCAACATCTGGAGGCACCCTGGTTGGGAAGCTTGGGCAACTTACCGGCTTCCGTAGGATCCAGCGCTGCACGACACTGCCGCGCGACGATCTCCGACAGCGATCGTCGCTGGAGCCTCGGAAGGGTAAGTGAACGTCTTCGCCGGTCCCCTTCAGCTGTTTAGTTTTGCAACAGCTGGAGGACTACAGTTTACAGACCACAAACCAGTGGTCTGCAAACTGTGGCCCTCCAGCTGTTGCAAAACTACAACTCCCAGCATGCCTGGACAGCCAATGGCTGTCCAGGCATGCTGGGAGTTGTAGTCTTGCAACATCTGGAGGCACCCTGGTTGGGAAACACTGTTTTAGGCCAGTGTTTCCCAACAAGGGTGCCTCCAGCTGTTGCAAAACTACAATTTCCAGCATGCCTGGACAGCCAAAGGGTGTCCAGGCATGCTGGGAGTTGTAGTCTTGCAACATTTGGAGGCACCCTGGTTGGGAAGCTTGGGCAACTTACCGGCTTCCGTAGGATCCAGCGCTGCACGACAGTGCCGCGCGACGATCTCCGTCAGCGATCGTCGCTGGAGCCTCGGAAGGGTAAGTGAACGTTTTCGCCGGTCTCCTTCAGCTGTTTAGTTTTGCAACAGCTGGAGGACTACAGTTTACAGACCACAAACCAGTGGTCTGCAAACTGTGGCCCTCCAGCTGTTGCAAAACTACAACTCCCAGCATGCCCTGACAGCTTGGCTCTCAGGGCAGGAGCCCGGGCTGACATTACAGTGCAGCCGCCCGGGCTCCTCATACGCCCCCCCCTTGTCTCCCGCCCGCGCCGCTCAGCTCCCGCTGCTACAAGACTACAACTCCCAGCGTGTCCTCACTGTAAGGGCATGCTGGGACTTGTAGTCTTGCAACAGCAGACAGATGGAAGTTGTGTGGCGCTGGCAGGTGAGAGGGGGGGATGTAAATCACTGCAGTGTCCCGGTAGCGCAGTGAGGGTAGCGGGGAGAAAGTATGTCGGAGCCCGGGCGGCAGTAGCTTTTCCTGCTCCATGTTGGAGCTGGAGTAAATTTAGTCAATTTTTACGGCCGTTGCGACAGTTTATTGCGCAACTGCGACTGTCTCAGTTAATAAATTCCTGACCACTGCAAGTAAAAACTGAAAACTTGCATAAATTAAGCGGGAAATTTTTTTTTTACTTTCTAGCTGTTGCAAGGGAAAGTCGCACAATTTATAGGGTAGGCGCAATTGCGACAATTTTGCGCCAAAAATAGTCAGAAAAAAATGACTAAACCCCTTAGTAAATGCCCCTCTATATCTTTTAATATATATTACATGTTGTATGTATGTGTCAAAGTGTCTCTATGTATGTGTGTATATTACGTATGAACTGTATGTGTCTTTATGTTATGTGCTTGTATGTATTGTATGAAGCACATTATTACGGAATTAATAGAGGAATGTAAGCACAGTATATAGGGAATGTATGGAAGCACAGAATATATTTTATTTATATTGGAACATTATATTTTTATGTATTCTGGCACTGTGTATAGATCCTTAATGGTTGCACAGTATAGTTAAATAACAGTGGCACAGTATATAGGGAATTAATAGATGAATGGTGGCACAGTATATAGATAATTAAGGGGGTAAGGTATATAATTAAAGGGAAACTGACAGGCTGTTTACTCGCACTAAACCCAATACACTAGGTTACAGTGCAGGTGAACATGAGAAAGATAATGTTATACTTACTAAATGTGGACCAGCTGTTTTCTAGGTATTGCCCCACATTGCTAGTATGCAAAGTCAGTCTTGTGCGCAATGGAGGTGGAGCTTCCCTGCCTCCATCCTGTATGCTGTGCTATGCCTGGCCTACTTTGTATATTTATCATTCTTTTTTTTTGCCAACTTGTATATTGTAGCATGTAAGCATATATTAGTGTGGTGTCCATCTCTTCAGTGTAAGAACCAGAGCTGTGTGGAGATTCCTGCATAAGGTGGGTGTATACCGGGGCATATAGGGGAGATTTATTAAAACCTTTGCAGAGGAAAAGCCTTCTGCAAAATGACAGCAGCGATCTGATTGGTTGCTATTAGAGATGAGTGAATTTACAGTAAATTCGATTCGTCACGAACTTCTCGGCTTGGCAGTTGATGACTTATCCTGCATAAATTAGTTCAGCTTTCAGGTGCTCCCGTGGACTGGAAAAGGTGGATAAAGTCCTAGGAAAGAGTCTCCTAGAACTGTATCCACCTTTTCCAGCCCACGGGAGCACCTGAAAGCTGAACTCATTTATGCAGGATAATCCATCAACTGCAGAGCCGAGAAGTTTGTGACGAATCGAATTCACTGTAAATTCGCTCATCTCTAGTTGCTATGGATAACTGCACCGCACAGGTTTTGATAAATCTCCTCTATAATACAGTATATTATAGTGCAGCTGTCCCATGTTTTCTGTAAATAAGACTGACAGGACAGCTAAAGTTGTATATACACATGGCAGACCTCAGAGAAACTGTTCTTGACTTTATTTTACAAAAACATGAACTTTTATGGGGGATAGCAATGTCGAGGAGGCCTGGCGGGAGGTCCACTGTGTCCCTGGGCCGCAGCACATTAAGTCTGGCAGACGTTTTTTAAATGATGAGAAGTGCCCTCTTTTTTTACTTGAGCCCCTGCCCTCCAAAATGTCTGTGCACATCCCTGAGTGGGAGGCCATGTACGTTTACAAAGGCCCCCATGGTGCCAGAACAGTGGACCCCATTTTGGAAACAACACCCCTCACAGAATTTAAGAAGGAGTGCAGTGAACATTTACACCCCACTGGCGTTTGACAGATCTTTGGAAGAGTGGGCTGTGCAAATGAAAAATAACATTTTTAATTTTCACGGACCACTGTCCCAAAAATCTGTCAGACACCCGGGGGGCATAAATGCTCACTGTACCCCTTATTACATTATGTGAGGGGTGTAGTTTCCAAAATGGGGTCACATGTGGGGGGGGGGGGGGGCACTGTTCTGGCACTATGGGGGCTTTGTAAACACACATTCAATTTCAGACACCTTCTCTTGCCAAAAGCCCAATGGCGCTCCTTCTCTTCTGAGCATTGTAGTTCGCCCGCAGAGCACTTTACATCCACATATGGGTTATGTTCTTACTCAGAAAAATTGGTGTTACAAATTTTGGGGGGGCTTTTTTCCTATTCTCCCTTTTGAAAATGAAAAATGTAGGGTAACACCAGCATTTTAGTGAAAAAAAAAATTCATTTTCACACCCAACTTTAACGAAAATGTGTCAAACACCTCTCGGGTGTTTAGGCTCACTATAGCCCTTTATTACATTCCGTGAGGGGTGTAGTTTCCAAAATGGGGTCACATGTGGGTATTTATTGTTTTGCGTTTATGTCAGAACCGCTGTAAAATCAGCCACTCCTGTGCAAATCACCAATTTAGACCTCAAATGTACATGGCACGCTCTCACTTCTGAGCCATGTTCTGCACCCGCAGAGCACTTTACGCCCACATATGGGGTAGCTCTGTACTCAGGAGAAATTGCGTTACAAATTTTGGGTGTCTTTTTTTCCTTTTACCGCTTGTGAAAATGAAAAGGTATGGGACAACACTAGCATTTAAGTGTAAACATTTTTTTTTTTTTTTTTACACTAACATGCTGGTGTAGACCCGCACTTTAGCTTTTCATAAGGGGTAAAAGGAGAAAAAGCCCCCCAAACTTTGTAATGCAATTTCTCCCGGGTATGGAGATACCCCATATGTGGCCCTTAACTGTTTCCTTGAAATATGCCATATTTCAAGGAAACAGTTAAGGGCCACATATGGGGTATCTCCATACCCGGGAGAAATTGCATTACAAAGTTTGGGGGGCTCCGAAGCGAGAGAGCACCATGCGCATTTGAGGCCTAAATTGGGGACTTGAATCCGCCACAAAAATACCCTATGGCAGTGTTTCCCAAACAGGGTGTCTCCAGCTGTTGCAAAACTCCCAGCATGCCTCGACAGTCAGTGGCTGTCCGGCAATACTGTGAGTTGTTGTTTTTCAACAGTTGGAGGCTCCGTTTTGGAAAGAGTGCCGTACAAGACTTTTTTTTTTTATTGGGGGGGGGGGGGGGGGGGACTGTGTAGGGGTATGTAGTGTTTTACTTTTTATTTTGTGTAGGTGTAGTGTAGTGTTTTTAGGGAATATTCACATGGGCGGAGTTTTACAGTGAGTTTGAGCTGCGGCGGAAGACTGTTGCAAGACTACAACTCCCAGCATGTACAGTCTCGCAGTGCATGCTGGGAGTTGTATTTTTGCAACAGCTGGAAGCACACTGGTTGCAAAACACTGAGTTAGGTAACAAACTGTTTCACAACCAATGTGTCTCCAGCTGTTGCAAAACTGCAACAATCAGCATGCAAGCAAGCTGGAGGCACACTGCTACAACTCCCAGCATGCCCTTTGGTAGTCTGTGCATGCTGGGAGTTGCAGTTATGCAACAGCTGGATTCACACTTTTTCATAGAAGAAATGTGCCTCCAGCTGTTGCAAAACTACAACTCCCAGCATGCCCTTTGGCTTTGCATGCTGAGAGTTGTTGCTAAGCAACATCAGGAGGTGAACAGGAATCACCTCCTGCTGTATCCTGCAGCGGGACCGCCGCCACCGATCCTGCTGCTCCTGTCACTGCCGCCACCGATCTTGAGGGGACCCCCGCCGGACCAGGGTAAGGTAGGAGACCCTCCGCCGCCATCATCGCCGTCCCGATCACTGCCATCATCGCTGTCCCGATCAACACCCAGCAGGGTCGTGATTGGTAGGTCGTTGAGACTGATCAATCACGTGATCGTGAGGTGGCACCCGTGCCACCTCACTCCTGCTGGGTAAGGGTGAATGGGGCTGTCTCGGACAGCCCCATTCACCCTTTTTTACCGGGTCACCAGAGACCCGATTGACCCAGAATAGCCGCAAATCGCCGGTCTGAATTGACCGCCAATATGGGGGTGGGTGGGGGTTGTTTACCTCAGGACCCCCCTGGGCGATATGTCGGGATGCCTGCTGAATGATATCAGCAGGCATCCCGGTCCCTGCCCGGCGAGCGGCAGGGGCCGGAAGAACGCAGGGCGTACCCATACGCCGTGATAGGCTGAGAGCAGTGTGACTAGAAGGAAGAAGACCAGACCGGAGGACCGAACAGCTGTAGCAGGGGAATGGAGGAAGGCAAGTTAAAGAGTACCTATCATGAACTCATGATTTATCAAAACATGTCTAGAGGAAAAGTTGCAGAGTTGCCCATAGCAACCAGATTGCTTCTTACATTTTTCAGAGCCTGATTTAAGAAGTGATCTGATTGGTTGCTATGGGCAACTCAGCAACTTTTTCTCTGGACAGGATTTGTTAAATCTCCCCCAATGTTTGGAAAACACTGTTCCATGAAATTAGAACTCCCAGCATGCTCTGACAGAGCCAGACCAATTGTTGTATGGGTTAAATGCCTCAGCCGCCCAGACCTCCCTCCCCTCCTGAGTTTGTTACAATCTATAAACATTACTAGAAATGTAACAATACAGAACACAAGCTGTTTGTCTACAAAGGATACAAATATGTGGGTCTGGGGAAGTAAACAAGGTTTGCCAACAAGGATGACTCGAGCAGTTGAAAAACTACAAATCCCAGCATGTCCGAACAGCGAAAAGCTGTCCATGTATTCTGGAAGTTGTAATTTTGCATCAACTAGAAGAACGTTGGTTGGGAAACCTTGTTTACTTCCCAAGAGCGCAAATATTTGTATCCTTTGTCACACAATAACGGAGACCACCTAGCAGTCACTCACGAGTCCCAGAAAAAAGCTACTTTATAGAAGTCGGCCCGCACACCGGTACACGCGGCTCCCCCCGTCCGGCCCGCACACCGGTACACGCGGCTCCCCCCCTCCGGCCCGCACACCGGTACACGCGGCTCCCTCCCGCCGACCCGCACACCGGTACACGCGGCTCCCCCCGTCCGGCCCGCACACCGGTACACGCGGCTCCCCCCCCTCCGGCCCGCACACCGGTACACGCGGCTCCCCCCCCCCCTCCGGCCCGCACACCGGTACACGCGGCTCCCCCCCCCCTCCGGCCCGCACACCGGTACACGCGGCTCCCCCCCCCCTCCGGCCCGCACACCGGTACACGCGGCTCCCCCCCCCTCCGGCCCGCACACCGGTACACGCGGCTCCCCCCCTCCGGCCCGCACACCGGTACACGCGGCTCCCCCCCTCCGGCCCGCACACCGGTACACGCGGCTCCCCCCCTCCGGCCCGCACACCGGTACACGCGGCTCGCCACTCGGCCGTCTCCTCCGCTGTCTCGGTTCACGCCAATCCTCGGCAGCCGGTGACGTCAGCCGTCCCGCCCCACACCTCGCGCCTGCTGACACACAGGCTCACGCTCTCCAGCTGGCAACTGTATGAGGTGCGCGCGCGCGCACAGCGGCCCGGTGAGAGGTGTGTGACCGGAGAGGAGAGGCCCGGCTGGGGACACGGTGAGTGGCGGCTTCGTCGTAGCATTGTATGGGGTAGTTTTTTTTACACTGAGAAAGGGGAGACCAGTGAACCCTAGTTAGTGCTGGAAGCCAAAGCTGCCTCCTCCGCTCCAGGGCTAGGAGCGCAGGCCGTGCATTACCGCACACCCAGAGTGCACCGCGGTACCGGAGCCCTGATACCTACAGCTTCTCCCTTTATGGCCATTATAAAGCAGTTATCGGGCTGCACACAGCACGGCGCCAATGGGGACCAGCACACACGACACTCCCCGTTATGGGCTCAGCATTGGCCGGAGCGCACAGGGTTAATGTACGTTAGGGGTACGCGCTGTCGTTAACGGTTCTCTCTACCCGCCGGGGTGATGACTGGGGGGGAGGCACGGTGGAGACCAGGCTGCATAAAGATATACAGCGATCCGACAGGCTGTGCTCTGCTAGGAGTTGTAGTCCTCCTGTCTATATATAGAGCCAGTTGTGGAGTGATTAGCTATACTGCTATTCTCTTGTATATCTGTAGTGATGTGCCTTCTGTGTGTGTGTACACGGCTGACAGGGTGAGCCATTTCCTATGTCATAACATACTTTCCCTTCCTGTTGTGCTGATCTTGACACCCAAGTGCTTCCATGATAAATACTACGAGGTTTCTTCATCCAAGATTATGGGAAAGTGTTCAGTATAGAAAATTCCTTCAGTAGAAATCCGGAGAACAGTTCCAGTAGCATCATGTCTGGGACCAGGCAGAAATCCAAGCAGATAAGAAATGTTGGGTGAGGGTTGTGCTTCAGAAGGAGCATAAACAGACACCTCAGCAACAATGATATATACACACATCAGGCCCTTTAGATTGCGGAGTCTTGTGTATGTGTATATATAAATTCTGTCATCAGGCCCTTTAGATTGCGGAGTCTTGTGTATGTGTATATTTATATATAAATTCTGTCATCAGGCCCTTTAGATTGCAGAGTCTTGTGTGTTTGTGTATATATATATATATATATATATATATATATATATACACACACATACATACATACACACACACCCACCCAAGACTCTGCAATCTAAAGGGCCTGATGACAGAATTTATATATATATATATATATATATATATATATATATATATATATATATAAATTCTGTCATCAGGCCCTTTAGATTGCAGTCTTGTGTGTGTGTGTGTGTGTGTGTGTGTGTATGTATGTATGTGTGTGTGTGTATATATATATATATATATATATATACACAAACACACAAGACTCTGCAATCTAAAGGGCCTGATGACAGAATTTATATATATATATATATATATATATATATATATATATATATATATATATTTATATTAATTCTGTCATCAGGCCCTTTAGATTGCAGAGTCTTGTGTGTGTGTGTGTGTGTGTATGTATGTGTGTGTGTATATATATATATATATATATATAATTCTGTCATCAGGCCCTTTAGATTGCAGAGTCTTGTGTATGTGTGTGTATATATATATATATATATATATATATATATATATATATCTCTTTTATATCATAAGCTCTTGTAAAATCGGAGCTGGGCTGTTATTGGTTTTTATGGGCAAATCACTGCAGGTTTTGTCTCAGACAGATTGCTAGTCCTGGGCAATTATAGCTGTCAGTCCAGCACTTATTTTTCTTGGACCACCTCTCTTAATCATCTGCTGAAGAGTGCCTGTTCAGGGGAGAGAGGGAATATAGAGATGCAGAACAGACATACCATGAGTGCAACCTCTGATCTCTCCAGAATTATTGGATGTTAACTTTTCTTATAGACATGTCAATAAAGCACCCTTCTCGGTTCCTTGCAGGCACAAACAATTTTACCTGATGATGAGAGGCTATCCTTACCTCCAGTTATCATTCTGGTACACTCCTATGAGTAGCCCTTTGATGTTACATCTGTGCCTACCTGACTTTTTTTTTATTTTTATTTTTTGTATTCCTGATTATTTCTGCAAAATGAACATCTTTGTTATGTATATTGTGTACCTTATACACTTTTGTTGTTATATTGGAAAATCTAAATAATTGCTAAAAATTTTTTTTTTAAATAAATGCACCCTTCTCTGTACAGCTTCAAGGACCAAACCAGGGTAACATATTTTCTGCTGTCTGTCACCTCTCACTTTGAGTGGGGGAGGTTTATCAAAACTTGTCCAGAGGAAAAGTTGCTGAGTTGCTCATAGCAACCAATCAGATCGCTTCTTTCATTTTTTTTTTTTAAAGGCCTGTGAAAAATAAAAGAAGCAATGTGATTGGTTGCTATGGGCAACTCGGCAACTTTTCCTTTGGGCAGGTGTTGATATATCTCCCCCAGTATTCTTATGTAGATGCATAACCACGTAGTGGTTACCCAGCATATTTCACATTGTGTAGCGGGAAATATGCTCTGTTGATCGTACACACAGGGCTACCTGGCGACATCCCTGTTTGTTCAGCGAGGCTTGGAGGCAGGGCCACGTGCTGGCACGGCTCCGCCTTCAAACCTCACTAAAAATACAGGGCTGCCACCAGGTAGCCTTGTGTGTATGCTCAACGGAAAATATGCAGCATATTTCCTGCTGCGCAGCGTGAAATGCATTGCATAAGTTCTACATGAGATCATACCCTGTAAGGGAATTCAATGTACTTACTGGAAAATTTTTGTTAGGGTGTCTTTGCAAAGGTTTGTCCACAATAAAAGCACATATCTATTTAATACCACACTCTTCTGTTTGCTAGTGTAGCACTTTGTTTTCTATCCTAAATACACTTGGCCACTTAATGGGATCACATGTTGTCTTACATAAAGGGCCTATGAATAACTTCTACAGAGGCTTGGATGAAGTTATGTATTCCCACCCCTTTCATTATTTATTGCAGTGCTTAATACCAATCATAGTCTTTTTTATTTTATTTACTTGGAATAAATTGCTATACTTAAAGGAGTACTCCGATGCTCTTTTTTTTTAAGGGCAAACTAAGCTTAAAACAAAGTTATATAACATTGTAAATTACTTACCTTATCCATATGGCTCTTTTCCTGGTCTTCTCCTGCATTTCTTCTCCGACCGGAAGCTGGCTCCTTTAACTTCAATCCATGATGCTCGACCGCTGCTTCTTAGGCACCGCCGCCATCTTAGCCCGGTGACTCATCGCTCCCATGAGTCACTGCGGGCTCTGCCAGCCTCCCAGTCCCGAGTCGGCCACTCCCCATCTCAGTAATATATTCATATATTCGCAGAGCTGAGCTGCCATAGGCTCAGCTCTGCAAACGTCTATCTCTGCGCTGCCTTCCAATCAGCGCTTACGTTCTGCACATGCGCAATCCTCCCTTTAGGCAGGAGCTGGCCGGATGTCGGGAGCGGGCATGCAGGGAGATGTAGTTTTTAGCAGAAACTTCGGGCGGCCATAAGAGGAGAACGGCTGGGCCATTTAAGATGATTGAGGGGTCATTGAAAAGGTAAGTTAATGGGCTACATTGTGGCATGGTTTTTTCCCCCTTTTTTTTCCTTTTTTTTTTTGTGGTGCATCGGAGTACTCCTTTAATTCTCTCAAACATCACAATTTCATCATCTTATGGCCTGAAATACCAGGAATCTTTCTTTTTTTTGTTATTACTTCATACAATATTAATCCATAAAACAGACTGTCTGTGAAAATGATACAAACTATATTGTAACATAAACTGTTACTGTAACTTTCATTCAGAAGCATAGTCCACAAATGGTTTGAGATATCTGTAGATGTTATAACCCCCCTCCCAACACACACACACACACACACACACACACACACACACACACACACACTAAACCTTTTTGCATACCCTGGGTGCTTGGGGGCCTGTGGACATGTAGAAAGTATATATCAGGTAATAATCCTGGCCTTTGACATAAAAGAAAAATAAATGTAAACAAAAGATTTATGTTTATTATGAGAAGACAGATGTGTGCACCTTTACCTTTTTATGGGCCACGGCTTTTACATTTAGGTGGAGAATCAAGTGCCGAAAATTTGCAGACCACAGATTCACAGCAACTTACAGCTTTAGGGTACATTCCCACACGGCGTATATGCTGCTGCGTATTTTATTTTCTCTGTTGAAGTCAATGGGTAGGAAAATACGCAGCACCAAATACGCAGCAAAATACGCCGTGTGGGAATGTACCCTTAGGGTGCGTTCCCACCTGGCATATTTTGTTGCGTATTTGCTGCTGCGTATTTTCCTACCCATTGACTTCAATGGGAAAATAAAATACGCAGCAGTAAATACGCAGCAAATACGCCAGGTGGGAACGCACCCTTAAAATCCCCATCCACGTGTACCAGAAAAATTCCACCTGGAAATCAGTGCATGCCGCAGGTTTTCATGCTGATTTTGTTGTGGAAATGCTGTTCATTTTCACCATGGATTTCACCCTTTAGGGAAGGGGCACTCCAGTGAATTAACCCATTGTAAAATCTGCTCAGACAAAAAAAAACTCTTGGTTACTGATGGCTAGCACTTCTGGGTTTGGGAATATAGCAGAGGGTTTTTCTATTTTTACTGTCACTCTTTCCTGAGCAAATACATTTATTATTTTTTTTTTTTTTACAAAGGTTTAATTCACCGGAATTAAACCTGAAAAAATTTTAAGGGTGCGTTCCCACACGGCGTATATGCAGCGTATTTGACGCTGCGTGAAATTTACGGCAGCAGCGGGAAATACGCTGCGTATTCCTTGCTCACTATACACACAGGGTTTTCCGGCGGCAGCCCTATGTGTGTAGTGAGTTTTGGAGGCGGAGCCACGCGTCACAGTCATGCCGGCACACGGCCCCGCCTCCAAAACTCACTGCACACATAGGGCTGCCGCCGGAAAGCCCTGTGTGTATAGTGAGCAAGGAATACGCAGCGTATTTCCCGCTGCTGCCATAAATTTTGCGCAGCGTCAAATACGCTGCGTATACGCCCTGTGGGAACGCAGCCTAAATGTTTTTACAAATGACAGTAATGCTTTAAGTGAAAGTGTACCTAGCTTCCAAGAAGGTCTGTTTTCTATTAATTTTGGTAAATGAAGCCAAATTCCCCCTTTGGATTGGTGTAACAGAATGCAACGCAGCCTTGAAAATCTGAAAGAATGTGCATGCTATTTTTTCACAGTCAGCTTCTGAAAAAAAAAAAAAAGTTCTAAACCTCTTTTATATGTTTTTTTGTGTTGTGGTAAACAACCACAGTGACAAAAGCATGTGGATATGTCTTATTTTGTTCTACATGTGTCTACTGTGGTTGCTTCTTGTCTTTCCAGTGTTGTTGATCAATGGGCCCCCCATGTAGGACATTTAATGAAATTCTTCCCTTGCAGCATTTTAATATATTTTTTTTATTTGACAACAAAATGTTAATTATACTGTTAATGTTACTAAAGCGGAAGGTCTTAAAGCAGTGACATTGCACAAGTTTTAAATGCTCAGACAGCTTCCACGCTAATAGTTTGTTCTGCTCTCGTGTCTTAATGGAATGCAGACAGCTAAAGTAAAGACAGTTTCATATCGTCGAGTTTTCTGTCTGAATCTATTATTTTCCCGAGGGTGAGGCACGATGATTGAGACTGGTGGAACATGTATTCATTTACTTTTATTGCTGGCTGGACTCCCTTTTTAGCGTCGTTTGGTAGCATAACTTGAAAGGTTTGTTTTTGTTACCTGAAGCTGAGCTTATATGATACTCCCATATAAAATCCAGCTGTGCCAGATAAGCAGGAGCCACCTGAGCCCTTGGCACTCTGTCAGTCTTATATTTCTATCCTCTTGTTTACTTGTGTTTTTGTTTCACTCCACTGTAACACAGGCTTTTGAGTGATCTAAAGCTGAGTGAGGCAGGGCAGGGCAGGGTTTCTCTAATTTTTTTCCTTTACCTGGGTCTCATCAGCTAATCCATGATGCCAGGGTGTCACAAGCAAACAAATACTACTGTGCAGTTCCAACCAAAAATCACCATGTTGGTACATAATACCCCCTAGCAGCATTAAATACCACAGTGCAGCACAAAATACCTCCCCAAAGTGTGGGCCGTCACCCCATGCTCCCCCAGACGCAGTACAGCCATTCACTGTCCCATAGGCTGCAGGCTCTTCAGCGCTTTTTTAAATATTTATACCATTGACCGTGCGGTTTATTTAATTAAAGTTATATTTTAATAGTTCGGACATTTACGCATGCGGCGACACCACATGTTTATTTTTGTTTACATTATTTTATGTAAAAAAAATGGGAAAAGGGGGGTGATCAAAACTTTTATTAGGGAAGGGGCTTATTTACATTTAGGGGCTGATCGGATAAACCGGTGCATTGCCATAGAATGAAATTTGCCATAGATTGAAATGCTCCGCCTCCATCACATCCTATTGGCTCACACTTGTCACGTGACATATTTAACCGTCACGCATCGACGCGCACAGCAGTCTCAGTTTGGCTATCACAGGGAGAGAATCTCCTCTACCTGTGATAGCTGAAGCTGCACGGAGCTGCGCGCGCATGCGCAGTACTTCTTTACCTGCAACCGATGCTCTACACTGACAGCGCTATCGGGCATTGGGATCCCGATAGCGCTGTGGATCTATCGCACTCGCGGGAGGCACGCCAGCGCTATCGGGCATGGGTATCCCAATAGCGCTGGAGATCTATAAAACAGTAAATGTAATAAAAGAGTAAATGTATGAGCTTCTGTGGCCCGATTGAATCGGGCCACAGAGCCCATGTGAGCTCCTTGCAGCTTCAGCTATCACAGGGAGAGGAGATCCTCTCCCTGTGATAGCCAAAAACTGAGACTGCTGTGCATGATGGTTAAATATGTCACTTGACAAGTGTGAGCCAATAGGATGTGATGGAGGCGGAGCATTTCATTCTATGGCAAATTTCATTCTATGGCAATGCACCGGAAGCAGGAAGGGACCCTCAGCTCACTGTCGAAACTGATCAGGACACAGCAATTTTGTACAGTGGACCTGATCAGCTCAGAAGACATTTTAGATGAATGTTAATTCTACAGGTATATGCAAATCAAAAAATGTTGCAGTATCTTGTAATACCTTTTTCATTGGACTAACAGAATTTTGTAGAGACAAGCTTTCGGGATTCCTCCCTTTATCAAGTCCAAAGCAAATCTAAGCTCACGAGCAGAAGACACAGGTAACATCTCACAAATATGCAGGGGTTAAGACAATAGATGTGGAGAATTCACACTAAGATGGGCCATAAATTGCCTGCTATAGGAACAAGACAAAATAGATAAGGATGAGTGTCACGATCTCACCCTATTGGTCCAGCCGAGACGATAGAGAGATTTTGATGGTGCAAGGGTTAAAGCTGCCAGACCTCTGGGTATCCACTACAAGTCCCAGCAAGTCACCAAATTAACCCTTAGATAAACGTGTTTCACCCGAGCTGGCTTCAGAAAGGTGAGCTCATATATTTAGAGATCAAAGACCAGAGCTGATTAATTAAACATTTAATCTGATAAAAGGTATCACAGTGCTGACTATATAAAAATACAGAAACAAATGACATACAGTTACAAATAATATATAAAAGAGTTTAGCAAGTTCAGAAAGCAAAAATGAAGTTCTTACAGCATGATATTATAGTAGTCCACGAGAGTGAGTCTCCAGCTGCTCTTAGGATGGTCTTGTCAGCTTGGGGCACAGATCTTAACAACCAACTTTGAGTCTAGCATTGTTTAAATATCATATCTGCTTGTTTTTTGGAGGGAAGCTCCACTCCCCCCTCCCCTCTGATCCCACCAAGGGGCATCTGTTATCTCCCATCCTGCCGCTTCAAACAAACTCCTGTCTTCAAACAAACAACCAGCCAGGCCCCCTAATAATATGCAATACACAAACAGGGACACACCGTCTGAATGACCCCTCACCCATGTCCTGGATAATACAGTACACACAGATGCAATTATAATACACATATATGATGTAATACTCAGGCCTGGGCCTGACAATGAGAAAAAGGGGTAGGGAGGGAGGGGGGGGGGGGTAGGGGAGAGACTGATAATTAAGCAGGACAAAGTGAGATGCAAAAGAGAATCCAGTATATAGCACAGGTTATAAGAAATTTTGATAATGAGATAAGAAGCTCAAATCCACATTGAGTCCCCTGTTTTTCGAGTCAAAAAACAGTATCTACAGGATTTATGTAGATAGCTGGAGCAGTCAGTGTAGAGAAGTCCATTTTGAGTTTGATAGATGCATCGATACATACATGGGATGCTACATTGATGAAACCAGACGGAAACTCAACGAAAGGATGAATCTACAGACATTCCATCAACCGCCATAATGAAAATGACTACTGCAGCCCATTTGGACATCATTTTGCCCAAACAGGCCACTCCATACATGACCTTATAATCAGGATACTGAGAGGGAAACACACAAGAAAGACATTTGAAGCCAAAATGATACTGTTTTTTACTCGAAAAACAGGGGGCTCAATGTGAGCTTCTTATCTCATTATCAAAATTTCTTATGATTCTCTTTTTCATCTCACTTATCTATTTAGTATATGTTCCTATAGCAAGACAATTTATGGCCCATTTTAGTGTGAATTCTCCACATCTATTGTCTTAACCCCTGCATATTTGTGAGATGTAACCTGTGTCTTCTGCTTGTGAGCTTAGATTTGCTTTGGACTTGATAAAGGGAGGAATCCCGAAAGCTTGTCTCTACAAAATTCTGTTAGTCCAATAAAAAAGGTATTACAAGATACTGCAACATTTTTTGATTTGCATCTGCATTACTGGACTAATACGGCTACTCAAATTTTCTACAGGTGTGTGTATGTATATATATATATATATATATGTATTAAAAAAAATAAACCTGTACTCACCTCCAGTGCTCCCATTGTGCACTGCTCCGGTCCGGGAACAATCCACTTCCTGAACTGCAGTGTGACGCTTGGGCCCTGAGTCTGCCCCCACATCTGCCCCCATTTTGTCATGCTGCTGCTTAGCTGGCTGAGGTTTGACATCACTACGGTGAGTGGTTGGCTCAGCAGCAGTATGACACACCGGGCCACGATGTCACTCCGGGCCCAAAACAGGGCTGTACTCTCTATTCAGCTGGTGGAGTCACATTACTTATCCTGTACTGATCCTAAGTTATATTTCATTGTAGTCCAGAGCTGCCACAGATATGAGGAAGTGAGGAGCATCATATTAGTTAACTCTGTTTCCTTATGAGACTAGGTAAGTGACCTGCTGCTTCCACGGAAAGTAATGTACTGTGATTTTGCATTTACTGCAATGGATAGATTTTTCACAATGGGTGCCACCCATCAGACAAAATCCCACTATTTCAGTGAATGCAAGGTTACATTACTTATTCTGTACTGATCCTGAGTTCTATCCTGTATTATACGCCAGAGCTGTACTCACTATTCTGCTGATGGATTTACTGTGTACATACATTACTTATCCTGTACTGATCCTGAGTTATATCCTGTATTATACTCCAGAGCTGCACTCACTATTCTGCTGGTTGAGGTCACTGTGTACATGCATTTTCTTATTTATCCTGTACTGATCCTGAGTTGCATCCGGTATTATACTCCAGAACCATTTTTTCTGGTGGGAGCCACTGCAGTTCTCTTCTTCTCCCTTAAAAAAAGAAGGCAAAATCCATCTGCCTCATCCCTTTCTCCCCATCTGTCAGGTGGATGTAAGGAGGCCACTATACATATACATAGTTGGCCAGTCCTTTTAAATTAAACTGGTTATGTTCTGTTGAAGTGTGTGGCCAGCTTAACAATTTCCTATTCTGATGATTGACATGTAAAAGCTATCCTATTTGAGAAATCCCATCCTAGATTTCATCTATTTCCACAATGGTCTGATCACCAAAGGTCCAGTTTTCGCTGGCATTCAAGAAAGTATCCAGTCATGTAGCCTTCTTTCTAGCAGCCTTTCATCGATATGACATCCAAAGTATCCATGTGATACTTTAAAGGGGTTATCCACCATAAGGTGATTTTAGTGTGTACCTGTCAGACAGTAATAGCCATGCGTAGGAAGGATCCGTGCTTGTCTTGGGGCTAAATAGCTATGTTGTGAGATTACCATAAAGGTGAGGCTATCTTTTTGTAAACTGGCTATTTCCTGGTAGAGTTTGTTCCCTTAAACTACAAATTCCATGATTCCTTGTTTGTAAGTGTGGGTACTTTTCTCCTTCCCACACATCAGGCAGCCCACCCATTGAAACACACCTGTGATCCTTCAATGCAATAGACCAGTGTTTGCTGACCAGGGTGCCTCCAGGGATCGCTCCACTCATTGAAGCAAAGACAGGCTCCCTCTGAACACCTGACTAGTGATGAAAGGTCTCGAGTGGCACTACAACCTTGGAACATTTGAGACACCACTCATTTTGTATGCTGTTAAAAATAAACCTTGGAGCAAAAATCTGAAAAAAATTGCAAGACCACCATGAAACATAGGTCAAGACACGATATTATGAACTACACTAACTTTACTGCCCCTGTAGCATAGTCAAATAAAAAAAAAAAATCCTGAAATACATCTTTTAATTTAGTTCTACTAGTTGGTACGATTACTATCCCGAAACCACAATTGTGTATAATTAGGCACACAAAAAATATAGGAGAGGGTGAACTTATATTATAACCCAAAAGTACTGCATTGGCCTAAGTATTGGGACCTGGATATAGTTGCAAAATAAAAATCTTTATTGGTAAAAAGATACTACATATAAGATAAAAAGACAACAGCAGCTCCTCCTTAAAAGAGGATGTCTCTCTTGTAAACAAAATGACTGATAAACAGGTAAAGTGCAGGTAAATGTGTAGGGGTACACGTGTCCCACTGTGCATTATAAGGTAAATACATAAGTGCAAGTGCAAAACGTATTGTAAACAGAGCACAAGCTGGGGACCAAGTTACCCCCATATAAAGTGCCAGTAGTACACACGAGGAGAGATGTCCACCCCTAGTTGGTACGATTAGCTTAGATTTACACTGCGTTAGGCAGTGTCCAGCATGCGCTGTTAAACACAAGCACCCGATGGGTCCCGATGTGTGTGTTAAAAATCCATAGGCCCCCAATTACAGAAGCCAAAAGTGTTTTTGCATTTATTATGGCTGTAGGCATCAGGGTTTGCTAGATGGAATAATGCAGACCCCTATGGCATTCGATTTAGCTGGTTGTTGTGATTTTGTTTTATATTAGAACTATGGTGCCCTATGTATGGCAGGCAACCATGTATGTATGGTCTTCAGTTTCTCTTGGGCTGGTATTAGCAAAAACAACTTTTTTTTTACTGCAGCCAGGAGAATAAGGTAAATCTTTTCCATCTGCCCACCATTCACTCAGGTCTTGAAGGTTAGGGTTATATTAAAAGGAACGTGTCATCAGAAAATGACCTATTGTTTACATCAAAATTTTATGTTAAAGATAATTTTAAAGAATCGTGCTATTTCATCAAAATTTTCTTTTGCTATCTATATATTTAAAAAAAATGAAAAATCTTGCAGTTTTCATTTTTGCCCACTTGGCCAAAAATTAGCAAAGACATCCTGTTTTGTCTGTGGTGATAAGTGAGTAGCTACTGGAAAGTGATCAGTACAACATTATAGTGAAAGCTGACACTAGTAGATCTGTTAACCACTTAGGGATCCAGGGCGTACAGGTACGCCCCGACGCCCTGGTACTTAAGGACCCAGGGCGTACCTTTACGCCCATGGAAATTTCGGTCCATGCCGGGCGGGGACTGGACCAGGATGCCTGCTGAAATCATTCAGCAGGCATCCCGTGACAATGCCCAGGGCGGAGACCTGAGGCCCCCCCATGTCGGCGATCGACGCAAATCACCGGTTAATTCAGACTGGTGATTACGGGTCATATGGGTCTCTGGTGACCCACAAAATAAGGAGGATCGGGGATGTCGAAGACACCCCCGATCCCCCTGAATGTGATTGAGGTGGCAGGGGTAATTTAACCCCTTCACGACGAGCGACGTACATGTACGGCGCCGCGAAGTGTCACTTGGCGCGCGGCGACGTACATGTACGTCGCGGGGTTCCGGAAGCGCCGCGTCACCGGTAGCGGTGATGGGGCCGGGATGACTGCTGTTATCTAACAGCAGGCATCCCGGCACATCGCCGAGGGGGGTCCTGAGACCCCCCCCATGACCGCGATGCGCGCAAATCGCAGGTCAACTCAGACCTGCGATCTGCGCGATTCCGGGTCATACGGGTCACTGGTGACCCGGTGACCCGGAAAATAAGAGGGATCGTAGGTGTCCGAGACTCCCTCGATCCCCCTAAAGGGATAGGAGTTTGGTGGCAGGGGTGCCACCCCTCCTATCCCTGCTATTGGTCGGCCGAGCGACCGACCGATAGCAGACCGGGGGAGGGGGGGTTAAAGTTCGGTTCCCCCGCTTTGCCCACCTATCGGTGTCCGGGCAAAACGGGGGAACCGTCAAGGGAAGGTCGGCGCCGAAGGTCCCTATCCCGGATCCCGGAGCGCGATCCTCCATGCGGGGATCCCCACGTGCGGCGGCGGCGTCTTCCGGGTCCTGCTAGGTGAGTTGTTGCCTAGCAACATCCGGAGGACCACAGTTTACAGTGGTCTCTAAACCGTGGCCCTCCAGATGTTGCAAAACTACAACTCCCAGCATGCCCAGACAGCTGTTTGCTGTGTGGGCATGCTGGGACTTGTAGTTTTGCAATATTTAGAGGGGTTCAGGTTGTAGATCACTAAGTGGTCTCAAACTGTAGCCCTCCAGATGTTGCAAAACTACAACTCTCAGCATGCCCAGACAGCAGTTTGCTGTCTGGGCATGCTGTGAGTTGTAGTTTTGCAACATCTGGAGGGCCACAGTTTTGAGACCACTGGACAGTGATTTACAACTTGAACCCCTCTAAATCTTGCAAAACTACAACTCCCAGCATTCAGGAACAGCATAAGGCTGTCTTGGCATGCTGGGAGTTGTACTTGCGTGCCTCCAGCCATTGCATAACTACATCTCCCAGCATGCCCTTCCGCAATCAGTACATGCTGGGAGTTGCAGTTTTGCAACAGCTGGAGGCACGCTGGTTGGAAAATACTGAGTTAGGTCATAGAACCTAACTCAAGGTTTTCCAGCCAGTGTGCCTCCAGCTGTTGCAAAACTACAACTCCCAGCATGCATGGTCTGTCAGTGCATGCTGGGAGTTGTAGTTTTGACCCCCCTCCCGTGTGAATGTACAGGCTACATTAACACTGGCGGCAGATTACAGTGAGTTCCCCGCTACAAATTAGAGCTGCGGCAAATTTTCCGTCGCAGCTCAAACTCCTAGCGGGAGACTCAGTGTAATCTGCCGTCAGTGTGAATGTAACCTAAAAACACTACACTACACTACACATAAAATAAAGAGTAAAACACTACATATACACACGTACACTGCCCCCCCTACCACCCCCCTTCCCCAATAAAAATGAAAAACGTATTGTATGGCAGTGTTTCTAAGATGGAGCCTCCAGCTGTTGCAAAACAAAAACTCCCAGCCTTTCTGGACAGCAATTGACTGTCCAAGCATGCTGAGAGTTTAGCAACAGCTGGAGGCACCCTGTTTGGGAATCACTGGCATAGAATACCCCTATGTCCACCCCTATGCAAGTCCCTAATTCAGGCCTCAAATGCGCATGGCGCTCTCACTTTGGAGCCCTGTCGTATTTCAAGGCAACAGAATAGGGTCACATATGGGGTATCGCTGTACTCGGGAGAAATTGCCTAACAAATTTTGGGGGGCTTTTTCTCCTTTTACCCCTTATGAAAAGGAACAGTTGGGGGTCTACACCAGCATGTTAGTGTAAAAAAAAAAAAAAAATTTACACTAACATGCTGGTGTTGCCCTATACTTTTCATTTTCACAAGAGGTAAAAGGGAAAAACGCCCCCCAAAATTTGTAACGCAATTTCTCCCGAGTACGGACATACCCCATATGTGGGCGCAAAGTGCTCTGGGGGCGCACAACAAGGCCCAGATAGGCCCACTAACTATCTCGGAATCAGAATGAAAAGTAAAAGTATCCCAGAGTTATTAATACTTAAAGTGACAGTGGTCAGATGTGCAAAAAATTCCCGGGTCCTTAAGGTGAAAATGGGCTGGGTCCTTAAGGTGTTAATATACCACCAAAGAAATATACACAGCATTACTATTTGTAAATCAAATAAATATTATTTTATTATACGAACAATACATAAAAGCACATTCAAGGTGTATTCACACATACAATAGTCATATATTATAAATATAAGTATTAATATATTACATTTACATTAATTAGTTGATCTCTTCTCAGAGTGGTGTGGGTGTTATGTATCTAATCATTGTTGAGTAGACGCTTATTTAGATCTCTGTAAACTGTGAAAAAGGAGTCTTCTTCTATCTCTAGGTCTCCTGCCCCTTGGGACGGAGTCCCTCTTTCCATGGTGCTGTAGTGGTTTAAAGGGGTACTCCACTGGAACTTTTTTTTCATATCAACTGGTGCCATAAAGTTAAACAGATTTGTAAATTACTTCTATAAAAAAAATCTTAATCTTTCCAGTATTTATTAGCTGCTGCTATGATCCACAGGAATTTCTCTTCTTTTTGAATTTGCTTTCTGTCTGATCACAGTGCTCTCTGCTGACACTTCTGTCCATTTTACCATTTTAGGAACTGTCCAGAGCAAGAAAGGTTTTCTATGGATTTGCACCTACTCTGGACAGTTCCTAAAATGGACACAAGCGTCACACTGTGATCAGACAGAAAGGAAAACAACTTCCTGTCGATCATACAGCAGCTGATAACTACTGGAAGGATTAAGATTTTTTAATAGAAGTAATTTACAAATCTGTTTAACTTTCTGGCACCAGTTGATTTAAGATTTTTTTTTTCCAGTGGAGTACCCATTTAAGGAAACAGAATTACCAGTAAGTGTAATGACTGATTTATCAGTCTGTCAATATGTGTGAACTATAAAGTTTTGGCATCCAAAGAAATGCATAAGTGCACAGCAGACTGATGCAGTTCTGTTTCTTTTTATTTTATTTGGAAGAACTTTTAGGTTATTAACCCCTTCCCGCAGAATGTCATATATAAACGCCAGGTTGTGCAGTGCGTTCGCGCATCACGACGTTTATAAATGACATTCAGTTAACCCATTCATGGTCCTGGTCAGCGATCACTGTGATTGGTCCCTGTGGACCAATCACAGTGACCTGGGGTGAAAGTTCAGATCCCCCGCACTGCCCGCCCCTGGAAGTCGGGCAGAACGGGGGACGATGGCTGCGGGGGCTCGCGGGGACCTGCGGAATAGGAGGGGAACACGAGGGGACCAGCGGCGGGACCGAGGAGCAGCGCGGGACCGGCCACGTGGACGAGCAGCGACGGGACCGGCAGGTAAGTATATGGTCCTCAGAGGCAGCAGTGAAGATCTTCACTGCTGCTTCTAGGAGTCTGAAAACTACAACTCCCAGCATGCCTATACAGCCTTTGGCTGTCTGGGCATGCTGGGAGTTGTAGTTTTGCAACATCTGGGGGGCCCCAGTTTGGAGACCATTGTATAATGATCTCCAATCTGTGCTCTTCCAGCTGTTGCAAAACTACAACTCCCAGCATGCACTGACTGTCCAGGCATGCTGGGAGTTTTAGTTCAGCAACATCTGGCCCTTCAGATGTTACCGAACTACAACTCTCAGCATGCCCTTCAGCTGTCTGGGCATGCTGGGAGTTGTAGTTTTGCAACAACTGGAGACACACTGGTTGGGAAACATTGTCTGTTTCTAACTCGGTGTTTCCTAACCTGTGTGCCTCCAGCTGTTGCAAAACTATAACTCCCAGCATGCACTAACAGACCATGCATGCTGGGAGTTGTGGTTTTGCAACAGCTGGTGCACCCCCCCTGTGAATGTACAGGGTACATTCACATGGGCGAGGGTTTTACAGTGGGTTTCTCGCTGCAAGTTTGAGATGCAGCAAATTTTGCGCTGGGAAACTCGCTGTAATCCCCCGCCCGTGTGACTGTACCCTAAAAACACTACACTACACTAACACAAAATAAAATAAAAATTTAAAAACACTACATATACACATACCCCTACACAGCCCCCCTCCCCTCCCCCAATAAGAACGTCCGGTACACCACTGTTTCCAAAGCAGAGCCTCCAGCTGTTGAAAAACAACAACTCCCAGTATTGCCGGACAGCCGTTGACTGTCCACGCATGCTGGGAGTTTTACAACAGCTGGAGGCACCCTGTTTGGGAATCACTGGTGTAGAATACCCCTATGTCCACCCCTATGCAAATCCCTAATTGAGGCCTCAAATGCAGATGGTGCTCTCACTTTGGAGCCCTGTCGTATTTCAGGGCAACAGTTTAGGGCCACATATGGGGTATCGCCGTACTCGGGAGAAATTGCGTTACAAGGTTTGGGGGTCTTTTTCTTCTTTAACCCTTCATGAAAAGGAAATGTTGTGGTCTACACCAGAATGTTAGTGTAAAAAAAATAAAAAATTTTACACTAACATGCTGAAGTTGCCCCATACTTTACATTTTCACAAGAGGTAAAAGGGAAAAAAGCCCCCCAAAATTTGTAACGCAATTTCTCCCGACTATGGAGATACCCCATATGTGGGCGCAAAGTGCTCTGGGGGCGCACAACAAGGCCCAGAAGGGAGAGTGCACCATGTACATTTGAGGTGATTTGCACAGGGGTGGCTGATTGTTACAGCGGTTTTGACAAACGCAAAAAAAAACAAAAACCCCATTTCGGAAACGACACCCCTCACGGAATGTAATGAGGGGTGCAGTGAGAATTTACCCCCCACAGGTGTCTGACAGATCTTTGGAACAGTGGTCCGTGAAAATGAAAACTTGTACAGCCCACTGTTCCAAAGATCTGTCAGACACCAGTGGGGGGCAAATGCTCACTGTACCCCTTGTTACGTTCCTCAAGGGGTCTAGTTTCCAAAATAGTATGCCATGTGTTTTGTTTTTTTTTGCTGTTCTGGCACCTTAGGGGCTTCCTAAATGCGACATGCCCCCCGAGCAAAATTTGCTCTCAAAAAGCCAAATATGACTCCTTCTCTTCTGAGCATTGTAGTTCGCCTGTAGTGCACTTCAGGTCAACTTATGCGGTACCTTCATACTCAGAAGAGAAGGGGTTACAAATATTGGGGGGTATTTTCTGCTATTAACCCTTGGAAAAATGTGAAATTTGGGGGGAAACACACATTTTTGTGAAAATTTTTTTTTTACATATGCAAAAGTCGTGAAACACCTGTGGAGTATTAAGGCTCACTTTATTCCTTGTTACATTCCTCAAGGGGTCTAGTTTCCAAAATGGTATGCCATGTGAGGGTTTTTTGCTGTTCTGGCACCATAGGGGCTTCTTAAATGCAACATGCCCCACAAAAACCATTTCAGAAAAACGTACTCTCCAAAATCCCCTCGTCGCTCCTTCGCTTCTGAGCCCTCTACTGCGCCCGCTTTACAAACACTTTACATAGACATATGAGGTATGTGCTTACTCAAGAGAAATTGGGCTACAAATATAAGTATACATTTTCTCCTTTTACCCCTTGTAAAAATTCAAAAATTGGGTCTACAAGAACATGCGAGTGTAAAAAATTAAGCTTGTGAATTTTCTCCTTCACTTTGCTTCTATTCCTTTGAAACACCTAAAGGGTTAAAACGCTGACTGAATGTCATTTTGAATACTTTGGGGGGTGCAGTTTTTATAATGGGGTCATTTGTGGGGTATTTCTAATATGAAGACCCTTCAAATCCACTTCAAACCTGAACTGATCCCTGAAAAATAGTGAGTTTGAAAATTTTGTGAAAAATTGGAAAATTGCTGCTGAACTTTGAAGCCCTCTGGTGTCTTCCAAAAGTAAAAACTCGTCAATTTTATGATGCAAGCATAAAGTAGACATATTGTGTATGTGAATAAAAAATTTTTTTATTTGTAATATACATTTTCCTTACAAGCAGAGAGCTTCAAAGTTAGAAAAATGCAAAATTTTCAAATTTTTCATAAAATTTTAGGATTTTTCACAAGGAAAGGATGCAAGTTACCACAAAAATTTACCACTATGTTAAAGTAGAATATGTCACGAAAAAACAATCTCGGAATCAGAATGATAACTAAAAGCATTCCAGAGTTATTAATGTTTAAAGTGACAGTGGTCAGATGTGCAAAAAACGCTCTGGTCCTTAAGGGGTGAAGGAAAGAAGATCAATTCCTCTGAGCCAGATTGTTTTACATTAGTGTAATCCTAGTTCTGCCTGATTCCTACATTAACAGTGTCATCTTCAATAATTTATTAAAGCACAGTTACCTTAGGGCTTGTTTGAGAGGAAATTCCTTTTTGGTGGTTGGAAGTTTTAGCATTTTTTTTTTTGTTCAGTTGTGCATACTGCAACTGCATCATGTGCAGTCTAATCTAGAAAACTTTACAAAACTATTAAAGGGGTACTTCCTGGAAAACTTTTTTTTTTTTTTTTTTAAATCAACTGGTGTCAGAAAGTTTAACCCCTTAAGGACGCAGGACGTAAATGTACGTCCTGGTGAGGTGGTACTTAACGCACCAGGACGTACATTTACGTCCTAAGCATAACCGCGGGCATCGGAGCGATGCCCGTGTCATGCGTGGCTGATCCCGGCTGCTGATCGCAGCCAGGGACCCGCCGGCAATGGCCGACGCCCGTGATCTCGCGGGCGTCCGCCATTAACCCCTCAGGTGCCGGGATCAATACAGATCCCGGCATCTGCGGCAGTTCGCGATTTAAATGAACGATCGGATCGCCCGCAGCGCTGCTGCGGGGATCCGATCATTCATAACGCCGCACGGAGGTCCCCTCACCTTCCTCCGTGCGGCTCCCGGCGTCTCCTGCTCTGGTCTGTGATCGAGCAGACCAGAGCAGAAGATGACCGATAATACTGATCTGTTCTATGTCCTATACATAGAACAGATCAGTATTAGCAATCATGGTATTGCTATGAATAGTCCCCAATGGGGACTATTCAAGTGTAAAAAAAAATGTAAAAGTAAAAGTAAAAAAAAAGTGAAAAATCCCCTCCCCCAATAAAAAAGTAAAACGTCCGTTTTTTCCTATTTTACCCCCAAAAAGCGTAAAAAACATTTTTTATAGACATATTTGGTATGGCCGCGTGCGTAAATATCCGAACTATTAAAATAAAATGTTAATGATCCCGTACGGTGAACGGCGTGAACGAAAAAAAATAAAAAAAGTCCAAAATTCCTACTTTTTTAATACATTTTATTAAAAAAAATTCTAAAAAATATATTAAAAGTTTTTTATATGCAAATGTGGTATCAAAAAAAAGTACAGATCATGGCGCAAAAAATGAGCCCCCATACCGCCGCTTATACAGAAAAATAAAAAAGTTAGAGGTCATCAAAATAAAGGGATTATAAACGTACTAATTTGGTTAAAAAGTTTGTGATTTTTTTTAAGCGCAACAATAATATAAAAGTATATAATAATGGGTATCATTTTAATCGTATTGACCCTCAGAATAAAGAGCACATGTCATTTTTACCATAAATTGTACGGCGTGAAAACAAAACCTTCCAAAATTAGCAAAATTGCGTTTTTCGTTTTAATTTCCCCACAAAAATAGTGTTTTTTGGTTGCGCCATACATTTCATGATATAATGAGTGATGTCATTACAAAGGACAACTGGTCGCGCAAAAAACAAGCCCTCATACTAGTCTGTGGATGAAAATATAAAAGAGTTATGATTTTTAGAAGGCGAGGAGGAAAAAATGAAAACGTAAAAATTAAATTGTCTGAGTCCTTAAGGCCAAAATGGGCTGAGTCCTTAAGGGGTTAAAGAGATTTGTAAATTACTTCTTTTAAAAAATCTTGGCTGTGGTCAGACAGCTTCCTCGGGAGTATACAGCAGCTGATAAATACTGTAAGGATTAAGATTTTAAATAGAAGTAATTTACAAATCTGTTTAACTTTCTGGCACCAGTTGAATTTTTTTTTTCCAGTGAGTACCCCTTTAACTGAGAAACACAACCAAGTTGAACATATAGAGTGTTTTTATGTGTTTTCATGCTCTCGTTCTCTCTGGATCACGCCCCCTCCCATAGACTTGCATAGTGGGCTGGGGCGTGATGTCATACGGGGGCAGAGTGGTGACGTCCCGATACTCCGGCCTCGTGGTCGGCACCCGGCAGTTTGTGAGCTGGCAGTGCGGTTTGCAGCTCAAAGAGGTGGGGGTGCCGAATGCAAAATAGGGATAGGGGATAAGATGTCTTAGGGCCGGAGTGCTCCTTTAACACCCCCCCCCCCCAGGTGTTTGATGACTTTTCGTTAAAGTCGGATGTGTAAATGAAAAAAAATAATTTTTTCACTAAAGTGCAGTTTTCCCCCAAAAAATTTATCATTTTTTCAAAGGGAATTGGGAGAAAATGCCCCCCAAAATTTGTAACCCCATCTTATGACGTAAAATCCTCTGCGGGCGAACTACAATGCTCAGTAGAGAAGGAATCACATTTGGCTTTTGGAATGCAAATTTTGCTGAAATGGCTTTATTGGGGGGGGGGGCATGTCACATTTAGGAAGTCCCATTTCACTAAAATGCTGTGTCCCCCCCCAAATGTTACATTTTTTACAAGGGGTAATAGGAGAAAATGACCCACAAAATGTGTGACCCCATTTCTTCTAAATATGGAAATATCCCATGTGTGGACGTCAAGTGCTCTGCTGGCTCTGCTCAGAAGAGAAGGAGTGCCATTGAGCTTTTTGAGACAGAATTTGTTTGGAATTCAAGTCGTGGGCCATGTGCATTTACAAAGTCCCCTGTGGTGCCAGAACAGTGGACCCCCCACATGTGACCCCATTTTGGAAACTACACCCCTCACAGAATTTTATAAGGCCTGCAGTGAGTATTTACACCCCACTGGCGTTTGACAGATCTTTGGAACAGTGTTCTGTGCAAATGAAAAATTACCTTTTTAATTTTCACGGACCACTGTTCCAAAAATCTGTCAGACACCTCTGGGGCGTAAATGCTCATTGTACCCCTTATTACATTACATGAGGGATGTAGTTTCCAAAATGGGGTCACATGTGGGGGGGGGGGGGGGTCCATTGTTCTGGCACTATGGAGGCTTTGTAAACACACGTGGCCTTCAATTCCAGACAAATTTTCTCTTCAAAAGCCCAATGGCTTTTTTTTTTACTTTTTTCTATTTTCCCTTGTAAAAAGGAAAAATTTAGGGTAACACCAGCATTTTAGTGAAAAAAAATTATTTTTCATTTTACCATCGAACTTTAATGAAACATTTTCAAACACCTGGGGGTGTTAAGGCTCACTATACCCCTTGTTACATTCCGTGAGGGGTGTAGTTTCCAAAATGGGGTCACATGTGGGTATTTATTTTTTGCTTTTATGTCAGAACCGCTGTAAAACCAGCCACCCCTGTGCAAATCACCAATTTACAAATTGTACATAGTGCGCTCTCACTCCTAAGCCTTGTGTGACCGCAGAGCATTTTACGCCCACATATGGGGTATTTCCGTACTCAGGAGATATTGCGTTACAAATTTTGGGGGTCTGTTTTTTCCTTTTATTTCTTATGAAAAGGAAAAGTTGGGGGCTACACAAGCCTGTTAGTGTAAAAAAAAAAAAAAAAAAAAATTCACAAGAGGTAAAAGGGAAAAAAAGACCCCCAAAATTTGGAACGCAATTTCTCCTGAGTACAGAAATACCCCATATGTGGCCCTAAGCTGTTTCCTTGAAATACGACAGGGCTCCGAAGTGAGAGAGCGCCATGCGCTTTTGAGGACTAAATTAGGGATTGCATAAGGGTGAACATAGGGGTATTCTACGCCAGTTATTCCCAAACAGGGTGCCTCCAGCTGTTGCTAAACTCCCAGCATGCCTGGACAGTCAGTGGCTTTCCGGAAATGCTGGGAGTTGCTTCGCAACAACTGGAGGCTCCGTTTTGGAAACATTGCCGTACAATACGTTTTTAATTGGAGGGGACAGTGTAAGGGGGTGTATATGTAGTGTTTTACCCTTTTTTATGTGTTAGTGTAGCGTTTTACCCTTTTTTATGTGTTTAGGGTAGTGTTGTACCCTTTTTTATGTGTTTAGGGTACATTAGCACTGGCGGGGGTTTACGGTGAGTTTCCCGCTAGGAGTTTGCGCTGCGGCGAAAAATTTGCAGCTGCTCATACTTGAAGCAGGGAACTCACTGTAAACCCGCCCGTGTTAATGTACCCTGTATATTCACATGGGGGGCAAACCTCCAGCGGTTTCAAAACTACAACTCCCAGCATGTACTGACAGACCGTGCATGCTGGGAGTTGTACTTTTGCAACAGCTGGAGGCACACTGGTTGGAAAACCTTCAGTTAGGTTCTGTTACCTAACTCAGTATTTTCCAACCAGTGTGCCTCCAGCTGTTGCAGAACTACAACTCCCAGCATGTACTGATCGCCGAAGGGCATGCTGAGAGATGTAGTTATGCAACAGCTGGAGGTACGCAACTACAACTCCCAGCATGCTCAGACAGCTATTTGCTGTTTGGGCATGCTGGGATTTGAAGTTTTGCAACATCTGGAGGGCTACAGTTTAGAGACCACTGCACAGTGATCTCCAAATGCCCACTGCCGCCGATGGTAAGTGGACCTTTGGCACCAGTCACCGTCGGTTCACCTGCTCTGTCCAGACTACAGTGGGTGGGCACTGTTTATCCCCCCCAATCTGCTATTGGTTGTCGCTTCTTAATGACCAATAGTAGGGGTGGCACCCCTGCCACCTCACTCCTATCCCTTCAGAGGGATCGTGGGTGTCTTGGACAACCCCGATCCCCCTTATTTTCCGGGTCACCAGAGACCCGTATGACCCGGAATCGCAGCAAATTGCCGGTGTGAATTCATGGGGGGGGGGGGGGGGGGGGGGTCTCGGGACCCTCCTGGGCATTTGCACGGAGTGAGTGCTGATAGATGTGGTGATGGTCTTGATATACCACTATAGATATACAGCCGCTAATAAGTACCGAAGGATTAAGAATTTTTTATTGAAGTAATTTACAAATCTGTTTAACTTTCTGGCACCAGTTGATTTAAAAACCTTTATTTTTTTAAATTGTGGAGCTGGAGAAACCTACTAAGAGCAAAACCACCACTAACATCATCAAGTAAAAGCGCTTTCACCTGGCAGTGTTTTGGTCAGTATTTTGTACCGGTATTTGTAAGCCTAAGCTAGGAATAGAATCTACAAAAGAGAAAAACTATAATGAAAAGATTTGTACTTCTGGGTTTTGTTTTCAACCAACACATCAGTGTTTTATAGCAGCACTAGCTGAGTACCCGGCGTTGCCCGGTTTTTCCTTCCAAATCCTTGTTGGGGAGGAAAATTAAAAAAAGGAGGAAGCTTTTGACTTCATGTCCTCCTGTCCCGCCCTCCCGCCCCGCCCTCCCGCCCCGTCCTCCCGCCCCGTCCTCCCGCCCCGTCCTCCTATCCTGTCCTCAGGTGGGAGTGATTTGTGATGAAGATATTTTAAGCTGAAAATAGAAGGGGACGTGGCTTTGTGGGACTGGGCATGATTTGCAAGCCAGACCGATGCACAAAAAGGGTAGATAATAAAGGGGTGGGGCTTAAACAGTGGGTGTGTCTTTGTGAGATGGGGTGTGGCTTGCAAGCCAGACCAACACATTCACCAGGAGATGCGGAGCTTGTGGAGTAAGGTACTGGAAGTCCCATATACTCGCATGGGACTTGAAACAAAAACCCATCTTTTATATAAGGGTTCTAGGTAAGGGTTAATTTAACTATCATATCTTTTTATTTGACATATAAGTAATATGTGTACCAGGTATTATTGAAATATCTCCAGCCGTATGGAAGTTATGTGGGAACATAAATTTCCCATTGATTTGCATGGGACGTGATGCTGAAACATACACACACACACACACATTGGCCCTCATTTACTAAGAGTGTTGTGTAGGTTTCTTTGTGGGTTTTAATTCCCTACAATTTATTTTCCATGGTATTTACTAAGGTTTCCCTACATTTTCGACTTTCCCTACATTTTGCTTTTTTTTACACATGCTCTGATCTGTGGGGTTTTCCTCAGCTCAAATCCATTTTATATGGAAACCTTATTAAATATGTTGGGTTTTTGTGAAAATGTCGGGAACACGCCCCTTTTCGGAGACCACACCCCCTTTTCTTAGCAAAATGGAGAGTTAGGTGGGTTTTTTCAATTCTGGTGCAAATTCTGGCACAAATCATGGTGCAGACAGAATTTCTGGTGCAATGCTACAGAATCTGGCGCACAACCCGACAAAACATGTCGGGTTTGCAATAGTAAATGAGGGACATATATAGAGATTTGGAAGTCAAAGTGGCCTAAGTCAAGAAGAATAACATTTCTTTTTCATTTATTTGGCTTTTTCACATATCTAGTCATTTTACTCAGTATAATGTAGGAATTCGTAAATTTAAATATTGATAGGGGGACTGGTCTGTGATAAGAGACAGCAGCTAACCTCCCTCTTTAACAGAACCCACTCATTTTTAGCTCTACTAAGTGTAAATAATTTTGTAGATAAAATATTGGATAACTTGTGGTTTGCAGTACAATTTGCCAGTCAATAAAACAGAAGGATCAGATGTTCCCATTTGAGCGCTACTTGGCTTTGCTTGCTTTAGAGTTGTTTATTTCAACATGTTTTAAATGACACTTCTTTTTTTCCTTGTAGGTCTGATATTTGTCGTGTTGCGAAAGAAATCTTAGTGTTATCAATGGTTTTATTAAGATAACAGTTTTGGATATCCTTACATATTGAATGAGATCATGAGTTCATTAAAGCCAAGTGGGCTTAAAGCCCCCTCCAAAATAGCAAAGCCTGGAGCCACAGCTAATAAATCTTCATCTATTGCTGCTGGTAAGAATCATTTTTTTCTCTCTTGATTGTTATTTTTTTTTTTTATCCTTCAGTGCATTTTTAATGTTTATACAGAACACATAAAAAAACAAACAAAAAAAAAACAAACAAACAGCAATGTCTTAGTATGGCCATTCTGTGACCTATGTATGCAGCCCTTGCATCATTTTCCAGTATCCATTTAGATTTATTAACAACAGCATGCACACACACAGTTCTTCACAAATTAAAGGAGCCAAGCTGCTAGAAAGCCTAGAAGTTTGGGCCAGTTAGCTAAAAATCAGGGTCCCGATCAGCTGAGGGGGACGGACAGAGGGTCCCTATCTCTCTCCGTTCAGTCTGAAGCCACAGCAGCCGATAATGGAGTGCCGATAACACTGCTGAATACTGTGCTATGGCACTGCATTGTTCGGTGTGTGTAAGCGAAAGATCGCATGTAATAGTCCTTTGGGCACTGAAAAATTGTGAATAAAATGTCAAAATAACATTCATATATTTTAATAAGCCCCTCCCCTAAGAAAAGTTCAAGTCACCCACATTCTCCAATTTTTCAAATGAAATAATGTAATGTTATTAGAAAGTACAATTTGGTTGCAGCAAAAACGAGCCCTTGTACAGGTCTAAAGATGGAAATATAAGTAAATATAAGTTATGGCTCTTAAGAGAAAAAATAATGGAAAGGCAAAAATAAAATTAGCTGTGTCCTCAAGGCCAAAATGGGTTATGTCCCTAAAGGGTTAAAAAAAATAAGTATGCTTATAATGGCCAGGTTCTGACCCCTATAACTTTTTATTTTTTTGTCTATGGGGCTTTATGATTCTGATTTCTTGCAGCTTGATCTGTATTACCTTTGATTATACTTGACTTTTTAATCACTTTTTATTTTTATTTTTTTTCTGGGATGTAGTGGGACCAAAAATCAGCAATTTTGGACTTTTCTATTGTTTACCCTTTTGGATTATGTTATATTTTAATAGTTCAAAAATAATGCGCATGGAGATACCAAATATGTATCTTTCTGTTAGTATTTGGAAAATTGAAATGGGGGGGGGGATTTGAATTCTTATATAATGGGTTAAAGTATGGGTGAACAGGAGACTGATGAGGATTCATTGACTACAATTCATACCATCAATCGGAAGGACTGTCACACCAAAGATCTGCTTCTATTGTGTGCTGGAGACGGGCTTCGCCGGCTACATTTGAATATTCATTGTTGCTGGTCACATGAGCGCTCAGTCGGCGCATGCGTTCACGTGACCAGCGACTCCACGTCACTAGGACGTTGAGTCACAGACGATGAATTTTCAAAGTGAGCCAGAGGTGCTCTCCTCCAGTGCTCAATTCAGAGAAGATAGAAGCAAATCTTTGGTGGGACAGATCTCCGGACCGGAGGTACATATTTTAGTCAGTGACCCCTCATCAGTTTCCTGTTCACCCACACTCTAACCCAGTGTATTGGGTTTAGTGTGGGTGAACAGGATGACCATTTTTCCTTTTAAGATGGTTTAAAAAAAAATATTTTTTAAGTCCCCATAGTGGACTATTGTAAGCAATCATCAGATTGCTAACACAAAAAAATGCTTTCCACGGAGGTATTTGGGGGACTCCGGTTGGCATGGAAAGAAATCCTTTGCTCTCTTCATTGACCAAATGCAACTCAAGAAGTAAATGTATGATCTGGTTGGTGCATTTAGTACTAGGTCCTTTTGCAAAGCATCTGACACGCTGAGGGCTGGACTACCTCCTCGTCCCCCTTCCCTATCAATGGTTAGCAGTCAGTTGAAAGCCAAGTCCTTTTTTCAAATCTCATTCCTGCCCTGTGCACAGAAATTGTGTGCAGATGCAAGTTTCGGAAACTGGCCTAGGATTCCAGCTGACTGTCAGAAAGGGAAGGCAAAGCAAGGAGAGGCATTCCAGCCATTAGCACCTCAAAGGCTTAGGTACTCCTCTTTGACACCCTAGAATAGGCTTGTAAAACTGCGCACACCGTGCACTAGGACTTCCCAAGCCTATTCTAGGCATATCTTTCAGAGATAAATCAGGCTGTTGAATACTCATAAATAACCCCTTTGTAATTCCTCCAGAGAGACTGCCCTGGGGTCAGTTTTCCCCTGGGGCCATACCGATTCTCTCCGGCTGTGCCAGCTGTCAATATACTATGCCATGTAAGTGCATAGAGGAGGTGCAGCCCCTGAGCATAGTTGACCATGGGTCCCGCCTCTCTGACTATTTGGCTGACTCTAGGAGGAATTACAAAGGAGTTTTGTACAATATATTATTTGTATCTTATCTATAATGGTATGTCTAGAATAGGCTTGTTAACCCTAGTGTTCTGTGTGTGCAGCTTCACAAGCCTTTTCTAGGTGAGAGTTGCGCTTGAAGTCTAGAATGAAGTAGAACGTTACTAACAAATATATTAATAAAGAAATAGTAAGCGCTGATAGAAAAAGTGATATGTGATATTACTAATGCATACCTGAGATCTAAGACAATGGTGAATTTGCCACGGTAGAAAGCTTGTCAATAGAGCAGACATGTGCAGGGTAGTTGCAGTGGAAATAGTGGTAAACTGTTAGATCTGTGTGAGTAGACAAAATAGGATAGTTATTTGATTTTAATTTGATCTATAGGGCATTGGTTTTCAATAACATGTAGGTACTGGAGTTATACCTAATGTACAGTATGGGCTGGTTTACAGGGTTATTGGCCGACTGGGCAAATGCTGTGCTCCATAACCGTTCCATTCACATACCCGTGTTGGCTCTAAAAACAAATTAAATATAATCAATTTTTATCCTCTGGAATTTAGGAACCTTGCGTTGTTCCTGATTGCAGGTATGGAAGTCACAAGTAAGTAAATTCTCAGTGGATGAGTTAACACGCAATGAATATGCTCAGTACATTACCAGCCGTAGTTGCTACGAAGTCCGTCGCGCTGCTGCGGTCCCATGTACCATGATTCTTGTGGTGTTCCTCTCAGGATTTGATCTGGATAACATGCACGGCATCTACAAGGAACACCCCTATCAGCGCTTACTATTAATATATCTTACAATGTTAGCACAACATACAGGGACGTGTGCATACAGTACAGCTGCAGCTAGGGAAATCAAGGTTGTCACCAGATACAAGCGCCTGTGTTTTATATATTTTTAGAGTAGTTACTAACAAATACTTTAAAAAATATAGTTTTTATATACTTTTCTCATGCTGAATTCTAGTTTTTGTTAGTGTGATAATGTTGATTATGGTCTGTTTGACTTATATATGGTTCTGGTAAAATGTTATGAATAATAAAAAAAAAAAAAAAAAGCTATAGATGATTTTTTTTCACTGTATTGTGCATTATATTGAGGTTTATTTTGATCTTCTAGCTGCAGCTCCTCCTGCAAAACCAGTAGAAAAGTCAACCGGTGCACCACCTGCAGAAGCGCCTCCTTCAGAGACACCTGAAGGGTTTGTGGATGATTTTCGAGTAGGAGAGCATGTATGGGTTAATGGCAATAAACCTGGGTTCATTCAGTTTCTTGGAGAAACTCAGTTTGCTCCTGGACAGTGGGCAGGGATTGTTTTGGATGAAGCAATTGGTAAAAATGATGGATCAGTTGCTGGTGTAAGATATTTTCAATGTGAAGCCTTAAGAGGAATTTTTACAAGACCTTCAAAGTTGTCTAGGAAACCATTAGATGATGAAACCAATGGCACCCAAACTGCATCAAGAGCTACCTCACCAACCTCAATGTCTTCTGCAAATGTTGTCTCTCCTGTGCCAGCCTCTTTGGCAACTCCTCTAAAAAGTACTACATCTACTACTAAGGAGTATAGCACCCCTGCACAATTAAGTAACCTCACTCGAACCACAAGTGAATCTATATCAAATTTGTCTGAAACTGGGTCAGTCAAAAAAGAACGAGAGCTCAAGCTTGGGGATAGAGTTTTGGTAAGTCCTAAATTACTGTGTTTGGCAGTCTTTTATTATTATTTTTTTTATGTAACCAAAGGGTAAAATGAAGCCTTTCTCCATATTATATGCTGCATATCCACACTTATATGTATATATCCCTGCCAATGTTATCTCTCATTTTGTTGCTGATGCAGCATCCCATGCTCAAGCTCCTGGCAACTCCGTAGCCAGCTGCGAAAGCAAGCAGTCTACAGAATTGACAGAAGTGCATTGCAGTGAAAGTCTATGAATCTTCCAGAAATTCCGTAAATCACTCACTGTAGCAGCGGACTGTGGAGTTGGTAGTTGTGGATAATTTGTAGTTAGATTAGGGAGGGAGTTAATGAGGGGATTGGACTGAAGGTCTTTTGTGTATTTTAGGTAAGGAATGCATTGTGTGTTAAAAAGTATGTGGGGTTGGCTAGATGCTAAGCTTTGCGGAGGCTGAGAGGAGTAGCTTTTTATTATATTAAATACTAATGATAATTCTCTTAAATATAATGTTTCTCTTTTACCTTGTAAGGGCTATACCCCCTCCCTGTGGCCAGATAGGACGGGCAGCACATTCCCTGGTTGTCCATCCTACGTGCCCCCAACAGCCCATTTAGTTAAGAGGGGGCCAGCACACATCATCTTCCACTTTCTGCATCTTCTCTCTGCAACTATTGCAATTCTGGCCTTTATCACAGAGTTTGACAACCGGGGACTCACGATAGCTGCAGGAATCAGAAGATTGCGTGTGCTGGGCACCTTCTTCACTAAACAGGCTGCCGAGAAGAACAGCATACAAACATAGTGATAATCGCTAAGTGTATGTGAACTTTAGAAATTGGCTGACCAACTAATCGACCAACCGATAATTATGAAAATAGTTGACAATTATTTTCATAATCGATTCCTTGCCGATTAATCGATTAGTTGTTTCAGCACTATTTTAAAAGTATATCTTTACTGTTTGTTCTTACGGTTAAAGCCACTTAAAAATTGTGATTGCCTTGTGGAGTAGCTAAACCAGGTTTTATACTTTCTTCATTCCTAGTTTTTATATCTGAGGTTTGTACGCATTATTCATTTTAATGAATCAGCAATCACACATCCTAAATCTGACAGCATATATCTGAGCTTTTCTAAGTTTAAAAATTGCTGAGTTACCAAGTAATTTGTAAAACAACATAGGACAGTATTATGTATTATCCCTAATTGCATGGGACACCTATCCCTAAACTACACTTATCTCCTATCCACGAAATCTATGATCTATGGAACGGGGCCCGGATACTAGCCCAACCTCAGAGCATAGTGGCCCCTCCCTCATAGACATGCAGGAGTGACAACCTGAGCAGTCCGTCACTCCTGCATGAGGGTGGTAGCTGCACTGTTCAGAGTATGGGTGAGTAGCTGGGCCGCATTTCGTAGATCATAGATACCGTGGATAGGGGATAAGTGTAGCTCCCTGGACAACCCCTGTAAAGGATTCTTTTAAATGAACGCCTATCTGCTTGATCAGTGCTCATATAAAGCATGGGTCTGCCCATGTAAAAATACCCTTAGTATAAGTAAAAATCGTTGTTGTAATTTCTGTGCTCTTAAGCTATGTTCACACATAATTTGTTTCACCTGTCTTTTAAATACTCCGACTCCAACTCCGGAGTTTTCTATGCTTCCAACTCCAACTCCCCGACTCCGACTCCTCTGTATTAATATGTGAATGTATTTTATACATTCCTTGAAGGAAAGAAAGGCAACATACATGTCATTACCACAGGACTACTGGCTGGGAAGCCAACAGTCTACTGTATTGAACAGTTTGTGTGCTGATCTGCTGCTGAAGATAGGGCAGTGGGAGTATCCAGGAAGGGGCATTTATTATGAAACATGATTTCCCTAGTAGAATCCCATAGTCAAGTTTAAAGGGGTACTCTGCCCCTAGACATCTTATCCCCTATCCAAAGGATAGGGGATAAGATGTCAGATCGCCGGGGTCCCGCTACTGGGGACCCCCGGGATTGCCGCTGCCGCACGCGCTTTCATTACTACACAGAGAGAGTTCGCTCTGTGCGTAATGATGGGTGATACAGGGGACGGAGCAGCGTGACGTCATGGCTCCGCCCCTCGTGACATCCCACGCCCCTTCCCATAGACTTGTATTGAGGGGGCGGGCCGTGACATCATGAGGGGCGGAGCCGTGATGTAACGATGCTCCGGCCCCTGTATCGCCCGTCATTACGCACAGAGCGAACTCGCTCTGTGCGCGCGGTGCCGCAGCGGTGATCCCAGGGGTCCCCAGCAGCGGGACCCCGGCGATCTGACATCTTATCACCTTTCCAAAGGATAGGGGATAAGATGTCAGATCGCCGGGGTCCCACTGCTGCGGCACCGCGAGTTTGCTCTGTGCGTAATGACGGGCGATACAGGGGCCGGAGCATCGTTATGTCATGACTCCGCCCCTCGTGATGTCTAGGGGCGGAGTACCCCTTTAAGCTAACAATCGAGTTTACAAGTTTTTATAGCCTTAGCTGAATGGCAGCAGTTTTTCCAATGGTTTTACAGCTTCAGTCTTGAACTATTGACCCTCCATTCCCTCCACTTATGCAAGTGTCTCTAGTCCTGCAAAAAACATATTTCCTTAATCCCTTATCAGTGAGAGGCTAGGTTACCCATGGGTTCCCTGTAACAGCAGAACACAACACTATGGAAAGTATAAGTATTGCCGCTCCTAATTGTGCGTTGTGTGCCAAATAGTAAAGCACATGAAAAGCATGCTTCTTCACGGTCACTTAACGTGTTAGTTTTGTGGTTACATGAGGCACTGCATGCATTGATCTTTATTCTTACAGTAGAAAATTCATTAATTATAACTTTTTGTGAATTGGGACATTTAAACTTGCTTTTTTTTTTTTTATTCCAATCTAAATTTAGTCGGAGTCTGAGTCGGTGCATTGTTTGCCGACTCCGACTCCAGGTACCCAAAATTTCGTCCGACTCCACAGCCCTGCTTTTAAAACAGCATTGTTTTGAGCTTCAAAAGATGTACAAAAATGGCCATATTTTTCCAAATATTGTGTTCAATGGAACTCGATAGAAAAACTGCTAGTTCTACAGAGATTTAATTATCAGCCACTATTTTTAAAAAATACTTCAGTTTTTGAGCTCATGAAAACATGGCTATTAAAATACTGTGCTATCATGGCCTTAGGTGACTCTTCAGAATAAGTTGTCATATGTGTCCATAAAGTGTAGCACTAAATCTCATTGTTATAAAACTTGTAAATGGTATTTTCACCTGTTTTCCTGTTTACTTGTTGCTCTATTATTCAACTGTCTCTGATCTAATGGGTGGAGATGAGCTGCTATAACACCCCCCATACACACACATTCTTGCCCTCTTCTCCCTCCATAGCTTTTTATGGGCACCATGTAACTTGATACTTCAGTGAACAGATTCAAAGATGAAATATAGCAATCTCTTCATATTGAAGGATGAGTTTTGAAGTTAGGAATAGCAGGATAAGTGAAAAAAGAGGCCTCGTCTGGCTAATTAGCTTAGCTAAATATTTAACCCCCCATTGGAAAAATGTGGAATATATATTTTATTATAGCTGTAGGTTGTGCCATTTCTGTTTCTACAAAATATATGGTTAAATAGCTAACTGGGTGGTATCAGATTGGGTTGTCAGTCCCAGCTAGTAACACCCAATTGGCTATTTAGTCATACATTTCTAGTAAAAATAACTGGAATGGCACAAAACTGAGCTATAAGAAAAGATGATCCAGGATTGTTTTATTCATAGGAATTAGGAAAAAGAATTCACTAAAATAGAGAAACCAGGGGTCTTCTTTTAACCAATAATTAAATCTGTCATGTACATACATTCCAGTCAGTAGGGTAGGGGCAAAATTTCAGCACCATAAAGCATCCATTTTTGTTCAAGACATATGAAATAAATCACACATTCTACTTAACAAGTTGAAGAATTAGGATTTACAACTGGTGGCTAAAAGGTCTGTATTATGCACATTTGCTATTTTGATGTTACAGTAAGGCCCAGATTTATCAATCTGCCTGAAACCAAAACTGCCTAGTTTTGCCAGTTGTAACCAATTTCATCCCAGCTTTCTTTTTGCCAGAGCTCATTGATATGAAAGCTGACCTGTAATTGGTTGCTATTGGCAAAACCAGACAGTTTTTGTTTCAGGCAGATTGATAAATCTTAGCCTAAGGCTGTGTTCACACTGCAGATTCTCCAGAGGGACTTTCTGACTGCATTGCCCTCCCCATAGACTGCAATGCATTTCTAAGCAGATCCACAGAAAGATCTGCTCAGATATGCATTGCCGTCTGTAGGGATGGCAATGCAGTGTGCGCGGTCCTAGCGTTGTCAACGGGATCTCTGGCGGAAATTCCATCTGGAGATTCCATGGTGTGAACGTAGCCTAAATCTTTTTGATCTACTGGACTTATTTAGTTGTTTATCATTGATATCACTGTGTGTTTCATCTAGTTGTTTGTTCTTATGCTTAATTTTCAGGTAAGCGGTTCAAAAGCTGGAGTTATACGGTTTATGGGGGAGACAGATTTTGCCAAAGGAGAATGGTGTGGCGTGGAGCTAGATGAGCCTTTAGGAAAAAACGATGGAGCGGTGGCTGGCACAAGGCAAGTTTAGGATTGCTATTTATTTACTGTATTATTTAGGTTTTTTTTTTAATGCATATCTTAACCCCTTAACGACACAGGGCGTAAATGTATTTCCTGGTGAGGTGGTACTTAAAGGGGTAGTCCAGTGGTGAAAAACGTA